>NC_092425.1:38244202-38545931 GCF_036169615.1 Heliangelus exortis
ATATTGTACAGTACAAAAAAGCACACCGTAGACAACCAATATAAGATCAACACTTTGCTTACATGAAGGATTGTCCCAAGGGATTGCCAAGAACAACACCCTTGTAATTTCAACTCTAGCATCAGGCTCTTAATTCTGCATCACAACTGTTGAGTGCTCTCTTAGACTGCAGAATGACTCTTTGTTCTGTTAAAAAGTAGGGGCTAGTTGCACTAAAAATGCTCTGAGATAGACAAAAACACTGCTCTGATTTTCTTCTAGTGTTCCCTTCAATATTGCCTCTGTCCTAACTACCTTTGTTTTGCAAAACCTGCAGGTTGTTACTACAACTCCTTCATTAAAATAAAAACACTACCCTTGACTGTCAAGTAGCTACTTCTCATGCAACAGTGACCCCAGTTTGACAGAAGACCACAACGCACACAGGTCAAACATGTAAGCAAGATATTATTTTTTTTTTTTGCCTTTTTTTTTTTTTTTTTGCCTTTTTTTTAAGCCAAATTTCACTGTTGTCTTAAAGGTAAAATTTAGTTTGTTATGCAACTAGCCGTCTGTATATTACACCTTCTCCATTTTGACTTTATTTAAGATTTAATTTCTAAAGCGTTACACGTTGTCATCTAAGTCTATTTTTGTATGAATTTGTCATGAGTTTCACATTTGGTGACTGGTTAGCAGTGTGCTGGCCATCTTTGGTTTGTAGAGGAAATCTTAACCATGAACAATCAAGGGGGCTGAAAAGAAACTTTTTTTTTTTTAAATGCTAGCTTTTTTTTTTTTTTTTTACTCAAACTCGTATCTATACTACGTCACGCCACGTTAAGTAGAAGCACACGTCACAAAATTGCACAGGGATTACAATATTACATCCAGTCTGCATAAAATTGAATTCCACTACTGACCAGGTCACAAAATGGCTGCACTTTCTAGTCTAAAACTTATTTGCATATTGTACACATGTAGGACATTTGTTTTACTTCAGTCACAATAATGCATGCAAGTTCGTTTTTTTTTTTTTTGTGTTTTTTTGCAACAAATTTTGTAAATTTGCTCATGCTACCTAGTTTCAAGAGAGCCTTTTTTTTTTTTGTTTTGAACATCTGCAATAACTCACCTCTTGTTAATTAATAGTTCTAGTGCATGCATATGGTGTATACAGGTAAGTAAACATGCAATTTTTTTTCACATTCTAAAACTATGGCAGTTTAGGCCATATTGTGCTGCCTGCATTTAATCTGTAATGCAGTGTGTCTTAAACGTTTCAATCCCGTATTAATAGGTGGCATTACACATAACACCTATATAGCAGCAAAGCTAATACAGCTTGTGATTAAAAATGTTTAAAAATAGCTAATAAATCAGATTATCTTGAGGTATTATTTCTTGCAAGTCAAAATGGAGAGCAAAAAATCAACCCTAATTTTTAGTTTATGTATACACTGAAAATAGCAACAACAATAAAAATAAGTTTTTTGTAGCAGACATATTCCATCTTCACTATTTTGCTACCTTTGGTAAATTACTGGGGCAGATCTTGAAGTTAAAAACCCATGTTTAGAAATAAGTGCACGCTTCACCCACTAAATATAGCAGCAGACTGTGTGCCCCTACGCAAAAAACATTCTCATATCTAGTTTTAACTTTACATATAAAAATAACTTGGAGAAAATACAAAAAAACATTTTATTTTAACATGAAAATATCACAAAAATTAGTAAGCCTGAGATGTAGGGTTTTGGTGAAAAACAAGAGGCTCGTAGTGTTTTGGCTGCTGATAAAAGATGCATGTATTGATAGCTGGGGTGAAAAGCAGAAGAATGCACTTATTTCTTCTGCATGTCAGTTATCTTCAAACACAGTAAGCCACATGCACCCTTTCTTTCCTCGTGGAGATTGCTGGGTCCCCGTGTTTAATTCCAGCGGAAGTGGATCTGGCGCGGGCGGTCAGCCCCCTCCTTTACCAATGGCTTATGGAACTCACGTCCTGCACGAGAGTGGATGTTTGCCCAGCAGAACTCACAGTAATACTGCAGGCAAGTGACATTGGCACAAAAGAAAGGAGCAAACTTCCCACCGCATCGTGCGCCCTGGCACTCGTCGCACATCTGGTCATCCAACACGTATGGCTTTACCTCCACCTGTTGGGGGGAAGGAGAAAGGAGGGTAGTGAACACCTAGTCCTGCTTAAAGCTATAAAAGGGCATTAACACCCGATCTTACTCAAAGCTATAAAAGGGCAACCAGGTTTTCCTGCTGGGAAAAAACCCACCTCAAAACAGGCTTCTGAAATCGGAGCTATCAATGGTTTTATCTAAATCATCGGTGATTAGGGTTTGTCTTTTGTCAACTACAGTTCTAGGCATACAGAAAAAGCTGCATCAGAACTGCCCCTGAATTTATTCTGCAAGCGTGGCCTTGTAAATGATAATATGGAAGGATGTGTAGAAAAAAACAACAAGCCAAAAGGTCTCACAACCGATCTCATCAGCTACAAAATGGAACGCAACATGACATCCAGTTCTACACTGGATGTGAAAAAATATCTAACACACAGGAATATAACCATTTATATATTAACCTTTGATTTTAAAAAAAAAAAAGTTTAGGACTCTGCATGTTCTGCTTTTGTGTGCAAACTGAAATTACTTCAGGCTGGAATACAGATCACTCCTGCTGCCTATAAATTCACTGTTTCTAAAATACGGCCAAATTCAGTGCTATTTAGGTTTTGGTCACCTATCACTGTTCTTTTCCAGGTTTTAAGCTGCACAGAAATTTGTATTTAACGTGCTGCTGAAAATAATTTTGGAAGACTATGTTGCAAGCCTACAGAGCACCAGGAACACCTGTCTTACACAGCTTCTTTCTCCCAAACTCATCTGACTGCCAGAGCGGAAAAGTGGCAGGGATCCAGGGGTACATTTGCATTATGTCTTTGAGTAACTGCACTGTTACAGACTGCCAGCAGACAGGAAGGACAGCTCCATAATAAAACACAAAATGATCTGACTCCATCATTAAGGAATGTATTGTTGTCTTCCACACTTTTTTTTTTTTTTTTTTACTTTAAAGATGGTATTTTCGTCCGTTCGTTGGCAAGAAGAGTTATTCTAATTCATGCTAAAACTCAGTGCTGGAAAGACATGTTTTTCTGAGATGCTTTTACCTGAGAAGAATGCTACATAAACACATGGACTTTATGAAGCATACTCAGAATAGGCTTAAAATAATAAGAATTTTAAAGTCCTCTTTTTTCCAGTGTGTCCCCAGAGGCAAAAATTTACACATTGGACCCACCAAGAAGTTTTTAAGCAGAAGAATCTTCATTTTCTCAGCTTCCAAAGCAGAAGCCATACTTGACATGTCAAATGCATCTATGTTTAAAGCAGAGTATGCTTCTTCCAGTAATCTATATTCAGAACAACCTCTACTTCTTGTTGAGCTACCACGACCTGTCTTATCACAAATTATACTCAAACTTTCCAATAAACAGCTATCTTAGGCATTAACTGGGTTTGGGGTTCAAAATTACTGAAAGCTTGAAGCAGCAGACATGTCAAGCTGCATCAATGCACCAAGATCAGTATGAAGATGATTCCAGATGTATTAGAGAAACATTTTGGGGAAGTTACATGAAGTGGATGCAGGCTGCTGGCATATGAAAGTTAACAACACTTTTAAGGACTTGTTTAAGAGTTTCAACTACAAACAAATTTCAGAGTGTTTGGAGCTGAGCTTTCATATATGATAAAACAGGATGAGAGGCACTTTACTGAAGAAAAACATCTGTTAGAGAAACTAAACACATCTACACATCAAAAGAGCTTCAGAGGAGACCTGGAGTACTTAGGTAAGGAAGAAGTTAAGATCACAGACAGTATTTGTTAAGTGGCTGTGGCACTAGAATTTCCAATTATGGCACAAAAAGGAATGTGCAAAAAAAGTGATAAATACTGTAAAATTTAAGGAGGATGAACAGGTCAACTGGAAAACTTAACAATGAATTTCACATAACTGGCTATGAAAAGAATGTGAAAGGACAGCAGACCTACTGGATATAACTGGTATAGAAAGGCTATGCTAAGGTAAAGGGTAAGAGAAGAGCCTGACCCTAAGATTTCAGAGAAATATATAACCTGGCCAGTGAAATATATTTCACTGGCCAGCATATGAGCACCTTTAGCATGAAGGCAGTATTTGAAGTAGGACTATCCTCCTCATTTACAAAAACTGGTTTACAGATTCATACAAATTGTTTGCTTATCTTTACATCTGCAGCAATACTGATTTCAGAAAATTTTCAGACTGAAAAGGCATTAATGTATCAACTCCATAGAGTGAAAAACTGCTTCTGAAAATAGTTTTTGTCATGCTTTCAGAAACAGCTAAGATCTAAGGTATTCCCTAAAAAGAGGCTGTCCTCTGCTGCTCCTCAGAAACACAAATAATTGGTCTGTATAAATATATGTAATCATATATAACACTAAGGATTGATCATGTGATTTAATTTTAGATGATGATTTTAAAAATAACAATTAAACTCTCTTTCAAATTAGTTCATAAAACGTCTCCATCATAAAAGTTAAAACCCAAATTTATTAAAATTCTTAGATTTGTTATTGCCGTATTTTGCAAGCGAAACACCCCACGGGTAGAACATATTTTGAACAAGAAAAGTACAAGGATTCTAATAAAGTGCCCAAAATTTGAGACCTTAAGGAATATTTTAATTAAAAAAATAATTTTCAAGAATTATAAAAGCAATGCTGAAGAAGGAACACAAATTATAACAATGAAGAGTGAGAATTTCAAGATTTAAAGAGAAATCCTACAACTTTCTTCCTTCTACCCCTCAACATCTCCAGCTCATGAACAACTATCTCCTGACACTAATTACCTGTTTCTTTTTTTGTAGTGATTGAAGAAAAACATTCGACTAATTGAGTTTCATGGCTGTAACTCAAATGCTGGTCATCTGAAATCTGATATTTAGAGTAGATTTTGTGGGCTTTTTGCCCTCTTCAAGCTCTCAGAGGCCTGCAGCACATCACAGTTTTACTGGAGATGGACTGTCCTTTCCTCTTTAAATACTTCAGCATTGTATCACACATTAACAAGTTATAACCCTTTCTCTCCAAAGAGCAAGCACTGCCATTTCAGGTGCCTACTTGGCATCTGAAGAGCCCTTAAAATCTCTGGTGACCTATCATCAAAAAAAAAAAACCAAACCAACAAACAAATCTACCTGGATGTGCCTCCTGCCCTCTTTTTTCTTGTAAGAGATGGCACTGCCTGTCTACCTTACACTTTTCTACTGATAGGACACTCCCATGGGAAGAAAAAGACCAAGATTTATTTGTCCCCTAGAGATCAAGTCCATGTCTCCCACCTTGGGGGGAGGGCTAATTTGATGGGATCAAATATTCCACCTCTATTTTTCAAGTTAGGTCACTTTACAGCCAAATGCACTGTAGATGGCTCCTGAAACCTGAATACCTGAATTCTGAAGCTAAATCACCCATTTAGCATTTCTTTCAAAGGAGTTGAGGATGCTGGTCCTTATTCCTACTTTGGCCAAATATTGAAATAAAAGAAGATTAATAGTTTTATTTCCTCTCACAGTCACAGTGTAAAAACATTTTTCCTGTAACACCATTAGCCAAAAAATAGAGCTGCAAGTCACAAGCACAGCAATCCCACCTGCAATAAGCAACCCTTGCATTGCAACGTGAAGCCTGGGTTCCCTACCTACATTCAAAACTCACTCATTCTCTGGAAAGGGCCATCTTTGGTGATTTCAACTCACTAGGCATCTGATATCTGAGGGACAGATATAAAGCTCTATTACTCTGCCTATTTGAAAGGAGAAAAGCACATGCTACCTCCCTACAGCAGACTTTTTGTTAACTGAACTACTTTCTTTTTCCCATGTCTTTGATCTGTAGAGGAGACTGGACCTTGAACTACTTTACTTACCTAACCCTTCTTCCCCTAAGACCTTTTTTCTTTTTTTTTTTTTTTACAGAACACCTATTAATATCAATTACTACCTCTGCAGCTCTTGACATCAACAGCAGCAACACTTAAAACTGACATAATTTAAATGCCTGTTTTCCTTGCTACCCTTTTACTTCTAATTAGGAGTAAAGAAGTTCACTAGTCTTCTTAATACAGGTTAGTTTTGCTTTAGCTGTTAATAAGCATCTGTAGCACCCAGAAATGCACGTCAGTAAATACTTCAAAGACCTAAACAGAGAGGGTAAGACATTTTGTACTTTAGGTACTGAGCTTGATTGATTTTCTGAAATGTTGAGCACTGACAATAATGGCTGAAATGAAGGGCAGCTGCAAATATAGGGCTAATCTGAAACCAATGAACCATTCCTAGGAATGACAGAGGAATTATCCCAGTGTTTGGATTCATTAGAACGAGGAAGAGAAAAAAAGATTTTCAAGCCCTTTGCCCACACACCACACAACATCAGGAACTCCAGAATGTACAGCACATATGGTCTAAAGAACAAACCCTGAGAAGTTCCTTTATAGATCATCACTATGGGTTTTTTTTAAAAAACTTTCTGAGTAACTTACTCGTTTATCAATATCGCCATGCTGAAGTTGAACAAACCGAGCACTGATGGCAGCAATGTAACTCTGCTGATTGGAAAAAGCAACACGTCCAGCACCTTTTGGGTATTTCAGCTCAGGGTCAGTATCAATTCCTGCATAACAGACTCCACCATAGAGACGGTCCATGATCATAGCCAATTCCACTAGTAGGAAACAAAATAATGCTCATTTGAACTGTTTTTTACAGTACGAACTTGATAGGATAAGCTTGCACTTGAAAATATTAAAAAAGTTAAATTTAAATTCATTTTGCAACAATCTATATGACAGCAATAACAAAAAATATAAAAACATATTCAATAAGCTATGAAAAGCTCAGCAGACAGATCTTTCACACTGTGGGTACATACATCCAAGCAACAATAGAACTGTGAGTCCTTGCAGTCCTTGATAACCTGGAACTGAAATTCCAGGGCAGTTTTCTTCAGGGGATTACAGCAAAAGACTTTTTGGGCAGGCATGGAATGTTAGCTGCATAAAATAGATCTATGTGCCACAAATTCCTTGGTGCATGTTCTCTGTCTGTCCTAATGCTCTATGTCCTACTTGAATTTAAAGATGCAGTCAGCAACTTTTCATTGGCCACACAGAGCTTGATTATCTCCACAGTGCTACACTTACCATAGATACTGAAGTTCGTGGAAACAAACATCTTAAATTTTACAGATCAAGTATTTAGCAAGCCTCTGGTAATAGTTTATACTGAGTTCAGTTTTGCAACTCATTTCAGTGGAAAATACTATAATGTATTAGGGTATAAAGGTGTCAGCAGTCACTGCTGTTCAAGAATTGTTTGAAAAGTCTCAAGTTTTACTGCTTTTGTGAGGGCATGATTCTTTTTTTCACAATGCCATGGAAGTTTTATTTTCTGTCATACTGGCCATTGGAAAGCTAAGCATAAGAATGTATCTGCTGAATGTATCACAGACATTCAGCACAATAATCTTGAGTATGTGGACTGAATCCAAAGAAAAATTAATCTGCAGTTGGAACTGTTTCTGTGCTCATTTACAGAGTTAGTACTACAGTCAAAAGTACAGTCTAAAAGTCAAGTAACAGAAAAGCTTGATCACTGCAGGTACATGATAAAAAAATTTAAGATTCTTACACTCCAAAATCTGCACTATCACTTATAGGTTCTCCTACATCTTCCGTGTGAAAGGGCATCTTTCCATAAGAATAATACTCATTATGAACCACACAAGACTAATGAAGTCCATTCTAGTAGAAAATGGAATTTAAAGCATTAAGTTATGTTTCTACTTTCAGCATTCACTTCAAGCTGCTTACTAGGAGGGCACCACAAAATATTGCAAATGGCTTCTGCAGTCAGTCTCACAAAGCAGACTGTCCAGGTTGTAGATCAGCCACTCCACAGCTACAGAAACATTCGATTTTTCCTTCATGCACTTTGACAAGAGTCTAGAAAGGGTTGTGGAACCTCATTTAGTATTTTGCCATGCAGATCTGTGCTAGCTCTCTGCACTTCTTCCTTTTTCCCTCTATTCCTACTTCAACCACTCAGTCATCACCTGTGTTTTTGCTTTGCCCATAGAAGCAAGAGGAACTGCAAACTGATACCAGCAGAAAAGCAGAAAATTGCAAACAAGTACAAATAGAGCTTCACATGCTCATGGAGCATGGCAGAAAGGGTTTCACAGCAGTACTTTCAACTCTTTCATGACATAGTTTTTATTAGAATTTTGCCAGTATGATCAAAATATTTTCTGCAGCTTATAGACATGTAACAGTTCCCAGTAAACCACAATGACAAACAGTGTTTCATGGCCAAAGTCAAATGAAAAGTTACTAGACAAAGGTATGAATACACAAATATTGTACTGTGGTTGTAACTATGATGACATTCTTCTATTTTTATATGTACATATCTGGATCACCCCACACATATACAAAAGTATAACATGTCCAAACTATTTCTTATAATCTCCTACTTTTAAAAAGTAGCAAGAGATTATACTCACCAGCTCTTAAAGGTCTGGGGACTCCTCCAACAAAAATTGTTTTTCGAGGATCAAGAGGCTGGGAACCATCCATCACAAAGTCACTGTCACTTAGATTCCAGGGACGGATCTGAACCTATTAAATTGGGGAAGAGAATAATCTGTTACCTTCAATTTCACTACATCATGGATGCTCATCAGCCTCTACACACTGTTAGACAGTCACAGCCCCATTAGTTTGGCATGGCTGGGTGCTCCTTTAATCCTTCAATACACTACGATTTTAAAATCATCCAACTGTTACAGATGTTGAGCTCTGCCAACAAGAGTTTGCTTTTGATTATTTTCATCCTCATCATTTCAAATGCAGCTTCAGACAGATGGCATCCATAGCCTGCAGGCCATCTACTGTTTACTTACTGGTTTGTCCTTGATAGTAGGACTGGAAACACACAGATAGAGCTTTCCATCTTCTTCAATGCAGGCATCAATCAGGGCCTGAACAGAACTCTCTTCTTGGAACAGGAGGAATGCATAACCTGGGGGAAAAAAACCAAACAAACTAACTGGTATTTTTTCTCTTTATTTTTCTTAATCATTTTTGCCAGTGACTTTTCCATATGTGTGTTTACTCCAAAAGTAAAGTTAAACTCATTCTTTGTTTTCAGTTGTCATCTTTAACTATACAGAACCTTGCCATTACCAAGAGAACTCCAGGCATGTACTTCTTCTATCCTTTAAGTATTTGTCAGAAGAGACTAAAAACTAAATGAAAGCAAAGATGTCTGCTCTATCATGTACTTGAAGGTTGGGCTGAGCAGAATTCACTGGAAGCAATGGACATTATACAATGAAAATCCGACTTGGCACAAATGACTAATCTCTATTCTAGAGATTAGATCAAAGTACTTTGTTACATAAGTGACCCAGCAAACCTCCCAAACACTACAAAAATAGGAATTAAAATGCTTATTTAATGCTGCAGTAAAAACAAACAGTCAGACAAGTGAAGAACCTCACATCTTAGAATATTTCAACACAGGATAAGGATATACACAGAATTTGTTACCTTAGAGGTGCCTGACAGCACAAACAGGGCTCTATTTAAAACGAACTTTAAAAGCACTACAAATCCAAATTTCTTTCTCTGATTACTACCAAATGTGGAATTTTCACACGAAGTTGTTTTATTACTTGGATAGAAAAGTAAATACTGAAGCAGCTGCTCTAGAGTGGGCTTGGCAAGAGTGTGGCTGCTTTACCAGGTATTTTGGAACTATGCTGTTTTTCTGAGAGATGCTAATTAGCCACGGGCAAGTTCTGATTGCAAACAGACAGGGTAGGTCACCAAGGCAAAGACTGAAGGTTGTATCTGGAAAAGCATTAAAGAACTGATGTGTTAAGAAGAACATATGGTTAGAGAAACAAACGCACGACTGATTTTAGATATATGGGAACAAAAGTAGGATTTAAAAATCCTATCCTGTCCTTCTAGTAACTTGTATCTCATTTCTTACCCCTTATACCACAGTCCTAGCACAGCTACCTATGAGGGGCACATGACAAAGTTTTATATATTCTATATTTTAAATGTAAATTCTATTTAGTTTCCTAACACATGTGCTGTAAGGACTCTTTGGACTTTGGCTGAAGCATTTCTCTGCTGAAAAATATTTTTTAGTTACGATCCGCTTACCTGAAGCTTAATTAGTAATTAGACTCAAAATCTGTTTTAATGGTGGTATCTTTCAGTATTTCTCTTGGAATTTCAAATCCACATAGTACCCACACAAAACTCACTCACTGAATCAGGGCATGTGCAGCCTGGCATGGGTGAGACCAGAGAGGTGTCACTGTCCTTACTTGTGTGGATGTCAGGAACACACATTCCTGTTTGAATGGAGAGCTCAGCAGAAGAGTGATGGGAGTGCAAAAACTTAGTTTATCAAGGGTAGGGCTAAATACACAATACCAACTCAGGGATCAGACATACAAAGCAGGACTTGCAGCCAAAAGTGCATAAAATAATTTGCCAGATGCTGGTCTGGGTTCATCCCCTTTGGTTTTAAGCATCAGATGGGCTTGTGTTATGAATTTAGCTCCACTACTCCCCTTCTGAAGACAGAGAGAAAGTCAGGGTAGAGCCTATGATGACAAATTGGACTGCCTGTAGTTTTGCTCCACAGCTCTTGTCCTTTGATGCATTACAAAGCATTTTAGTTTGCTCCCCGAGTCTAGTCTGGAGGAAAATAACCAGTTCTTCTGGAGAAGAAACCCAGCAAGAGAAGATTATTTGCTGAGGTCTCATATTTTATAGCCAGACACAGCCAATCCCTTTCAAAAAATGCTAAACCTGTATTGCCAGCACACAAACTTGCCCTGCACCAGGGTGCATTTCCTGGCAAAAATAAATTCTGTATTGGCCACAGATTTCTCCAAAGAACACCAGTTACACAGGCTACCAGCATATATTCAATAGCTAGGAAGTGTGTGCAAAGGGAAACTACACTCTTATGTTTGGTATTTGACATAGACATCATACATTCAGGCTTCTCTTGTAACTACAGCTACCACATGCCAACAACTGTGTGAAACAAACTTTATTTTTGCCCATTTCTGCTTTCTCCATATATGTTTTTATTGGATTATTTTTCATCTCTACATCCATAGCCCATGAACTATTGTGATGCCTGAAACACCACACAGTGGTGGAAAGCCACATGCATAAGAATGATGAAAAAGATCAAGTGCCCACTGAGTCTTTTTGGAATTGTGCTGAACTACAACAGCCACGTGTGACAGAAGGCAGATGTCACAGTGCAACATGGCAGGATCAAGAGTAGGTGTTTTATTTCACTACAAAATAGCTTAGCTCCCCAGCTTCTTGTGTTCTTGGTGTACCACATCACTCAACTTTAGCTTCACACCCAAGAGCAATCTGAGTCTGCTTATAATGGAAAAGCAAAGTTCCTCTAACAGCTCAGACCTTTGGGTCACATGCACACCAGCAAGAGCAGGTCATGATCAGGTATCACTTGCCAAAAGTCAAAGCTTGTATGTTTTGTATGTATTTCACAAGGCAGAAAGTATTAGATGAAACAGTCATATAAAAATTTCTTGTGTGCAACCAGAATTTACACTCCTGGCAGAGACAAAGTTCAGGTAACCCTGGTTAGTGCTGATCACTTGGTTAAACTCCACTGCATAACACTGGAAATAATGCTCCTGTTTTCAAAGGAAACTAGTGTGGGTGACTTTGATAATACCTGCTCTCAGAAAATTACCTCAAATAATACACAAATCTTTCTGGAAATGCTGACTGGCTTTAGAACTACATTACCTCATATCTAAAGATATTGCACTGGTTATAAACCTTGGAGTTGACATGTCTTAAAAAGAAAGAAGTGTATTTAGTTTCTTGGTCCTGTTTGGTTAACACTGGGTCAGCACTGGAAACAGAAAGCTCATTAGGTAAGTTGGAAGAATCCCAGCTGTATTACCAAATTAACCTTCCTAAGAATCAAAAAACTGCAACAAAACCACCAGCAACCCCCCTCTTCCAACCTATACAAAGAATCAGGGTTTTCATCTTTTGTATTTATTACATGAAGAACAAATAAAAAGCAAAGCATTCCAGAACAGACTCATAATGGTAGCTAAAATGGTTTTCTAAGCCAGGTATAATTTATTTCATAGCAATATGGAAGTTTACCAAAAGGAGAAAGGATGCTTCCTCTGCTATTTATACTCTGTGTAGAAATGAGAAAGTAGCTTTAAATTCCATCAATTCCAGTTAACTCCTGTTGCTAATAGCTTAGAGGAGGAGTCAAGAAATTAAGTGCAAGCAAGCATGGCACTGTCCATGCCATTCAGTGTCTTGTTTTGGGTTTGGTTCCTCTGCTGTCCTGACAGATTCTTCCCAGAGGAGACTAAAAATGGTCTCAGTGTAGTGCAACTTTCCCACAGAATGCTGAGCCTCAGCTTGAATCTTTAAAGAATCAAGTGTAAACTGCAGTTTAATACAGACAATGAATCCACATTTCACGATGGGAATAATACACATTTGGAAAGGACACACAACATTTAATCCATTTCTCTTTTTTAAGAGATCTCATCACTGTATTAATTAAATATAATCTTTAAAACATAAATCTTTCACTTAGTCAATTTAGTCAACTGTGATGGAGAATTAACTACAAAATACAGGCTGACACAATTATAATATAGCTATTAGCTGAGGCACTTTTGAGTAGAGTCAAGCAGGATTCACTTTAAGACTCAAATACTGATTTTTGGATTTCTGCAGTGACTGTTTAAGCTCCTACTGCAGTACAGAGATCCAGTTAATGCAGTCACTGGTGTCTGGATGGTTATTAATCTGACAAAGTGGGATGCAGAGGTGTCTAGCACCATTTATCCTCTATAGTGCCTTGCCCAACCTTCAGCTGGTGCTCCAGAAAGGTGTGAGGCTTCAGTAGGTACTGTTCCACATTTGCCAGACCTGTGTAAACCCTTTAAGATCTCCTCAGTTTGGGTAAATGAATCAAGCTCAATGTACTTATGTTCTGGTGACCTGAATAGCCCTCTATACTCCACAGACAGTACTGGCCAGATGCCCATGGGTTAAAGGAAGCCTAAACACTAATCATGCAGGGAGACTCTCAGTTACTTGCCTGAATCCAGAGTTCAGTCCTACCCACTGTCACCAAATAAACTGGTAACAAGTTAAACAGAACTGGGGTTTTGCCTCTTAAGCTGGAAACAGAACATTTTCAACCTGTTGGGTTTTTTTCTCACTTTAGAAGTGAAGAACCCTCAATAAATGAAGCTATTTCTTCAGCTGAAGGAAACAAACACCCAGACAAGTAGAAAAGGCTGAGGATACTGTCCTGTACAAATCAGATTATACTGTTTGGTACAGACTATAAATAGTAGAGAGCACACAAACAACTGAGCATACTTGGAAAGGCCACCTTTGGACTTGGGTATCCTCAGTGGTACCTTTGAGAGCTTCATTATCATAGGAAGGAGCCCTCACCTCAGCAAGTTGCTTTGGACATGTGTGTTCTTTCATCAAAAAATGTATTTGCCAACTCCATAATAACAGGAGTTATGATAAACAGTGGCAAGTCACAAAGGAAGGAACTCTTCATTTCAGTTGGCAGATCACTTACAGACTTTGTACTTTGATCTCAACAGAGTAATTTATTTTTTTTTTCTGCTTCAGAACAGAGTTTCCCTGTGAGATCAGAGTGAAGTTTTTAAAACTCTTGTTTTCTTCAGGTCTAATTTTGTGGAAAACCAATACAAAATGTAATTAGTTAAGAACAAGCAGTTGGTTTTTCTCAGGAGGCAGCCAGCCTTGACAGATCAGGACACTTTTTGCATTTCTCTGAGCAAGGAAATACTTATTATGAACTTGGCTTTCCCTCAGGACTTTCTGTAAGCACAGAGCCTGGAGGAAGAAACCACAGCCTAGAAAACTGAACAAGATAAAAAATAAAAAGCAGGCTGTATCTCTTCACCACAGGGAAGACTATTATGTAAATCAGTCCAGAACTGGATAATTCTGAGATGTCTTTGGACAGTAATACCATGTCAAATCTCTAATGAGACTGAAATAACAAAATATATATATATATATATGTACATATATATATATATATATATATGCTGACTTGACTCTAATGCAAACTAACAAATTAGACATTGGGAGACTAAAAAAACCAACTCAAAACCTTCTGTGGCTAGTATAGTATACATTTCAAAATGGCCAATTACTGATCAGTTTCAAAGCTTTCTTTATCATCTTACAAATACATGTATATACAGTTCTTGCCTGCACACACAAGTAATACTTAAAGAAGAATTTTAAAAGAAATTATTCTACAAAGTAATCATGGGTCATATCTACTGCATTGAAAAAAACCCAGTATATAATATAGTAATATTCAGCACCTAGTATTAAGCTGTATTTCCAGAGTATCTACAAAGAGAAACTTACATTTTACCCTGTATTTTAAGTGTGCTGGGCTATAGCATGGAACAGTATTGAACAATGTGGAAAACTGAAAATTACAATAAAATTTTAAGACTGAAGAACATTAAGTGCTATTAAATTTCAAATAAGGATCAGTTAATCACAAGAAATCCAATTCAACAGTTCACAACTGTTTCCTGAATTAATCAGATGAACAGACAGAAGTTCTTTCCACATTCTTTGCTTTTAAGAAGCTCTCCTTACAATACAGATTTTTCTTTTTGAAATGCTAATAATTACAATATTATTTAGAAATATAATTAATTTTATGATAAAAATGTAATTATAAATATTCCAACTATATCAAAACCATTAAATGAGGAAGTCTGCAAATTTATCCTCAGGATGTTCAGATGCTGAGACAAAACTGTTTCATTGGAAATGAATGCCAGAATCCATTCCTTTCAGGTAAAAATTTATCACATTTTCCCTCTTCTACAGATGCTGTGATATGCATTTTCCTCAAAGAATTCCTCACAAATTTATCTTGGTAACTTATGAAAAGCATATGAAGAAGCACTCCTTAGGATAATCAAATATAACCTGACAGTAGCTTTGTGTATCAGGTTGAACCATGAAAGCCTAAGTCTTAGACAAACCATGTAGCATCCCACGTAGTGTTCAAAACCACTACTGAAATGCTTTCAATTCCTTTTTCTGCTCTTTAAAAGAACATCTGGGATATCAACACTGTCCTTTAAATCCCCAGCATTGATGGTCAGATATATAAATGAAAAATCAGTTTACAAATGCACTATGCCTACTTCCAGGGAAAAAATGAATTGCTGCATTCTTTAAAAAATGAGTAATATCAGCACTTCTTTCATATGGATCACATTTCTGCATTTATTTTATATGTACCAATACATGATAGTACAGATGCAAATCCAGAATTTAGGATTAATGTCACATATAACTATGTAACACTGATCTGGTGTATGGGCAATCAGAACATGGAACACAACACTAAACCAACACTCTCCTGTTTTAGACTTGGTATGTAAAGGAACTATGTCTGAACCTGCAGAACAACTGCAGCATTAACTGTTCACAGGGATTGTAAATTATACCCTTTGGAAAAAGAGGAGACAGTTTCCCAGAGTAAGATTTGCACTCAGTGACAGGTCAAAACCTTCCAACAATCTTACCTTTTGGTGGAAAATAGGACTTGCTTTCTGCTTTGTGAGGCCAGTCTACTACCAAAGGCCCAAATCGTCTGAAGCTAGCAGTAATTTCATCTAAAAAGAGGCATAAGAGTTGCAATTAAAATAAATGAAGTAACTCAGTGAAAAAGTACTATTAACCAAAGATCTTTGTTTCTAAAAAAGGTTGACATTTCACAAAAAACCATAACCAAAACCAAAAAATCCCACAAAATTGCCAACTTTCATGAACAAAACCCATAAATAGACATAACTTCCAAAGCATTTCTGTTTACACAATATATTTCTGGTGATTTTAAGCTTACATTTGGTTTTTGGTTTTTTTTTTTTTTTTTGCTTAATAACAGGAGCATTTCAAAAGGATCAGGGTGGTGAAAGGAAGGTGTGGTACTTTCTTAAACACAGAATCTGGGTTGAATGCAGTTGAAACAATTTAATTTTTAGTGACGTGCAGTTTGTAGGCAGATACTCACAGAAGCACCACCACAACTGGCCTGCTACCAACTTCCAGCTGATACAATGCACAAATCAGGCAGAGAAACCTAAAACTGCCAATTTAGAGTTGCTTCTAACATGACCATGAATAATCCCACTGCAAGGTCTACTATGCCAACAGTAAAACTTTGTGGTGTCTTTCTATCCCAGCCACTCCTTCCTGTCATTGACTGCAAGAACCTTGGCCATAAGGAAAAATTAAACCACCCTGAATTCTACAAGAGCACTAAGTTATCAAATACAAATATGCTCTATTTCTTTCAGTCACGTCCTGCCATCAGCATACAAACAGACAGGGAAAAAATAAAGTATTTTCATGTGTATTTGCTTAGCATTTGTATTAAAAGGCAAAAGTGCACATATGGATAAGAAGCTAAAGTGTATATTAGAGAAAAAGTTGAAGTATATAAAAATAAATCCCTTCGTACACTGAAGAAGAGCATCAAACTGAAGAAGAAACCAAAATAAACTCTTTCCATATCAATTGTCTTTTCCACGTCCATGTTTTTTCCATGTTCATTAACCAGAGTGAGCTTATTTGGTTTGCAAGCTACCCCAGGATTACAATGATTCTTGTAAAGGGACTTCTGTTTACAAAGCTAGGGTGTAATTTACATTCATCTGCACAAGAGGAACCTAATATTGAGCAGCAGGATTACTTCAAATCAGCACCACTGTACAAGGGAAGTTCCAACTGCATCATGTAAAAATCTGAGCTTCTGTGCTCCATTTTATGTTCAGTGCATCACAGACTGCTCTGCAACTTGACCTTCCTCTGTCTTAGTTTCTCTGTTTATAAGCAGGAATAATATTAACCTTTCTAAGCCACTTGTGAGATCTTCAAGCAACAGTGAAATAGAATTTGAGACTCAATTACTAACAGAAGTTTCTATGAATAGAAAATAAAGCAGGAAAAGATAGAGGACACCATGAAGGGCTAAGATGTCTTTGAAAGGAGTATCAAGGTAAACAGGAGCACAAATAGTGCAGACATCACAGACAACTGAACCATCTCAAGAGAATGATATTATATATCATTATATTATGATATATATTATTATATCATTATATATCATTATATTACATTATATTATATTATTTTATATCATTATATTATGAATTATATATCTCAACATCAAATGATATTTTAGCTCATCATATCCATCAACTCTCATAAAACATATACCCGTAGCCTTTTACACCAGAATATTATTTTATTATTTTTTACTAATTCATTTAGGTTTTTCAAAATCTCTCCTCCTTTCTACCTCCAAAGTCAGCTTGCTCAGTTTTCAGGCAGCTCACCTTCATCAATATCTGGTGGAAGACCTCCAACAAACACTTTCCGAGAAAAACGCTCGATTCGTTCTCCGTTCTGATGAGCTGAGTAGCAGGTAGGGGAATTCAAGACTCCAACTTGATCACTGTGACCATCATCCAGCAAACCATCATCTATTGGGAAGAGGGAAGAACGGCCTTAAAAAGAAGAGATAATAATATACATTAAAATAATTTTGTGGCAGTACGTGGTTATAAGTAAGCGTAGAGAATGAGGGAGCAGCAGTCTGGAAAGTAAAAATGAAAATATCAAAGTATTAGAAAAGTATACATTAGTTTAAAGGAAAAATAGAGAAAATTAGAACTGTATTAAACTTCAAAAAGGAAATAAAAAATTGCAAGCTGACATCCCTGTAAGCATAATACTTCATACTGCATTATGTTGTAGTGACCTTGGTACATCCAGCAGGAAAGCAGTTATTTGTTTTTAAATAAAGAATTTTATTTCTGAAGGGATCATATTAAAAACTGCTTGAGTTTCATTAGTCTGCCTTTGGTTTAGCTTCAAGTTGAACTGGTAACTTCCATTACCTGAATGACTAATAAGAAAAAACTATGTATACAGTGAAAGTTTCAATCAGGTTTCTTTTCTTGTTTGAAGATACCTGATGCTGACAATTTAAGAATGGATTTAATTTTTTAAAAAGCAAAAGAGAATTTTAATAAATGTGCAAAATCTAACCCCTGAAAAATGAGTCACAATGCTGACTTATCAAATTTATCAAATTGACTCTCAAATTTACCCGTTTTGGAGGGAAGCCTTGTGGTGATTCCTAACATACATTAAGGTTATAGTTACCTGTAAAGCAAGTGTAAAACCTGAGAAGTTCACAGGATGGCTTTGCAAATCCAAGCTGATCAGAACACATGTATAGGTGGTGGGGAGGAGGGAAAAACCCTGTAATTATATCCCACTTACTCCCTTCTGTTTCATGTTTACAAATTTTGGAAAACTCCAAAAAGAAAAGACTCAAATGGCCAGGATATGCATCTTAGCTTATTCAGTTTTTTCACTGCTTTAGATGAGGAAACAAAGATTAATGGCAGTTGCAAATTCAGAACTCAGTTCCTTGTTTGCAAAGAAGTCCAAAAAGAAACAAGTTTTTTGAGGCAAATAAATACTCCACATCACCATTTCTTCTGAAGTGCAATTTTCTCTGTTCCTCTCTGACTTTTAAAGTATTATTAATTCAACTGTTTCCCATAAACAAGCTAGCAAACAAAACCAAAAGGCAACCCTGGGAACACTTTGGGGAAGCAAGTTCATTTTCCACCTCAAATAGCTGACTTCCAGATTTACCCACTGCAAATCTGCATGCAGGAGCTGAGCCTGCAGCACCTTAGCTCTGAGCCATACTGCAGACTCTAACTTGTGCTCCTTCTCAGGGCAACACTACCAAAAAAGCCCTGTAGGAACACATGAAGACACTGTGCTCATCAGTAGTATGAAAGCTATTTTCTTCCAGAAGATCACCTGAGAATCAAGTGCTTAAAGGCTGAAGAACAGAGAGCAAACATCATGACCAATGACCTATATATAGTGTGGTAATGCCTGATGATCATGATTGGGTAACTATTGCTGGAATAAAAATAAAATGCAGCAAAAATAGCAAATGAAAACACAATAGAAAACTAAACAACATAAACTGTCACCAAATAAAAGCAGGACCACAGGAGTGTCCTAAGTAACCAAGCCTGTAACTACAACATCTTTGTGGTGCCATTTCACATTTCTGTTTTCAGAAGGCATCCAACGGAGGGGAGTACAACAAAAGCAGAAAACAGTAACAGGGTCCTCCTTTTCACCAAGAATGGTGATTAATGTGTTTAAGAAAATGATCAGAGGAGAGCCAAGTGGTGGCATCCTTGCCTGCTGCCAGAAGGATGCATTCTACAGTGAGGTGACTGATGAGCAGAGTGCCTGGAGAAATGGAAGAATGAAACTGGTGCTCGCTGGGGCAGAAAAGTGAGAAAGCAAGAGAGACAAGAGAAAGCTGACACAGTTGGAAGAAGAAGTCAGGAAAACTCTCCTTGTAAATCACCTATTTAGATGGGAGAGAAGGAAGATCCTGCTGGGAAGACTGCAGCATGAGTAATGTGGATATGAGTTTCAGTGATGATGATCAATAGCAATGATTGCATCTCAATGATGGACACCAAGATGTGCTTTGGTTTGGTTAATCAATCAAGAAAAGGAGATATAAAAATGGATTTCTGAATTACTGATGTCAGTGACAGAGCTGTTGTATGTATATACACTTATACAGTTACATAGTGACAGTGAAAGGTAAGAGTGGTTAAAGAAAAAATTAAGTTTCAGTTTGGAAGAATTCACAGGAAACAGCAGAAATGGACAATTTAAGAATTTTCACTTATATTAGAGTTATCCTTAACACCCTGAATCTAAAATTACAGCAATTTAGCTCTATTATCTTGTAAAAAGCACCTCTGTAAGTCTCTATACTGCAAGAGAAAAAACTTAAATGACATAAAAGTGTGCCAATTCTAATAAACTTGTTGGCTTGAAAACACTGTAAAAAACACATTCAAGTGTGGGGTTTTTTTTGTTTTTGTTTTTGAGTTTGTGTTTAAAAAACACCACAGAAACTAAATTGAAGGGAAGTGTCTCTTTGGACCATGGAAATGATGTTCTGAGTTGCTCTAGAAATACTTCTTAGACAATGCCAACTGAACACATACACAACTATATGGAGGGGAAAAATAATCAAAGAACCTTCAGAATATTTTTTACCCACAGACCAATGCTGAAATCTAAGAACAATGAGAATCTAGGGCCTTCTTCCTTGTACAAATTAAGCCATCAGAACAAGTTCTGAAGTGATACTGGAGAGACCAGTTTTACTTTAATATGGGCCAAAAGCTCTTCAGAAAGTTGAGAGGACAATGGATGAACATATTTAAAGTAATACGATCCACCTGGATCCTAATATTTTTTTCCTTCCTCTTCACTTTTAAATGTGAAATTTTCACATTTCACTTTTAAATTTTCCTGATTTGTGCGCAAGCCCTTTTTTTAAACACTTGTTTCTTTTTGGTTTAAAACAGTGAAAAGAACTAAACAGAATCTGCCAAGAGTCACCAAAACAGGATTGCACTGTTCCACAGTGACCACGACCCAGCTCATCACAAGGATGGTGGTGAGGTCTAGTGGGAGGTGTCCCTGCCCATGCAGGGGGGTTGGAACTGGATGAGCTTTAAGGTCCCTTCCAACCCAAACTATTCTATGATTCTGTGATCACTCCACAACAGGGCTATGAAGTGATCAGTTATGAACCAATGCTGAGCCCAGGAGAGCCAACACGTGAAGTTTTGTGTATGTTGTGAACACTGAAAGGTACCAAGTGTCTTAATGTTCTTGCTACATATTTTACATGATCTTTACAACAACTGCAGGTCCCATCCTCATGTGCTGAAATTAAATCAGTGAGCATACATTGGCTTATACTACAAAAATCTGCTATTTTTACGAGCTGTAGTAGATTTCTTTCTAAGCTTATGAAAGGCTCTTAGTTTTTACTCTGCAGGCTATCAGTGCTACAGAAGCAAGAGAAGATGAGTTAGAACAACAAGCAAACTGTATGGTTTGAAAAGGGACAACGACTGCAAACAGTAGCCATTAGCATGAACCAGACTATGATTAGACCTACAGTGTTTCAACTGATTACAGGATTTGTAATTCAAATTCTATGAAGAAATCGATGGCCATAACAATCTGGACTGCACCCCTCCTTCCCTCACGCCCTCCATCTCTCCCACACTAAGACAACATGCAGCAAAGCATTTACAATCAAAAATCTGGATTAATTTTAATGATCAGTAACAGCTCAGTCAGAATTAATTGTACTGTAACAAACAGAAGTGAATTACCTCGTCTTCGCCCATAACTCCTTGCTGCATGCAAACAAAGGACAAATTGTAAAATGTCAAACAACTGTATCATGCCCACATACTAAAATATTTAAGATACAAAGAACCATGTGGGTAAAGCAGTAAAAATCTGCATCAGTACTTGTTACTGGGACTTGTAGATGAGAATGCATGGAGCTGAAGTCTCACTGAAAGAGCACACTGCTTCACTATTAAATTAACCTCAGCACCAGCTGTAAGAACATACTTTAAAATATTTCAGCATGTCTTTCTCCTTGATCTGAACTTGGTACATAAATTATGGTAACTTTGTAAATTCATCCTCACAAATGTGCTTTGTATCTTACACGAGTGTGTAAATACCAGGGTACCGAAATTGTAAAAAGGAAAATATTACTTCAAAAAGCATGTAGCCAGTGTTAAATTAATCACAGAAACATCCTGGTCCATAGAACAGTTTGTACAGTCCTTTGCAGTGACAATACAAATGCTATAAGCCATGACCTTCCTTTTTCATGAAAAGACCTAGCAGAAAATTAACTGCAAGGTTTTGTTTGAAACAAAAGACTCCTTGTGGCAGCAAACAAAATCAGGGCACAAGTCACAAGAAATAGCATTGTATCAAAAACACTGCACAAAGGCAATGCAACAATTTCTGACCCAAAGCAAGTATATCCAAGATTTTCCTAACTTTTGAGTTTTGCAAGATTCTTAAAGGGGTCACACTTATCATAGACTGCTTCTCTGCCTGAGGGATAGGAAACTAAAAATACCCAGAGTACTAATATAAAAACTATTAAGCTCTGCTTAACTTCTTAGTTACGTTTTCACAAAGTATTTTCAATTCCTCTTTCTCAGACTTTGCATCTGAGAAAAAATACTTGAATCATTACAGCACTGCAGAGAAACACCCAAAATAGAAAACATTACTATAAACCATAATGTTACAGCAACATTTAGGAACGAACATTACTTTGTCTTGGCATTACTGTTTTGATTTTACAAGATCTCCATACATGCATCACTCCCCAAAAAGCACCTTGGGTTCTGGGACACTGAAATACATGCAGCCCCAAGCTAATTGTTTCTTAAACATCATTCACTGGCCCGTTCTCATATTATTAAATACTTATAGCCTGGGAGCTCCTATTTGCACATGGTTTTTCCAATTTTTTAGTGAGTAAAATATTTTTCTTCCCTGTGTTACCTTGATCTCCTACTACTAGAAATTCAGTAAAATGCTTATGGAATTCTGAATCTCTCATTTCTTCTTCTTTAAAACTGTCAATTCATTACAGAATAGACACCATATTCCTGTCCAACTTGCATTTAACTTTCAATTCATTATCTTTCATCTGAAAGAATTACTCTTGAGGACAGTTTTGACCCTGAACTTCTTCAAATCCTCCAACTTCCTTCCAATAAACCACACCAGAAAAGCTCACTTCCTGAAAGAAAAATTTCCAAATGGAAACACCTAAATTCCCATTTCCCACATCAAAATAGAATTGAGAGAACAAAGGTATTCTTCTGTGTGATTAGAGGTCCCACCAGTTCCTGCTGCAGAGGGGGATTTGATGCTGAACTTCAGACTTGTTTTCCACTGGAGTCAGTGACACAGTTCTGTGTCAGTGTTGCAGCACGTACAAAGCTTTTCTGACTCTCAGCCAAAGTGACTCCCACATGGCATTAGCAGTAACCTCACCAAACCCTCATCTAACCTCCTCTAGGCTCTTTTTTTTTTTTTTTTAATTCTTTTTTTTCTTCCAGAAATAAAAGTGGAGTAACCACGTGCATCGCACTCACAGCAATGACTGCAATGCCAGGCTCTCTCTCAAAGAAGAATGCATATTCATCAGCATCTTTTGGAATTAATAAATTTTAATTATTAATAATTTTTTCTTAATAATTTTTCTCTACTGTCACTTATGCTCCTTTCTCCTCACAAAACCAGCTCAGGTCTTTTATCCTATTTACATAGTTAAGACAAGCTGATATGCAGAAAAATAATTGGTTACTGAGCACCTGAGCTGTTTTTCTTTCTGCATTTAAAAATAACCAACAGTAGTTCTAAGGAGAAATACAAAAGAGTTCTTAAAATGCTAAAAATACCCCCGTGCAATTCCACTTTAAAGGGCAGTTGCTGCAGTCTTTTCTACACAAGGAATTTACAATGATGTTTCAGTTTTCTGTGCCTTCTTTGCTTCAGCAAAAGAGTGAAATGGGAAAACAGCTGTACTTGATGTCACATTATCTGCTTTACTTGTATGGCAACACCCCTGATATTTATCTCCTTGTCCATTTAGATTGCAAAGTAGTTTGGGGCAGGGATTCTCTGCCATTTTGCATCTAGAAAAACATGATCCCACTCTGAGACATTCTGTAGGCCCTGCTGCAAAAAATGTAATCATTAATGTCAAAATGTATGTTTTTTTAAAACCTGTCTTTTTTTTTTTTTTCCTAGTTTTAGCTAGACTTTAAGACCACAGTAGAAGTACTGTAGGTAAGTTGTTTTAATAACACTAAGTACAAAGTTTTACTGTGACTAAAAATACAGCATTAGAGCAAACATATCCTATATCTTCATGAAACTTCAGCATTTTAATCTCTCCACATTACATATATAAACTTCCTTTTTGAGGGCCAGATGCTACTTGTGAAAGGTTACAGTGAATAAAACTTTCAGTACGTTGTAGGCAATGAGATTATTCTTTCTGAAGATTAGATTCCAGCAGAAATATTTCTGTATTTATTAAAATAACATGTGCCATGTCTTACACCTTTCAGAGCACATATGCTTACAGAGCATGTGGTCTGTATAAACAGACATATTATATGTCTTTAATTACAGCTACCCATGTAGGGTTTTTTATAGATGTATTTAATATATACATCTACACAATTAGTGCACATGCTTAGATAAATAATTGCAAGGGGGACAGCCCTTTGGAAAAGGCCAGACACTTTAGGCAAATAAATAATATACAACAAGAAAAAAGGAGAGATTAACTTCATCCTACCTGAACTTGCTCGAAGTCTAAGTCACACAGAAATATTTTTTGTACTGTTTAATCTATAAAGCTGGATACCTTAATTAGACAAAACCTCTGAAAGATTTCAAATGAGTGAGCAAATGAGACAGATTTTTATTCTAAGAAATAAATTAGGCAACACACAGAAGACATATAATGATGCCTACTAACAAGTCAAAAAACCTTGGAAACTTTCAACAGTAAGAGTGCTGTATATGCAATAAAGACATTCCCTTGTAATTAAATAAAGACATTCCCTTGCAGTTAAAACCTTCTGTTTCCATATTCCTGAAGTTACATATCAATAAGGCTTAAATCTATAAAAAACTAATAGCCTCCCCTTTCTGCAACTTCAGTCAGCTCAGACAGAAATGAGAAACAGAACACGCTTTTAGTGCATGTTTATCTAATATCAAGACAAGATAAATATAACTTTGCAGAAGCAATGCTATGACACAAATAGTGAATGTGTAATTTCTATTTTATTCAGACGCTCACTTCAAATAAATACCAGAGGTCAAGTATGAAAATATTTAAATAACTCATCTGAATAACTGAGACAAATTCAATATATGTTGTGTAACTACAAAAAAACTATCAGAAAAGCTTCCTATATTTCAAGATAACAACTAAATTTAGGATAGAAAGCAAGATAAAATACTATTTGTCCCTAACATTCCTGATTTAATGATCAAATGGTGACAGAGAAGTAATAAAGCCCTTTCCACTAATACTTGTCATTTAAAGAAATCCATAAACAATTACAGTAAAAATTTCCCAAGAGTCTGGAGGAAAGGAGGTAGGTGCCTAAATCCTGTTTCATTCTGTTGGATCTGGTGCTTACATTCTATTAAGATTTCTTTAGAAATCACACATTTATTGATTTTAAGGCTGAAAGAGATCATTATGGCCATTCAAGTTTGGCATCTGTAACACACTACAGAAACTCATTCAGCATTTCCTATATAGGAAGTTCAGTCACTTCTATTTGAGGCAAAACACTTTTTTTTTTTTTAAGCACAAACAGCCATAGGATCTTTGAGAAGGAGAATCTAATACTCCCTTGTGAAGCTAATCAAATGGTGAATTATGTTTCAACAGTCATTAAAATATTCCATTAATTAAACTTATAAAAAGGGGGGAACCCTACAATGGGGAAAAACACCCTACACTGCAATGAACTGGACTCCTGCATTATTACTTGCTACAGAAAGGTTCTCTCGAGGCTGAAGATTAAAGATGTCAATAAACCCATTCCAAAGTATCTTTTTTTGACATTTGAGAGATAACAGTTGATTAAAAATGCATTTCTTTTCTACAGCTTGAGCTGAAACAGATATATAATTATCATATATATAATTTATTAAAACATATAAATCAGCTTTCCTTTGGTTCATTTCATTAATTTAAATAATGAAAATTGTAAATATTAATATTAGGTACAGTTAAGTAAGTACAATTTAAATGAGCTGGGAAAGATCTATCATTTAAGAAGAGGAAAAACTAGCTAAAAATAAGTTTTATCTAGAAGTGCTTAATCTTAAAAGGGTTGAAGAATTCCAGTCTGGGCTCATGACAGAACCTTATTGGGATCCAGAGATAGCAGTCCACTAAAATCAAGCCAACTAAAGTCCAATGATGAATCTAGTGCTAAGTGTCAGTGCACACAGACATGGGCCCAGAATCCTTAAAAATTTTGCTATTTTTTCCATCATAAAGGTCTGGTATCCCTGCTCCTCCTTGTAAGTAAGAGACAAATTTGAGTCTCTGAATTATCAGCTCTCCTCTTCCCCTCTTCTTCCCTCCAAGGTAACAATTACAGCCACAGAAATCCATTTCAGCAGAGAAGGAGACTCAAGTCTGCAACTTGATGAGCAAGTGTTCAAACTATTACACTCATTACTGCACATTTGGAGGAAGCCCCTCGGTTCTTGCTAAGAAATAAAAAGGTTGTACAGAGTCTGAGGAGCTGGAGCTTCCCAGAAGCTGTTCCCAGAGCTTCTCCTTTCAAGCTGTAAGAAACTGGAGCCCAGACCCCCCAGCTTCAGGTGGCTCTGCATGGTGTCTGTGACTCACTGATGGGGATGTTCCATGTTCCAGGTAGAGCTTAAATGCCTCAGATCATGCTCTGAATTAAATCCTAAAGGGCACACCTGAAAATTAGGTGTTCCAGTAACTTTTAGATACTAAAAATCATTATTTTTATCTCTCCTATTGAAGGCTGGAAATAATATTGCAGCTTTTAAAGAGGACAGCAGTCACATCAAGTGCTTGCTTCCAAACTGCAATGGAACCCCCACCAGCATTAATAACAAAATAAAGATATTCTTCAGTGAATATTCTAGCTCTGTGGTAAAGGTTTTCAGGATAGAGTGGTACCACTGAGATGCATTTGTCCAGTGGCTGTGATAACAGAGCAAACCTTTTTTTTTCCTAGATAATCCATGGAGTAACAATGCTTCCCACAGACTCTTTTAACATGCAAAACTATCAAAAGAGCAGCTCTCTATCCTAAGTATTGAGACAAATGAAGTAAAAAAGAATAATTTCTTCCACTGATAGCACTGGAATATTTCACAATTGCTTGTAAGATTGCTGATTTTTTTTAATACCTTCCCATCTAACATTTCATTAGAAATCAGCAGATTATTCCAATGGAACATACCCTGCCTCAACAAACCAACGTGCAGCATGGGTCTTGCAGCTGCAGTAAAATACAGCAAGTTTCCTGTTATAAATTTTGTAACATCAACCTCATCAATATTCAATACAATTCCTGACTAGGAATCAAGATTATGGCCTATGTGGGCTAAACACTGATTTTATTCCAGTAGTTAAGCAGCTATTTCCACTTTGCAAAATACTGTTATTATCTTTAAGAACTATTCAATAGCAAATGACTCAATTCTTCAAATTTTCCTTTATTGGGCGTAAAAGCTAAATCTGAATGTCCTTAAAATTTTAAACGTGTATTCTGTGTCCTAACAAAGGAAACTGGATATTTTTTACATTTTATATCCATTTGCAGAAGTGTAAATGACTGTGCTGAAGAGCAAGGAAATTTTAAAAAGAAAGCTCCAAAGAACAAACAAACCTGAAATAACTCTTTGGATTGTATTTTTTTAATAGTATGTCTTCACTGGTAAAGTTTAGAGCCATCAGGTCAATGACTAAAGTGGATTTGCTTTGTGTCCAACAGCTTCTGCTTTTTGTAGAGAAGCTGTGGCACTGTAGCTCTAATTTTTCCCAATGTAGAAAACATTTGTGTGCAAACCTCCTGATTTATTATTGACTTAGATGGATTACCAAGCTCTGCTTCCTTCTTAAGCCTCGAACAAAGGCTAAAGTTCATGCCTGCCCTGAGCAGCAGATGTTCATGAAGTTTGACCTACTGGGAGAGGAACGTGAACATGAACTCTAACTTCACCATAATTTGCAGTAAGAAATGTATTTGACAAAGCCAGGTCTAAAAAACTTAACCTAAGTAAAATGTTTTTTCACCTAATTATAAAAGAAAACACTTAGTGCACCCTCTATTTACACAAGACAAAAAAGGCCTTTTCTGGCCTTATTTTTCTGATTTCTGTTTCTGTGTCACAGATTTCTAGCAGATCTGGGGAGAGCATACCATTGGTTGCTTGAGAACAAAAAAGAACAAGCAGTGCACCATTACAGGCATTTCAGATTTCAAATAAGCCAGATATAATGAAAGCCTGTTGTGAGATTAGCTCTTGCCATTTTACTCTGAAAAATGGCAACAGTCCCATCAGTATTGAAGGCTAGAGGCAAGTAATTCAGTAACAGAGTATCATAGTATGGTTTTATACCAACATGTCAGATTTAAGCTAAGCTAGAGATAATTAGAAACTGTTATAAGATTAGTACTTACCATTTAACATCAGAAGATTGTCAGTCCCTGGATGTGGATAACTCAAGCGACCTTAAAAGAAAACAAAAAACAAAGAACAAAACAAAACAAATGCAGAGTTTTTAGTTACTATGCTAGAAAAAAATAATGAAAAAATCACTGCTTGGGATTTAACTATGAACTATATTTCCAGTTTGCCTAAGGGAAATAAAGAGCTAATATTTAACTCCAAGCACATTAACCAACAATACCCTTGACCCAAGTTAAAGCTGACAAGAACAGACTTCTTAACCTTAATTCTCTGGTCATAAGATCTGCAATGTGCTTTGGGATCAGCTCCAATAGGATAAAGCCACTTTTTGTTTCATGACACCCAGAAATAGTGCTGACTGCTTTAGTCTTCTCTTTCACAGAGCTTGTGAATAACTGTACAATGCACATTGCTTAACAGAGTGGCACTTCTGCAGTTCAGTAGCTCTCTACTGAATCACTTTAAGAAAAATCACACTCACAGGAATGAAGGCATTAAAATTTTATTAACCAATGTATGACTGTATCTCAGTGTATTATATATAAGAATTGTGTCATATTTTTCAGTAAGTCTGGCAAAGCTAGGATACTGGTTTATCTAATGAATGAGCAAAATTGAAGAGTATGACAAATAACATTTTCAATATTTTATACTTAATAAAAATTACATGGAAACCTCATATCCTGACATGATGATGTTTCAAGCTTTTCATTTTACTACACTGGTGGCAAGTTATACTGTGATAGTTAAACGAATGGTTTAAAATTCACAGCTGAAGTGTCTGTTTCACTACAAATTCCTTTTTATTACAGGAGACCTTTTCTGTTTACAGGAAGTTGCAAACATACCAGCAGTGCACACTGACCTAGAGACATTCACAATAGCTGCTGTGTTTGGAAGAACTGTGCTTTAATGGGCAAAAAACCCCACATGCCTGTCTATCTTGCTATTAAAACATGCCTGCTTCCTTATAATCTGTAAGCATATAGAAAAAATTACTGTAATTTCAACATTTAAATCTTTTGGAGCAAATTATGTTTGTGGAGGCATAAAGAAGAATCCACTGTAAAAGAAGTGGGTGTTTAGCACTCACACAGGTTTAAAGAGAAATATATATGGAGATTGTTTGCTAGATGTAAGTATTAGTAAGACACGTGTCATATTCTAATAATGTTCACTCTTTCTAAGAAGAAATAGAGGGTCAACCCATGGGATTAGAAGCAAGACTGGAAGTTTCTGGAAATAGTAGTTCTGTGTCCACCAGGACACCTTTGGTATTAAATAAAGAAAACCTTTTTGCTGAAAATCCCTAAGTTATATGGGTTAAGTTTTGCTCGTCCCCTTCAGGGGATCAGCATTATAATGTGCTACCAAAAATATATATTTATAGAAAAACATACATTATAAACCCTTGCACTTAAACAAAATAACAAAATAAAGAAAATTTAGGATATTTTATTCAGCCTTACTTGCAGGCACTGTGGTAAAATGATTTTTATTCAGCCATGTACTATTTATCTTCCTGCAGATTTCATTACTACAAGAATGGATGATAACAGAACCCCTGCAGATTAGGTAGGAACTATTTCTTTTGGAATTTGAAAGTGTGGAGAAAGCAGTGAAGGGCAAGGGCAGCCTCCTGGGAAAGGGGAGATGAATGCCACCCAAAAGGACTCTGCTCATCTTCTCCAACTTCTACAGAATTTTTGAGCAGGATTAGGTAAAATGTTAAACAAAGGCCTTCACAAAACCCTTTGTATCTTCATGTTCCTTATCCTTGAGATGTGCAGTTTTAACATAAAAGCCATTTTTTCTGTCATGCTGAACATTTCCAGCTACACCTAACATTTCTTGGAACTATAAATACTGTGCCCTTCTAGCAATGTATGTTTGTATAATAGGAAAAGAACCAGGAACAAGGCATCCTTAAATTGTAACCTGGGAGCTGTCACTGGTTTGCTCAACCTGATGCATAACAACTCATTTTCCTTCACTTATTCATTCTTTGGTCTAGAAAAGTAATACTGATTTGCCTAACAGCAAGAATTTTATGAGATTATTTACTGTCACCATCATGTTTATATATGCTATAGAAATACTTGCAACACTGCAAGTGGTTTATTGCAAATCAGAATGCTATATCTATCAAGAATAACAATAGAAATGTTAAATTATCTTGAATATCTTCAAGTTTAGGTTCAGAGTCTTTCTCCCTGTCTGCATACATTTATCTTCTTTTCCTATTCATCAAGGAGACAAAAGATAAATTTCTTTCTGCAAAGTAGTGCAGAAAAAGAGATCAGGTTTAAGACCTAGCAGGGAAGAGAAGCCCACCAGTGTCAACACCTGGAGAGGAAAACTGTTTAACAAGATAAGTAAATTCTGGGTTTCCAACTCTGGTTCTGCATTCTTTTGCTTTTTTTCCCCCTACAGCTTGACAAATAAAGTGCATCTGAAACAGAGGTGCCAAACTGAAAAAGCTGAAATAATAATGCACCCCTCATTAAAGTAGTGGGTAGAGTGCATGAAGGAGCTGGGTCCACTACTGAAGAGCAAAACCTATGAATTGAATCACACAAACACAAAGCAAACCCACTTGTGCTGTGCTGGGGAGAGGAACTGGCTTGCTCAGCTCATGAGTGACTTGGGGGATAGAAAGGAAAAGGAAGAACATGGTATTCAGTGCATGGAAAACTGCACTGATAGTTCTTTTAACTCTTATTTATGGGGTTATTTCAATAAAATCATATTTTGTATTGCTGCATCCTGGTGAATTTAGCTTGTGGATTTAATACCTTGTCTAGTACTTGGATTTCCAACCTGACTTAACATTTTTAACGCAGAGGTTTGCTTGGTTGTGAAAATAAAATCATTGTTATTTGATACATTAACTTAGGTTCTTATCCCCCATATTGACCTATTGAAGCAAAATGCAGTGTTTCTAGAGTTTCCACCTGCATTCAGTGATATACATAAATTCAGAACACTTCATATATGGATGTAGGTGCAAGATCTGACTTATACAGAGCTCACATTGTGCCATTTTTAACAGATTATTCTAGCTAAATGAACATATACAGTATGAAAAAAATTAAATCAGTATATAAAATAAGACAGAAGCACCGTTCTATAACACTTTACTTTGTTTCTATAATTTGTCTTCTTAGCTATTTTTGCTGCACATTGCTTGATGCATTTTAAAAAAAAAGGTATAATTTTAAGAACTATCCTCACCACAATTCCTATCAAATCCCATCCTACATCCCTGTCAGTAACCTAGAATCATATCAACAGCCCAATAAACACTCCAGTTATTCCAGTGGCCTTCACCTGCTGAAAAAAAATTTAGCAACATAAAGATGCTATACTAGTTTAACATCAACTACCAGTTAGTTAGAGAATACCTGATTTTTAAGTAATAGAAAGGTTCTATTCCTGAGGAAGGAAAATTAATCACTTCTCTGTCTACAGAACTCAGCTCTACATGATCCAAAATTTGTAATGTGCTGTGATTTGGAACAAATACACAGCCAAGTACTCCACTTCTGCATCAGAAAGTATCATGTTATAGACATTTTCCCTGTGCAAAGCTGAACTTGCAGCTTCATCGTGTTACTGCTAATTAATAATTCTCAGGTATCATGGCTAAATTCAAAATGATATTGCTAAGGAGAAGCAGGTATGTTTGACATTTCTTATGCAACCAGAGTTCTATTAAATTTAGCCTCCTGTTCCATATCTAAACAGGATTAATGTTAACAGAACTGTCTGGTACATAGTTCTCACAATGTATTCTTCTGTAAGAACATAAAAAAAAAAAAAAGAAAAAGCTTGCAAACAAATTTTGTTAAGGGAGTTTATCCACCTAGATCCAGTTAAAAGTCTTGCTAATCCAAACCATGAGGAAAGTGTAACAAACTTAAGTTTTAGCTACATTTCTGTAATCTCATGTTACTAACATGGGCAATAGTAATTGAAGGTTTTTTTGCAAGATTCTTCCCAGCATACAGATGTCATTGTGCATGCTCATTTTTCATTTTAAGGCAAATTCACATCTACTTCTGGAAATGCATAGTATCTATTACTGCTTAACTAAATTGTTGGGAGGAATCCACATATATTAAAATATTTGGGATAAACTGAAGTATAAAGAGGGCTTTAAACATTGCTGACATTCCACAAATTTGGTATTTCATGTCTATTCTCCCCCCCACTTTTTTTTTTTTAAAAAAACCCCACACCTCTTTAAATGGCTGAAGAGACTGAGTATCACAAAATTCTTTCCTCTCTTCCTTTTTTTCAAGAACTCTCCTGACTAAAAAGAGAAACAGCTTCCAAGTGAAGCTTTTCCCAAACTAGTTTAACAGACCAGACCATCTGGCTGAGGACTGCAGCAGTTTCAGAAAGCTCAGTTTTTGAATCAGAGTAGTTAAGACAACAGCACAAAACCCTGTTTGGACAACACCTAGTTACAGAAAGCCTGGATACTACACTTTCAAACCCTTGTGTAAGAATTATGTAAGTCATAATGAGGCCAAAAATGTGTTGTCTCTGATAGTCTATTTAACACAGTCTATTAGTCCTTAAAAATCTGCTTTTATCATAAAGGGTTCCTAGGACAGAAAGGGAAATCAATCTGTATGTATAATTTCACAGCCTTTTATATGACTAAGAGTGAAGCTTTTCCTTCCATACTTTTTTGTTCAGCCTCAGAATCACTTTTTCTAAACCCAATTTGAAATACTCTAGCAAGCAACTGCAGATCTTTACATTTTAGAGCTTCATAACAAAAAATATAAGCTGAGTTTCCTTAAAAGAGAAATTACCATATGCAAAGAAAATGTTCTCTACCGTGTTGCTGAGTCACCAGTGCTTTTTTTTTCACTTCACTGAGCACGCACCAGCAGGTTGCTTTTAAAAGAAACACGTCTAACAGCTGAAAAGCTCAACTAAACCCATGTAAAAGGAAAATAAACCCAAGAAAAAGAGCAGCATCTAAGTGTATCAAGTTATTTTTCTGAAAAATAAGCCAGAAACTTTTTTTTTTGTATTTTTTGTATACTTTTATTAATTACTAGTGATACAAAAAATATATTTGTGTAACTTTCCTAAAAAATGTGCTGAATTCAGGCTCACTGCTGTCTTACATCTAGCTTGCAAAGCTGCAAGAGAGCTGGTCAGGAAGCTGGTGTTAAATTGAATACAGTATCAATACTCTTGCCTTACAAATGAGTAGCCCTTAAATTACACAGAAAACACCAAGCTTTACTAGAAAAAGATTTAGGCCAGTCAATAGATTCAATTAAATCACTGCCCTCTCAATTCTAATATATATTCCGTGCAAAATATAACTATTTTTTTCTAATTTTTTTCCATAATCTGTTTTAGCCCAATGCTGTCTTTCGTGTTTTTGAAATGTCTAGAATCTAAGTTTTCTATGTCTTTAGTACCAGAAGCATTGGTATTAAGGGGAGGAAAAGGGAAAAAAATGCAAGTACACATGAAGTATGCCTGGAAAAGATACTACCAACACCCATGTATTTCAGGCTACCAGTATTGCAGTTCTTCTCACAAAATAATTAATCTAAGGGCTATAAGAAGAATTAAAAGATTATTTAAGAATAATGGTGTAAAATTAGTTTACTTTAAATTTTATTAATTTTACATCCTGTTTATATTCAAATGATTAGATAGGGTAATCTTGCACATTAATGTTTTATTATGAAATGCATTTCAAGAAAGCTGTATGGGAAAGATCAGTTTTAATATGATCAGTATTTCTGCTGCAGTAACTAGTGAAATCAAGTATCTATTCCCTATCCACCCACCTTGAAAAAATACCTTATTAAGAGCTAAAAATGACTTCTTTCTTTTGATCATATCTCCAGCAATGACTAAACTTTGTCTAAGTGAAGTCAAAACTGTGCATCTATAAATTTTTTGGCAGGCACAAACTTAGCAATCATGAATCACATTGGAAAAAAAAATTTTCAAGTTCACGAAAGCAAAAGTGACAAGATTAGACCTTCTAAAATGGATCTTGAAATGCAAACCATAAAAGCTGTGAGCTAGCACACAGTGTCTGTTCTGCATTGTGCAGAATCTCAGACAAGATGCTTAGTCATACTCCAGATATTGTAAGCAGCTAAATCTGAAACACGTGCTTCAAATTCCAGCCTTTCATTTGACTGCTGTGGTCAGATATAAAAGATGCATTGTTTTAGTGTGCTTAGGTTTACTTAAAAACTTGTCATAGAAATATTCTCTAGCTAAAAAATAGTCTCCAGTTACAACTAAGTATATTATATGTATTATATTGTAATATAATTACACTATATAATAAGAACAATTACAATAATATTCTTAATCCTGTGCATTCTGAAAGCAAGTATGATGCGTTCTTAAGTAAATGTCAGGTTTTCTTGGGTGAAAAGAAAAGCAGCAGAGGCTAAAGTAACAAAACTGGTGTTTCAGGGTTTGCAGGGGAAAAAGACAAAGTTACAGTTGCTAGGAAATTACAAAAATGCCAAGTAATGGTGACTAAATAGAAGGGTACAGAGAAACTAAAAGGCTATTCTAGGATGTGATTTCTTCCAGTCAGTAAGGAACATTTTTTGTGTCTTACTCTTAACAGTGTAGCTGTTTCTGTTGAAATAATTACTTCCAAAGAGAAAAAACTATCTTAATCAACCAATTTAAATAACAGCAGACAATTACTCTAGTTAAATTCAGTTGGCATGTGGATTGTTCTCTGGCACTTGAATAAAAAAATGGATTTCCTTTGAATTCATCACTATCTATGGCTTCCATCTGTTTCAGTTCAGACATAAAACTTAGCAGAATTTTTATGGCAAGAGTATGACTGTGAAACTTAAAATCTCCCAACTGTAGACTGAAACCACATCCTCATGGCCCTAGAAAGCACAGAGTAACTATGAAACCTTTACTGAGTTTTTCAGTGTTTATATATGAAGCTTGAGCTTAAAATCTTTAAACTGCTTCTCGTCTTATTCTATCTAAAAAATTATTTGAACTACAGAGTTTTCATCTATCACGCAATAATGAAATATGAATAATTAAAATAAGAATGGGTATTTTCTGTGCTTGCAGTGCCTCTGGAAACTCTTCTGCACTATAAAGCCAAAATGAAACCAGCAAGATGGCAGTGGGAACAAAGCTACCACTTCCATTTGTTTGCCATGTCGGAATGCAGAGGAAAAAGTGAAGAACCTGACTGGTTTTCAGGGATGTGAGAAGTGCCAATGGCAGCAGATTGCAATACAAGATCTGCATGCTCTCATTTTAGGCCTAACAGTGGCTTTTACCTTTTAATACTCTTCCTGATGGCAGATTTGGTTCAGATAACCAAAGAAATATTAGTCACCACCTGAGAGTGGCAAAGTGAAGCAACTATGCTTTGAATTGGGGATGGATCTAACTAGAAACCACAGTTCCTTACCGCTGGGCTAACTGTTCACAGGCCTCAGCCTCTTTGTGCTATTTAGTAATGTTTTATCACAATGCAGAATAGACAGAAACTCAACTTAATAATGGACTTAAATCATAAAATTGTTAGAAATAGAGTTTATCCTCTGTAGGAGTTAAGAAGTGAGATCAGATTTAAATATATTAAACTTCAGTTTCCACTCTAAAGGGAAGGAAATTCAACCAACTAACTAAATGCTACCTACTTACTGATGCTTTGCTCAGATTTTTAGTTTGAAAAACATCCCACCCCTACCTTTTGACTTTTTGTTGTAAATCCTGCAATACTAGGACATGCTGTCTGAATACTGCAGGTCTTCCAGCTGATTACATCATGATAAGCAAACTCTAACAAAATTATCGAATTAGGAGAAAGCAGGTCCTTATGTGCTAATGTATCTTTAGTTTAGGAGCCTCAAGAAATGGAGAATGGGGGGGAGTCAATTACAATATAAAAATTGCACCTAAATTTGACTGTGAACTCCCACTGAGAATAAATATGAAAAAACTGAATTCAGGAGAGTTTCTGCACAGTAAATAGAGGAGTTGAAACTGAAGCTCACAGGCACTAGCTATGTGCTTAGTGCTGTGGCTAAATGATTCAAGCAGAGCCCAGAGGTGTCAGGGGAACAAGTATTCCAAAACCAAGAGTATTCCTGGACTCTGAGACAACAGAAATGGGACAGTTGGGTCCAAAATTTTCCTGTAGAGGCTTTGAAAAAAGTATTTGGAAAGGAAAAAAGCTGAATTTATCAGTGGACTTAATTTTCTTTTCAGCTTTCACTGCAAAGAAAAGAAAAATTAACCAGATTACATAGGTGGCAATTTTGATTCTACTCCCACTCTCCTTTGGCCAGTTCTAACAGAACAGTGTGTCTTTACAAATTAAAGTAGAATTTCCTACAGCAGATAAGTAGATTTCAAATAAACTTATGAATTTATGGGGGGAAGGGAGGGAAAAAGGAGAAAAACCTAGGAAACCACTGAAACTTAAAGTTTTAAATGACTGTAAAACCAATGTTATCAATAAAATACAGCTTGAGATTGACCTTTCATGTCAGTTGAGAAAATGATTCATTTGCTATTTTAATATGACCCTAGAATCTAAATTAGCAATCAGAATTAATTCAAATATGCAGAATGGATGACCCTTTTTCTTTATTTAGCATAGTAACATACCTTTAAGTGGATCATGCTCTGCTCTCATAATGTCAATAAGGGAGTTTTCCAAAGAGTGCATATTCAGACTGTCATACATTCTATTTCGATCCTAAAAGAGAACACAATCCTTAGTAGTGGAAGACAAATTCTGTACTTTTTAACAGGAAACTTGACAGGAAGACAAAGGTGCCTTCTAAAGGCTTTACTCAGTACACACTGCAGAGGGAGAGTGATAAAAAAGTTTGAGACACCTGAATTTATTAACACGGAGACCTGATTTTTGCCAGTAAGTTTAACAGCATCTAAAAATATAATCAAGGATACTCAGTAAAAAACTCTTCTGTGTATATACTTTGATAGCCTGTGATTGCCTGTTTCCTTCAGAAGAACTGCTTGAATCAGTCCTAGTGATCCACAGCAGAGTTAAAGCATCAGGCTGTATCATGCAGGAGACTAAACGGCTCTAAAAGATCGATTTCATTCCATGCAGAAGATGCAGAGGGAGTGAGGTGGGGAACTCTAGGACAAGGACAGTCACCTCCCATGAATGAAAGCATTTTCTTGGTGCTTGGCTAAGTACCTGGCATGGGCACTCAGCCTCCTGCTGAGACTGCACTTCCTGGCCTCTGGGTGATTCAGCTGAGATCCTTTGCATACAAAGACTTCAGTTACAAATGCTCAGCACTAAATGGTTAAAGGTTGGAAAATTAAAGCTAAACTAGGAAAAAAAAGATGACAAAGCTAGCTGGCTAATAGACTACCAGCCCTACAGAGAACAGGGTTTGGTATTTTTTTTCCCCATGAAAATTAATAAACGTTACCATAATGCCTTACAAATATTTGCACTGAAGGTAATAAAGGTTATTGTAATACATCATAGGTGTTTGCACTGATTTTTTCTCTCACGTTTGTAATCCATCCAAGTTACAGAGATAGAAAATAAACCACTTTTAATTTCCTTCATTCTTCTGGGATACCTTCAGAGACTGAAAATAGTTTGTGTAAAACCTTGTTCTCTTCTGCTTGCAAGGCTTCTGGGTGGACTATATTGCCCTTAAAGGAATCCTGTGATCATGCCTTAATTTTAGGGTTTTCTCCTCTCTAGCTGCACTGTACTAATTCAACAGAGCAGGATAAAATACACCACACACATCCTATAGCCATTCACTCAGTACATACATAATGAGACACGAGGTATCTGACCCACACCCACTCTGGCTTTCCACCACAGTTCAGCAGAACAGATTAATTCCATACTATGTCCCTCAGCCAGCAGATGCTGAGGGAGTGAAAAAGCAAGCTCTGAAATACAGGTTTTCTATGAGTCAGAAACTAAGACTTGCAAAACAACCCACGATGATGCTAAGATTTTACTTTCTGAGAAAGTTCAATGAACTTGATCCAACATTGGGATGAAGGGAGAGGCAGTTCAGTTTTCCAGTGCAATCTCTCCCTCAATTACAAAGAGTATTGAGTATTGGCTTCTTGTTGGTCAACCAATCTGTTATGTTTATTTTTTAATATTTTTTTAGCCTTTAGATAATATTAACAATGAATTAAAAATGTTAAAAGTGCCTCTTGCCATGTCCCAGACCAACTAGGTGATCTTCAACCTGGTTCAAGTGCCAGCAAATCTCCAGCACTATTTTAGTTCACAGCAGCTTTATTTTGGGACTGTTTGGCTTTTTCTCAGCTCTCCTGAGAAGCAGCAGAATGAAACTGAAGTGACTAATCTGCTTCCATGCCCTTGCAGGTTTGTTTCTCAACAGCACAAAGAACCTGCTTACCATAGCAAACTTGCTTTCTATAGAAGGTGTGAGCAGTGACAAAGCTGGATCTGTTCCCTATTGTCCCCTATCATTAAGAAGGTATCTCATCAGGGTTTTTAATGAAGTCTTACATTCAGCTGAAGTCAGTACTTGCTGGGTAGAAAGTGCTCTTGCAAAAAAAAAAAAAAAAAAAAAAAACAAAACAGTGCCAAGCAAGAAGAAAACATACTTTGCTACCTCTGCAGCTGATAAAAGAAAACAAGAAGTGCTGGTAGAAACTGAATTGTATGTGTCAGACCATCTTTGTTACAGGCTCACTAGGTAAGATTTTCTACTTTATTTTTATAACATTGACATCTACATACATTTTGAAATAACACATGATTTTCTGGGCAAGACTCCAGAGAGCAGAAGCCTGTAAGAAAGGGCTCCATCATGGATAAGTCCTAAATACTGGGCCCAAAGATGTTGGAGCAATAGAAAAGTAAAACATGTAACATGCATTTGTGACTCATTTATAAACTGCTCCAGTGGCTGCTGTGGTGAAATGACTGTAATACCACCTTGGCATTATTCTGTTTTGCAGAGTTTTGTGTATCTAAAGTGAAAGGTCTTGTGGTTCTGGAAGCAGAATAAACAAACTTTTCCCATGACCTTTACACCTTAAAAAGTTCATGTCCATAAAGCAGAAGAAATGTGGCTTGTTTCTTTGAATTGTATTACTTCATCCCTGGCAGGGGAAACATGCAATAGGCATGCAGTGGAGAGTATAAAAATGATGTGAATACACTAGAGAAAAGCATGATTTAAATATGGGAACTGCATTGTGCTTTTTCACTACCCCCATCATGCTGTCCATTTGTGAGTTTGTGTAATACCCAGGTAGTCAGTGCTTCAGACTTTTGACACCTATTCCTATTCACACTGATGAACTACACACTATAAAGCACTATTATCTGAAATCTGTCTCAAAATGAGCAAGTAATTCTTCGGGTACAAGGTTCATTTTAAACCTTTGTGCAGCCAGGCTTTATAATGCTAAAACACTGCTTTGAGCTCCTCAAAGATGAGCATCCTATCTTAAAAAAGGCAGTTAATCTATGCAAATATGAAGCTTTCATTTCAAAGCAGAACTTTAAAGTATTTCAATAGTAGGTCACTTGAGCCAAGATTTTCTAGGAAATTCTGCTGTAGAAAAAAAAAAAATAAAATTCATGATGCTTTGGAAGGAAACAGTTCTATTACAGAATGTTCTACTCCATCAGGAGACTTCCACTGGGGTTTTCCTTGATCTTTGGGACAAGCACAAAAGTACCAAGGGAACAAGATTGTTTTAGGTACTTTTCCACACACATGGAAATAGCCCTAATTCTTGGGACTATCCTTAGTGTCATTATTTCAACATGGATGGGAGGCAGCTATCTTCTAAAACAACGTGGAATTACCTTTAAAACAACATGGAAATAGTTCTAATTCTTGGAACTATTTCCATGTTGTTTTAAAAGTAGGTCCAGATGCTTTCAGAAGATAACTGCTAATCAACCATGTTGAAATAATGAAACTAAAGATAATCAGCAGTACAAAGGCATTGATACATCAGCATCTATGTTAATACACTTTTTCTACCAGCCTGACTCCAAAATCTCCTTTTGTCAAGGCTGAATTCCTGTAAAATATTTTGCATTTCCCTCACCTCTGTGGCTCAGCAGCTCTGTGCTAAAAAGCAATTGAACTCTTGATGTGTCAGAAGGTCTGTACCCCAGTGGAATGTCACAACTTAATGCTGTCTTTTTCCTCAATGCTGATACTTAACTTCTCCTAAGCACTAGGAATTCTCACACTTTTTATTTCTTTAACTGTATAAACATTTGAATCCTCCTTGGCTTGCCTTTCCAATACCAGAATCACATCTGTATTCATGCACAGCAGACCTGAAAACACATGGTTTTGGTGTAACTGCCTATGGATTCAGAGCTTTATGACTAAATGACAAATCAAGAACTCAATTTAAAACTTAAAACTATGTGAGAAAGTCAACACAAAAATGGTAAATTTCTGAATTTTTACAAATGAACACCATAGAGTAGAAGCACAAGTATCCCACGCACAGAATGCTGTTAGTGCTAGTATAAATTTTTGACAATGTCATGCAAAATACAGCAACAGAGTGTGCATTTCAGATGTCCTCAACCCATGCTCCTAAATGGGAATGAATGGGAGGAGGGCAGCTCTCTCTGAAGAGAAAGTTTCAGCACTAAATTGTTGGACAAATCATTTTTCTTGGCACAAGCTGTCTAGGGCTTCTAAATATATCCCTTGAATTTATGCAGAGATTATCCTGTTTGAGTATTTGCAGAAGAAACTCAGTGCAGTCACATCTCAAGACTTCTATGTTGTAATTTACACAAAAAGCAAAGACAAGGACAGAAACTACTAAACAGTGAATAAAATTTTACTAATCTTTAACCACAAACACTAAAAATAGATGTTCATCATTAAGAAGTTAAACAGCTTTGAATTCTGCACACATGCTTTAAGCCACTGATCTTCCGGACTACTCAAAGTAAAAAACTAAGCTTTTGATGTAGGTATTTAATTCAGTAAATGCAAGTGTTTTTAAAATATGCTCCTTTATACATCCTTTTTATATTCTAAAGAAATGTAGCACCATCTGATGGGTGTGGAAACAACTTGAAAGTCATAAAGCTTCTAATCGCTTTGAGTATGGTCTCAGCTGGCTGTAAAAAAAAGACTCTCCAGCTTTGACCTTGCTGAGTTAAATGCATTTTTTTTAAAAGCTCAGTTAAAGAAGCTTGCTTAAAAATCACTTCCCAAACTAAAACGTTCACAAGCTCCATTTCGTCAACTTAAAACTGACCAGAATAAAAATGTGTTTTAAGTGTGTGACAGTTGATTAAATAAAAAATATTCAGACTTGAAATACTGGGATAATTGTATTCGGTATTAATGTTAGTGGTAATAACCTAACAATTTAGTACATTATATAGTCTAAAATATCATCTTTGCTAACTTCTAAACTTCAAGTCATTCTCATTTTAGTGAAGACATACTATAATCATAAGCCCCTTGAAACCATAACTAGTGTAAATGAGAAACTTAATATGAAAACCTCTGACAAATACAATTTTAGCTCTCTAAAAAAGGAGGGAGGCTTAAAGTAGACACATGAAATTACTTTGTGACTTTCCATGGTGTCATTAGTGGTAAAGATGAACTATAATATCTGGTAGACATGGTCAACCTGACAAAAAAAAAAAAAAAAAAGTATTTCAAAGTTAAAATGACACAATCAGGTATGTAAGTTAGCTGAATTGAACCTAAAATGCACCAAGAACAGGCCCTGTGGTAAAGACACACCTACTTCCCGACTACATCAGCATTTAAAACAAACAAACAAAAAAATCCCAACAGCATGTACTGTATCCATACTGGAATACTTCAGCTCAACACCATACATTCATGAACTGGAAACTAACCAGACACATTACAGAGATGATTAAAGGCTTGGCAAGACTGACTTAGGAGGCAAGTCTAGATGATTTGTATGTGAATGGCTTCAACAAAATAACTAAAGAAACAATCAGACTCCTGAAGGGAAAGCTGTTAGTCAAGTTTTGAGGTCTTTTTTTTACCCTCTTCAAGCCCTTTCTCCCCCTCCATCTAGAAATAGCTATAGTCTTGAGCACTTAAATGTAAATACAGCAGACCATACAGTAAATGTGCTTTCAGACAGATCTAAGGTGAAAATGTATTTAACTTTAAAGAACACCTGTGCTTTGGCAGACAGAATGAGGTGAGATGCATTACTTAGCATATATCATTGCTATGCTATCACAGCTGTTAAATATTTTGCTGAATTTTCCTAACTCTGATTTTGACTTGCATTAACCAAATGAGCTGTATAACTGAAGCAAATTTTAAAAGTAGGAGAAAACTCTTAAGATGGCAAGTCAAAAACATCTGTGTAGCAAGACCCACAAAATTCCCACTACTTGACTCCTTTATGTGCTCAGCTCCCAATCCTATTTACTCAAAGGTCTTGAACTTGAAGTTATTAAAACTGTCTTAAAACTGTCATATTGAGAATCTGAAATCCTCCAAATGGCAGTGATGGTAAGACAGAAGCAACAGGACAGCAATTTAAATTAAATTTCTAAAACTAACAGATGTTAGTGAAAATACAAATCTCACCTGTTGTCAAATACCATCTTAAAAATAATTTTGTTTAGCCAGTGTTTTGTTTGCTTTGAAAACTTAGTACATTTCTAAAATAGATAGAAAAGGAAAAATCTATTTGTGAGATATCTCCAAGTTGAAGGCCTATACTGGAACCCACAATAATGACACTCAGCTTTTAGAACCACAAACACTGCATGAACTGTTTGTCTGAACAAACAGGAAGGACAAATCAAGGTGAAAAACACCCAGACATGCAGTGTATTTCCTGAACTCAAAAGATACACAGAAACTAAATTCATATTCATAGAATGCAGTGCAATAGGTTTTTGTAAGCTTATTTGCAAGATATTAAGAAACATTAAGCTTGCAATCAAAATAGAGTTAGACACTGCAATTAAAAAAAATAATTTAGAAATGGTAAATTATTTTCCTCATCCAAGGAATGTAATTGAAAATAATGAACATGCAAAACACCGACTTCAGTGCTTGTATTTTGGCTGCAGAAATGTCTGAAGTGTGATTTTGGGGGAAAAAAAAACAACCAAAGAAACCAAAACGGGCAACTGAATCTGTGACTACAAATATGCTTTTACTTTGTCTCCTGTGTATTTTTTTTGTACTTTAAATCACAGAATGAGAATATTCATATGGTCTAACTTCTTGACATGCAATATAAGTGCCTAACCTGGAATCCCAGGGCCAGTGATGCCAGCTATGTTCTAGAGAATGAGATTATCTAAATAAGGAGCCCAGAGTCTCTCTAAGGAGAGAGAAATAGCTCCTCAATTAAATGCTTAAGTTAGATGGTGTGAATACCTGACAAGGTTTCCAATTGTTCCTTAATACCTCTGGCACAAGGCAACAAACCTCTCCCTGTATGAAGTACCTATAATGCTACAAGCAGTGTGGCTGAACTTAAACTTGTAGACATAACTTTGTCTAAGAAGGAACTTCAACTTATATAGTTTGTGTTACCTTAAAAACCTGAGGGAAGGAAAAAAAAACTTCTTACACTGAATCCCAAAAAAAAACCAAAAAACAAAAAACAAAACAAACAAAAAAAAACTTGACTACTGACTTTATTTGCTTATGTTTAAATCAGGGCTTCCATGATGTTGAAATACTTGTATATTAAAACAAACCAAAAACCCCTGGACTTTGGCAAATTCCCCTGAGAGCCATCCCTTGTTAGCACTGTAAGCAAAAGCAGCTTTGCTGTCACTAATGTGGCCACTGTGAACTCAGCTTCACATGGGATGTTTCAGTTTAAATATGAAGTACAGAAAACCTCCTTTCAACCCTTTAAGTAACACACATAATTACTTACTCATTTAGCAGTAAGGATGTTCATTCTCACTAGCACCACATGTTATTTTCATCAGAACTGATGTCAGTTCTGTACTGAGAACCATCCATCAATGCAGACACCAAAGAATAAAGAAGTTTAATGGAAGGGAAAAGCTTTGAATTTGTACACAATTCCTTTGTGGCTTTATCTTGTTTGCATCAGGTGTGGATGAGCAGCTGATACTGCTGAATGCCATTCAGGCTTAGCAAAAAATACACATCATTTCAGGAGAACATTATGAATGATCTACAGCAAGTTAGTCAGTGAGGACACTGGCTTCTAAAAGCTGTTTTCATTTGCTCAGTCTGAGCTGAAGTCTGGAATGGAGACGTTTTGTCCCCCCGCCATACAAAATGATTACAGCAGTTAAAACAATTATGTATGATAATGAAGAAAAGTGCTCTGCAAAACTTTGATTTATGAAGGATGTATTCAAGAGGCATGCTAAGATGTGGTGCCTCTCTGAAAGCCCGGAAGAAATAGGTAGCTCCTACTTAGACATAAAATGCTTTTGTGCAAGACTTCCCAAATGACACAAAATTTAATGACTATTTTTAAGTATCTTCTGAAATTGCTACTGTATCTTTAAGAATCCTCAATCTAAATACCTCAGCCTTTTATGGAAGGAGACAAGCACAGTACAAATTAGCAAGATGGGTGTTTGACAGCATTGCAATTGCCAACGCAAGTCCTGATGAAAAGAAGCATGAGCTCCAAGCTCTATTTAACTTTTTCATTATGACTTGCAAAATGTAACAGTCATCACAAGGGATTAATCATACAACAATAGAATGAAAAGTAAAAAATAAGAACACTATTTCAGGGTAGCAGAGTAATTTATGGAAACATCCAGTGTTTCCAAAATAGCAGTAGATAACACTACAAAGCTTCAAAGGAATATTTTTACTGTGTTCTGTAACTATGACTTTAGACACATAAAGGAGATGTAAGCATAGATATATATGGTGTAGTATACATCACACATACATACAGCATTAATATAGCCAAGCAGGTCGACTTAATTGGTGGCTGTGGTGCTCACAGGTTAAGACAAACAACAATTAAGACCATCCACCTTCTCTCCTTAACATGGTCTTAAAAAAAAAAAAAAAAAACCAAAACCCAGATGGAAGCATTGATGTAATTTATAATAATTCCAAAGATTTTTTTCTACCCTACTACATAGGAATGATTTAGACTGTATTTGGAATGCTCAAGACTTTTGTTTAGACAGAAAATGAATTAATGTGTATTAGATGACCACTGTAGAAACTTTCAAAAGTTTAAAGTAATAGTCATACTGACTTGTAAGGCATATTGAATGAGTAAATACATTCACAGCTTGTGCTTAGCTGGCTATGAATTCCAACACACACATCACTGCAGTTTCCATGCATGATGGCATCAGTATTTTTAATGCTGTTTCTTAGGCCAACATCTTTGGGAGACATTTCAGTGCCTACTTTCAACTATTCTTGGAGCCCTCCACCCCCAAGCATTACCTATCTGTAATCTGCTTTCCTTAACAGATCAGGGTGGATGCAGAGACAATGGCACCCTTTTATCCATCTTTCCACCCATAGAAAAAATTATTTAGCTATTATATTTCAGCTAGCAAGGCTACTTAGTGGAACAGGTCTCCACAGTACAGACAAATCCTCTTAGGTTTCCAGGTCCAGTGAATACACTTGCAAGCATCAGAGCATACTGGGACAGAGTGGGGACATGACCACTGGTGCCAAGGGGAACTCCACCATCACAGGCACTCCAAAGGGGAACCTGGTCCTAAGGGAGCACCCTTTTGCCAGTGTTAGAGCTATGTAAGGATTAGTTTGCTAATTGATGTAAATACAGCTCTACTAGCTCAAATGCAGTCAGAATTACAACCATTTAAACTCTAGCCTACTTTGTGTGAAATCCAACAAAACCCAACTCTAAGAGCCTTAAAAAGAAACATTCTAGAGAAACATTCTAATTATTTCCTCCTCCATCTTATCTTTTCTGCTTTTTCTGGAATATAGCAGTTGTGTGAGATGAAGAAATGATGACACAGGCGTAACAGAAAAATTAAAAATGTGTAGAATTAATGGAATACTCTATTTTTAAAACATTCATTTCTAAAGTAAGTTGTCCAAGCTTTTTGTGTAACTTAAAATAAACCCACACAAAAAATATAAAGTGTTAGAATGGCATCTGAGACTGGGATTGAAAAGGTCTCTGCTAACAAGAAATGTTCTCAATGAAGGAATAGGCAGCAATATGAAAAAATAGCATTTTACCAACAGGTAATGAAGGCTGGAGTTAGGTGACTAACCTAAAGTCACAAGTCACTGGCAAAATTCAGGAGGTGGACCCAGATCTTTTGTTCTAGGACATGTCCTACTGTTTAATACTTCTAAATCACATGGCTTCCAGCCAAAATATGACATAAAAGTTGCTAGAATGTGGAGGAAAAAAAAAAAAATCTCACTAACATGAGAATGTCAGCCTAGAATCCCAGTAAAAGACAAACACGAAAAAGATTCAGAGTCACCTATCAAAGTAAGAAAACCTATGTACAAAAACAAGTGAACAAAAAAAAAAACAAAAAAACAATCCTGAGTTTTAAAGGGATTTATAAATACATGAGCAGTACCACAGGCAATAAATACCTGCTGGATTAAACTTATTTTGTTCTGTTGCTGCATCAGCAGCTACAGCTTCTGTCTTTCTTGAAAGTCAATATTCATAATTGCTGAATACATTGAAAGCACTGGGGTTAGTTCCAACTTAGGACTAAATATAGAAACCAAGTACCAGGCCTGTAACCACTGTTTCATTCTCCTTTAAAGTGGATGATACCAAAATGCAATGCAGACTATGAACACACCAGTTCCAAACCACCCTTACCTGCAAAGGAAGGAGAGTGTTACTGTTGTTGTCAGTTCGGAAAACGTTATCTTCAATCCACGATTTTGGTGTCAGTGATGGAGTGGAGCGAGTAAATTTAGGAGGAGCTATGACATTACCAGAAAAGGGCTTCTTCAAAGGGGAGATCTGGTTCATAGTTCCTGGAATTCCCATGTTTCCAGTTCTACGATGGTCTCTGCCATGCATTCCTCCCCAGGATATATTTCCTGTGCTCCAGCCGCTACTCTGATTGCTCCAGGGCGACTGCTTCAGAAGAGGCTGAAGAGAAAGATTTATTTATATTATTTTGGAAATACCTGAAATGTTTTCCTACTTTGAAAAAAAAAAAAAACACCAAACCCCCCAAGTAATACCCCCGAACCGACACAACCAAGTAATCAATGCAGGGAGATTTCTATAACTCTGATAACATACAAAATTATTACTAAAGAACACGGCATAATGAAAAAAATGTTAATTCCCATTTCCCCATATATCCCCCCAAAAGCCCTGCAATACTTGTGCAACCAATTCAGATTATAATTTTAGTAAGTGGCAGCATTCTTTGCAGCTATGCAATGAAACAACTCCAGAGTGTAAAACAGGGTTACAAAAACCCTGATGTCATTTAATCATACACTGTTTGGTATGACAGTGAGATCTCTGGAAAATAACACAAGAATTTCTAAGAGGCCTGTTTTAAAAATTATTATTAATTATTATTTTGATTATTTCTGCTCACTGAGCAGTAGTATTTCACTACAGTGAACAGAAAATAAAATTAAAATTCAGATGGCAGACTTTTTTCCCCCAGTATTCTGAGTACCACTGCCTCAGTATTACCATATAAGAGCAAAACGAGTACTGATTACTGTACAGAATCTCCCTGAAGGAACCATCTTAACATTTCCACATTAAAATGCTTTATTCTGACCTACTGCTCAAGTATTTCTGAAGTAGTGAACAGGGCTATCTGTGGAATTCTGCAGGGTGGAAATTGGGGGATTTTTTCTTTTCCTATTTAAATTCCATATGAAGTATTTCTGTATCTAATAACTGCACTATATTCCTCAATTTGAAAACATATACTGTCTTTAGAGGGAAGATTTCACAGGATGAGAAGTTTTTATTCCTGAGCTACAACTTGTGCTAAAAAGTGACCTATAGTGGCTGACATACCACCAAGAGATGGACCCACTGAGCCTGACTGACACTGAAGAACAGTATTTCAGTGTTCTCAAATCTGACTGTTCTTGGAAAGGCTTTTCATCCAACACAGAAATGGTGTGTATGGTACTCTAAATGCAGTTCTCCTGTGAAGTTAAATCACGGTACTTCTATCTCAAAGCTTAGCTGCAAGCAACCCTCAGCTTGCACCTCTAATAACCTAAAAATTTTAAGCATGTCAGTATGCTATGTATTAGATAAAACAGAACTTTTTGAAGACAGCAAGATAAAATTATAAACACTACCACCTCCCTCCCCTAAAACCAAACAAAATTACCTCACTAAAGCCATTTCGGTCAAGTAATCAGGAAAACAACCCACTCTATGGCATTATAGATAATTATGTTGTAAAACTTGAATACTTTAATTGGAATTTTGGGAGAGGCAGGCACTCCATTGTGAAACAAACCTTAAGAGATAATGCCAAATGTTAGCAAGCCTCTAATATTGCTAGCTATGCTGTCATGGCACTGTTGAAGTTTACCTATGACTTGTATCCCAGACAAAATTCCTGTACAACTCATGTTGGAGAACTGCTTTGGAATTTGTTTGAAGAGGGTTATTATGGACGTGAAGGACAACTAGCTCCTAATTTTAATGCATCCAAATCAGTTCTTGAAGAGGCACACCTAATGTTGAGATTGCAGTTCTGACAGAAATGCTTCACAAATCTGGTTCTACCGATTAAAACTGACATGATTTAAGGATGTAATTAAACAAAAATTAAGATGAGGCCTATATAACTTTGGCCTTTCATAACCAAGCAGATGACCAGAGCAGGATCTGGCTATAATGGACTGTCAGGTAATATTAACATGGATTTGCTTTCCTCTCAATTTCTTACAGCAAGCATTTTGTTGCGGAGGAAAAAAAAAAAAATAAAAACAATAACAATAATAAAAAAGGTAAACTTCCATTTTAAACACGAGATCCTTACGCTGCTTGAATAAAACCAGCAGCAAAACTACGGAAACCCGAAACGCAGAGCGCTGTCTGAGGATACAAATTCAAGGAATTTCAGGCAAAACCCCAGAAAAGGCGACGACGTTGACAGCTTTGCAATCTGACTCTACTTTCGGTGACTTGTGCTCATCCCACCGAGCCCGCCCAGGGAGTGCCAGGGGCAGGTTTGAGGCTGGGAAGGGACTTCCCGGGGAGGAGGCAGCGGCGGTGCCGGCCGGAGCTGTCAGGCTCATTGTTCCGGGGACACCGCGCTCGCCACGGGCGACTACGGGAGGGGGGAGGGAGGGCGGTAAATCTATTTTCAAGGTGAAACTCCTTGACAGCAAAAGGAGCGTTTACCCTCTTGTACGAGAGTAACCCCCCTCCTCGCACCACCAAAATACACAAAGTCCGTGGGCAGTCGCTGTCGCAACCCAAAGCGGCCGCCCCACCACCTGCCACCCGGAACGGGCGGGGAGCAGCGGCCGCTGCCAACAGCCTCCCGGCCCGGCCCGACCCCTACGGCCGCCTTTTCCAGCCTGGCCCCGCACCGGTACCTTCCCGCTTGTCACGGCCGACCCTCAGCCGGCCGAGGGCGGACGAGCGAGCGCGGCCGTGCCGGGCCCCACCCTGGCTTCGCCGCCAGGGTCCCGCCGGGCTGTCACCGCCGCGCAGCCTCGCCCGGCGCCGGCAAAAGAGAAACCTCCCGACCTCCGCAACTGTCGCGACGAGGGGATCGGGGCTCACCGCCCCTCATATGTCCGTGCCTCCTCCACCCGTCCCACCTCCAAGGGCTCTCCCCCTCACCCCGCTCTCCCCCCCCCCCCCACCTCGGGCTCCCTTCTGGAGCCGGGTCGCTCGGCCTCCCTGCCGCGGCTGCCCGGCCCTCCCGCCTCCGCCGCCGCCCGGTACCTGGTGGTGGTTGTAGGAGTTTCTCTGCTGCAGGAAGGCGGCGGCTGCGGCCGCCGCCTGGTGTTGGTGCTGGAGCTGGGGGCTCACAGGGGATCTCCGGTTTTGCTGTTGCTGCTGTTGCTGCTGAGGTAAATTCATCTGCGGCGGCGGCGGGGGGGCGGCGGCAGAGAAGGGGCTGCTGAAGGGCCCGGCGCAGGGGTTGTGAGGAGACACCGGCGAGAAGCTCTGGAAGAAAGCGGGGTTGATCGATGACGGGATCCCCGGGTAGAAGCTGGTCTCGGATTCCGGGCTCGGAGGCGGCATCGCGCTTATCTGCCCGCCGCCGCTGCCGCTGGAGACCGGAGGCTGCTGCGTCTGCTGCGGAGGCGGCGACGAGGTCTGCACCGACCAGGGGGTGCCGAAGCCGGGCAGCGGCGGAGGAGGAGGGGAAGCCGCCGACGAGGAGCCGCCCCCGCTCTGGTGATGGGGGCTGGGGATCTCCGGGCTCTGCAAGCTGCTGAAGCCAGAGCCTAGCCCGCCGGGCAGGAGGTTCCCGGGGCTGCCCAGCAAGTGGCTGTTCGGGGGGGACTCCATGGGGGGCAGCTTGGCTCTCGCCTGCAGATGAGGAGGAGACGGAGGCGGATTCACGCAGGAGGCGGCGGCGGCCACCCCCACATTGGGGTCCGCGGACGCCGATCCCCCCGGGCAGGAAGGGGCGAGCCGCTCCGAACCCCCCCTGTCCGCGCCGCCCTGGTGCTCGGCGGGGCTGAGAGGCCGGTGGTGCGGGTAGTCCCCCGTCCGCGGCGGCTCCGGGGGGTGAGCGCTGAGGAGCTGGAGCTGCTGCTGCTGCTGTTGCCTGTGCTCCTGCTGCTGGTACTTGTCAGTGGGGTGGCTGAACTGCTGCTGCTGCTGCTGAGGGGGGTGGTGATGATAGTCTGGGGGGTGGTGGTTATTCAGGGGGTGGCTGCTGCCGAGCTGGGCTGGGCTGCTGAGCTGCTGCTGCTTAAACTCTTTCCTCTTCTGGCTCAGCTGAGGAGGAGGAGGCGGCGGCTGTTGCTGCTGCGGTTGCTGCTTGTTTAAATCCTGGTGGGGGCTGAGACTGGGTTTAAAGTCAGAGGAGGGGTGGCCGAGAGGGGGGTGTCCTGATGCGGGGCTGCTGCCCAGCCTCTCGCTGCCTGCCTGCTGCGGTTTCACCCCCAGGAGCAGCTCATCCTGCATGTTTTGATGATGCGCAGCAGCGGCCGCCGAGGGGAACAGAGAGGGGGGTGGCGGCGGCGACCCACCGGACCCGGCGCCGCTGCCGGGGGAACCGGTTACCGCGGGTGAGAAGGGGCAGGAGGAGGTACGAGAGGCGGCTGCCAGGGAGGGGAAGGACCCGGCGGAACCAGCGCCTCCTACACCCGGCGGTGGGCTAGCGGTCGCTGTCTGCGGGAGCCCGAGGCTGTGATCCCCCATGCAGCGGAGGGGGCTCCCCTGACACCGGCTCAGCGGCGCGTTCCCCGCCCCGGGGGTCTGAAGAGACAAAGATAATTAATAATCCTCGGGGGTGGGGGTTAAACACCCGCCTATCGCAAGGCGCTATATAAGCCAAAAAAAAAAAAAAAACCCAAAAAAAAAGCGACCAACAAAACACCAACCCACTTTCTAGAATAAAGCCCTTTGCCTTGCCATAATTTCCTCTGTATTGGTTTTACAGATATCGGAGCCTTTCGCTAATAATAAATAATCCTATTTTCATCAATTTCTTTTTTCTACTCTACCGGGACCCCCGGTAGGGCGGCCCTTCCCGCCTACAGTCGCACCCACAGTAATCCGCTAGATCACCGCAAGCACCCCCAGACAGGTCGTTCCTTCCCCCCCCTTCCAACTCCCCACTATCTCCTCCGGCCGACACCACCAGCACCACCCCACACCCCACCCCCCCCGCCACTGCACCGTAGCCAGGGGGAAGCGGGGCGTTTCCCGGCCAGGCACTAAGCGGGCGGGCGGGCCGGCCGCCGGTACCCCCCACACGGCAGGCGGCCCGGGCTCCCACAGCGGGTCCGCAGCTCGACCCCCAGCCGCCTCCCCCGCCCCCACTGCCGGCTGCCAGTCGCCTGCGATACCCTTAAGAGCACCGGAACATTCGTCATAGTTACGTCACAGACCACACCCCCTTCGCCCGGCCGGGCGACCTTGGTAATGAGCAGTGTGTCTCCGCCCACCTCATGAATAATGCATAAGACCTCCCCACCGCCCCGCCCCTCCCTGACCAACGCCGAGCCGGGTGAGCGCTACCACTTATGGGGAGAGGCCGGGGGGTAAAGGAGGGTAGAGAAGCGTCATCTTTAAGTAACGCCTGAGGAAGGCACTCACTGGGCTTCGACCCAGGCGCGGGAAATACGCGTCGTCAAATAATTTAATTCTTGCGGCAGCGAGCGGACAGAAAGACCGCAGCGTGTAGGAAGGGTGGAGGGGTAAAGGGGGGGGGTGGCGATGGTTTCTTCCGTTGCCGGCGCTCCCATCAAAACCCTCGCTGAGGGGTGGCCCCGCCCCTTCGTCTCGCGCGCCGCTCATTTGCATTGACGCGGGGGCCGCGCGCCGCTTCAGGGGGAGGGGGAGAGGGGGGGTGGCACGAGACGGGCGGGTGTCGAGGCCCCGCCCCCGCCGCGCGCGCGCCGTCCCCTCAGCCGCCGCCGCCGCCTCCACCGCCGGGTCCCGGTGTCACCTCAGAGCTGCCCGGCCCTTGTGGGGCTGGAAGGGCAGGGTCCCGGTGGCTTCCCCCTCCCCTCTGTGGTGGCGATGCCAGGGTGGGGTCTCCCCGCTCGGCTCCCGCACTCCTGTGGGGCAGTGGAGTGTGCCGGAGCTCCTGTGTGAAGCTGTTGCTTCACCTTGATGTTCCCCTCAAACTCTGCCGCTCACTTGGTCGGTTCCTTGGAGACCCTCCAAAGCTCAGGCCGAGGCTGTGCTGAGGTGTGGTGGTGGCTTCTGAGAGAGTTCCTGGAGAGAGTGTCCAAAGTGGGGTTTACCCCTTCCCCTCCAGTGGAACCGCAGCTCTGGGCATCTTTGCAGTGAAACAAATTAATAGTTTGGCAGCTATAGATGTATGGCTGTTACAATTGTAGATAGCCCTGAATTACAAAAAATAAGTGAAAAAATTAATACATGTCTATAGAACGCAAGTACATCAGTGAAGTGTCATCATATGCTCAAACTATTACACTTTTCTGTAGGCATCCATTAGCGGACACTGTCAAAGGCTGGATGGCTGCTTTCCATCTTGCCAATGGACCTGTGATCTGACCCAGTGTAACAATTTTTATTTGCTAAATCAGTTTGTGTTCGTTAGATGTATATAAAAAAAAAAAAAAAAACCCAAAAAAAACCCAGTTGGAGCATCTGCTGTAATCTCTGACGCGATCATGACCCTGTGTGGGTGTGTGTGTTTGGGGATCCGTGCCATCTTGCAGGGTTAAGATACAAATACATTTGCAGCATAGAAAAGTAATTGGTACATATTTATCTTTGCTCTGTGATGGTTTAGTATTCCAGAATTATTTGTTAACATTGGCACTCGTTTCAAGAACCAGTGTTAAAAAAACAGAGTGCAGACCAAGGCTTTACAGATCATCACGTGCCGAGTAAATGTTGCTGGTCGAGTAATGGTTCCTCTCTGAAGAGAATGTTGCTTCACAGCACCGTCCTCGTAAACACCAGTTTTGTGAGCTGCAGAACTGGTACCATCGAGCTTCCCCGGGTGTTTGTGTCATACTTCTGACATTTGGTTGTGTGCAAGCCTGAACAGAAGCTGTCCTCTACCTGGGGCGTTCTCAGGCGTCTGTGGAAGCAATGCTGCACTGTGCCTCTCCTCTAAGCAGCTGCCTATTTCTACAGGGTTTAGAGGAACTCATTTAGTCATTTCTTTTGTAAGTGGCCAGCTTCTCTGTCCCTCACCTTTAAATCAAGCCCAAATTCCAGCAATTCTTCCCTCAAACCATCTATTGTGGTGTCTTTGAGTAGTCTTTTTGAATAGAAAAACAAGAGTACTCACATCCTCTGCGACAGCCTGTCTCTACCAAGGTAGCTACTTACCCCAGTAATTTATAAAACAACTTTCATGGGGTAAATCTCATCTGTATTAACCAGCTAAAAAGTAAGCATCCTCTCTGCATCAGCTGCGTGATCTATAAACACAAGATGGGTGCTACCAAAGGGTGATTCATCTGACCCCTCTCTAATGGAGGCTCCTTTAGAGAGAAACCTGATCTCTCCCTCTCTGCTTTATTCTGAGGAAAGCTTCTGGCTGAATCTTTCAGCAGGATCCAGGAGGTCTTTGGTGCTCCTTGGGCTTGTGACATATGTTTCTTGACTCTGAAAAAAGCAAGAACAGCTGTACCTTGTTGGACCGAGAAGCCTTTGGGCTGTACATCCTGTCTCTTCTTTAGTGTCTGCTGAGGCCCAAAACTCTGAAATCTCCTCCAGGAAATCAAGTTTCTAAACTGGCATCTTGGTGCCATTAGAAAGTGGGGAGTCCTGTTTGTGGCATTGTTTGCTTTTTCTCTCCAGTTCCCAGGTTCTTCGACTTAGCACCCTCTTGCTTTAGTGTTTTCCTCCCGTGGAGTCTCTTGATTCTTTCCTGCTTTCTTGTAGCTTAGCTGCCCCTTTCTAGGGAAGGTTTGGGAGTTTTTTTTGACTGGGCTAGTAGGAAGGTAATGGTGTCTGAAAATATGATTCCTAAACATGTGTAAGAACAGGCTAAGCATGATTATCTCTTCCTAGATTATCTTTTCCAGTTCCTAGGGGATACTGAGATGCTTGAATTTCATGTTCCCTGATTGCCATCAAAAAGTGACTGTGTGCTTGGGCCTGGAGAGCAGACCATGCTAGCAGAGCCCCTCACCTGAAGGAGTTGGGGAAGCAACAGAGTCCAGAGCTGGGGTGAGTTTTTTGGGCCAGACAGCCAAGGTTCTGAGAAGCAAGTGCCAGTCAGTCCCTCTGCAGTATGGCTGTATGTAATCTGCAAAATAAAATAAATTAAAAAAACCCCAAGATGTTGCAAATCAAGGTGTGAGTATGGTAAAACCAGCTACACCTCAGGTACAGTTCTTGTGGCCATTATTCAACCTCCTTCTGTGTCTTCCTTGCAACAGAGGTGCCAGGCACCAGCTTCACAGAGGAGAGGCTGAGAACTGTCCTGGGTTTGTCAGTGCCTGAAGGACAGTGACTTCTTTATGGGCCTGGTGTTCTCTGTCACCCACCATGTGCTAAATTTTGAGTGGCAGATTGAACCAGAGGTGCTTCAGAAGGGGAAACACAAAGGCAAATCACAGTAGGTTACATAAAATAACACCATGTAAGGACAAGGCACAGGATCACAGATCCACAGAATTGTCACGGCTCGAAAAGACCTCTGAGGTCACCATGTCAACATCCTCTCCCCCAATTAAATAAATAAAATACATTTATTAAAATCAAACAACCTGTAAGGATTACTAAGCAGCTTTTCTGGCTGCCATTTGGGTGACATGGAAGGGGTCATCGAAGCAGTGGCTCCTGAAATTTTCCACTGCATGGTCATTATTTCTTTGAGAAATTACCATTCAGAGCTGAAGTTCTTTCCTTTTTATAAACCCAGGGGAGTAACACCTGCTATAGGCCAATGTTAGTGACAGGATATTATTATATGAGAGAGGATTTTGGTCCACTTCTGTTTTCCTGGTTGAACAAAAAAACCTCAAAACTTTCAGTAGTTAAAAGAACTGAAAGGGATTGTGCTGAGATGCACTTCAGAGCATTCTGTGGGTTTAGCTTCTTTAAGAAGTGTATGTCCTCGAGGGTAGGATCTATCTCTTTTCCTAATCAGACACCACTAAACAAGTGCTATAGGTTTTGGGAACATATAGTGAGTCATGAAGTTGATACAAATTTATATATACTATGTAGACTTCTACCTGCACGTAGTGTTACTTCAGTGCTTCCTCATTTTTGTAAATGAACACAAACACCAGAATATTTGGGACTTAATGTATGAAAAAGAAAATAGCTCTGCTTTTCCTCTCCTGTTAGGTAGCTGGAAAATCACCCTATCCATGCTTTTGAACATGGGCTTCAGATAACATGCACACATGAAAATGATCTGTGCTTTCATTCCAACACTAAAAGCAGCTTTGTAGGTGAGTTTTTGCGTGTTATAGTTCAAAGTAAATGTGGCTACAGATAGCACTGACTGCAAGAAAACCCCTTTTTCTCGTGGAGTGGCTCAGCACAGAGGCTCATTGGCTGCTTGTAATGCAACAAATTGTTCTTTCCACAGCCTACAATATTTACAGCCCTTTCAGCATTTACAGTGATTTACTACTCCGTTTGACCCACGGCTCTACAGCTACAAGAAAAACAGGGGGTTTATATCAGTTGCTTGTTTTCTCTTTCCTTTTTCACCTTCCCACATCTCTTCTTCCTGTGCTCTTTGTCAGCACTCTGTATTTAGGCAGCTCTGCCTGTCCTGTGCTGGCTGTGCTGAGAGATGTCTCTCTGTCTTCCCTAAAAGAGATCAGACTGTTTAGGGAAGTACAGAGTCTGCTGTCCCGTGCTCTGTGACCTGTGTCTGCTTCATTCCTCAGGTTAAGATTTGAAAGGAGCTGGTAAAAAAAAAATTACACCATTCATTTACTTTTGCTAGAGCTTCTTTCTCTTACTTAACCTCAAAGCTGATTTTTGTTCGTTACCTTTTCTTCCCCCAAAAATGCCTGGGACTGCAGGTGATTCATCTAGAAAAGCAGATGATGAGGTTTGACATTTCACAGGGAAAAGTTCTGAAAATTTACATCAATGTGTTTCGTTTACTGTTTTTCTGCTCTCGATTTTTTCAAACTCTGAAAATAACAATAATGCATTCTTAGGAAGGGGGTAGCCAAGTCTGTTTCAGCAGGGAGCAGTAATGTGTGTTACAGTAGCTTACCTTTTTTTCCTGGTAGTTTTTCTTATTAAAAGAAAACAAAAAAAAAAAAAGTAATTGTCCAGATATAGCAAAAATGGGAAATAAACCTTTGTTAGATCACTGTATGTTGGAATGGAATTAAAAGCAGTGGTAAAATTTAACACCAGGGACTCAGATAGTTTGATTTATTCTGTATTTCCCATGCCCATGTTAAAGCTGAAAATCTTAAAATCCTAAAATTCACAGGACATGGGCAGATTTCTTCCTCTATTCGAAGTTCTGCTTCAGTCATAGCTCTGCTGCCTGCTGGACTTGAAGGCTCTGGGTTCTGGTCACAAGAATGCAAAGCAGTGGTTTAATCTGCTTTTTTTCCTTTTTGCCTGGAGTTTAACCAGCACATTTGACTAATATTTTCTTGCTTGCTAGTGGCAGTTTCTGTTTCTTTTTTGTTTGGGGTTTTTGGTGGTTTTGTTTTGTTTTTCTTTTTTTGGTAGTGGAAGTCATTAGAATTTCTCCCAAGAGAATCTGCCAAAGTAAACAGACATCTTCATGAAAGGAAAATAATGTCTGTGGAGTAGTCAGAATTTCATGTTTTACAGACCAGTATTTATGACAACCAACTAGTGAATTAAAGTGAATGAAATCCTATTGCAATTTTGCAGCCTCTGCTGTGCTAATTGAATGTGGCAATTCCTGCTTGTTTCTCAGCTATGCAGTGTAAGTTCTGGACGTTGTAATTTATGATGAAGGAAAATGTGAGACAAAACTCAGTTTAGAAAAACGATATAATTTTCTTTTTCTTTTTTTTTTTTAGTGTTGGGAATTGAATAGTGCCTGTAAACCTTTGGGGAATTGCTGTTGCCTCGGAATTGTTCTGCCTGTGTTTGGCAAGAACAACAAGGACAGGAGAAAGTTCAGCTAAAAAATTCATAAAGGCTGTCTGGTGGAATGCATTACAGTCAGCTCTAGAGCTCTGTGTGCTCTTCTCCTTCTGAACTGAGGATTTTTAGCTGAGATGAAACATCCTGAGGAGCCGGAGGCTGGCAGATTTGCAGCACAGATTGGTACAAGGTTTAAATACTGTGACTATCTCATCTTACTGCAAATCTGTAGATACAATATAAGCTGGAGTTGCTGAAAAGTGATAGAATGGCTCTGTGTGCACAGCCTACAAAACTGCTGGAGAGCTTATTTTCCGTGTGCCTCAGGATTCTGCTTCCCACCTCCTGTCCAGGGTAGCAATAATTCACCAGCAGAGCAAATGCACTTCAGATTTTTTGAGGATGAGACCATAGCTGGCTCTTTGTGTAGCCACTGGCTTTCATAAAGGGCACCACAGCTAACTGGGACCCACTGCCAGCACCATCATATGTTTTGTGACAAATGTGAAGTGTTCAAAAAGTTGGCACTACAAAATAGAGATTCTGTCCATCTCTGTTTAATTCTCAAGCCGGCTTGCAGGATTTTACAGCTTGGGGTGTTGCTGCTGGTACACTCACATATCAGTGATTTTAACAGTCCTTAACCAGTGATTAACCAGCCACGTTATGGGCTGGTTAATTTGGTTACATTACTAGGACATAAAGAAAAAATTACTCCAAGGATGGAGAATACTAAGATTTTCATAGAATCATAGAATTGGCTGGGTTGGAAGGGACCTCAGAGATCATCAAGTCCAACCCTTGATCCACTCCCGCTGCAGTTCCCAGCCCATGGCACTGAGTGCCACATCCAGGCTCTTTTGAAATATCTCCAGGGATGGAGAATCCACCCCTTCCCTGGGCAGCCCATTACAATGGCTGATCACCCTCTCAGTAAAGAAATTCTTTCTCATGTCCAACCTAAACCTCCCCTGGCACAACTTGAGACCTCTTGTGCCCTCTTGTCTTGCTGAGAGTTGCCTGGGAAAAGAGCCCAACGCCCCCCTGGCTCCAACCTCCTTTCAGGGAGTTGGAGAGAGTGATGAGGTCTCCCCTGAGCCTCCTCTTCTCCAGCCTCAACACCCCCAGCTCCCTCAGCCTCTCCTCATAGGATCTGTGCTCGAGTCCCTTCACCAGCCCAGTTGCCTCCTTTGGACCTGCTCCAGGACCTCAATCTCCTTCCTGAGCTGAGGGGCCCAGAACTGGACACAGGACTCAAGCTGTGGCCTCACCAGCGCTGAGTACAGGGGCAAACTGCTCTTTTTCTTTTTTTTTTTTTTTCTGATGTGCTGTGTGCAGAAGCAGAGTTTATCCAGCAGTGCGTGCTGCTTTAGTCAAAACACAGCATTTCCCATCCTCATTTTTGTGTACAGATGCAGCTGCCACTGTTTGCCAAACCTGAAGGTGCTGTTCACAGCTCTGGAGGTAAATCTGGGTTTTTCTTTAGAGAATGCATGAGGCATCTGAACTAATTGCACAAATGTTCAGTGTGCATTTACATACCTGACTATTGCCCTGTAGGAGGCTCCCAGAAATTTTAAGGAATTATCTCAGTGATCATTGGATGAGGTCTCCAGAAGCTCATGTAGCTGACTTGTGATGCTTCCACTGTTGGAATAACCTGTTCTAAAGTGTTGCATACTGTAGTCTGGCCATATTTAGGAGACTCTGGAAATTTTTTGAGCTAGAAGGCTTTGAAATAGAGTTCACTGAATCCTGTAGGTATCCCTTATTTATCTCAGATGCAGCAGGAGGAAGCAAACGTGTGTCTGTCACCAGATCTGCCCCACTGCAGGACTGTATGGACTACATAGCAAGTTAAACAAAATGGACAAATTGTTTGCACCCCAGCAGACTGTTATAGTAAGTGCCCTAAATGCTACAAGAAAATCTATTAAAGTTCACCTGTTAAACCTCTGAAAGGTGATAAAGGAGCAGGTTCCCCTTCTGAGCTATATCATCTGTGTTCTACTAAAAGCAAAGGCAACCTATCTCATTTATATGTGAAAATATATTCTCTTCACCTTGACCTTATTTCATATATTTTATTATGTTCACTAATTTGACACCACCACCCACTGTTTCAATAAAATTATTTTGAACAAATTTGCTGCTTTAATTAATACAGATTTATCTCAGAAATTAGCAGTACAGACCCATGGAACTAAAATTAATCAAGCTTTCCCTTTTCCTGCTGGTCTCCCTCATCCTTCTAAATATGCCTTGGTCTAGTTGGGACTCAGAAACTGAAAGTCTTGTGTCCTCTCATAATTACACTTCTGATCAAATGATCAAGTGTAAATCAATGTTAGACTTCATCACTTTTGACTTTTCATTCTATGATGATGATTTGAAGACATTGAAAAGCAATATGCTGGTTTCACCCCATATATTTTCATTACTAAACCCAAGTTATCTGTGTGGTTCTTTCTTAGTGCTCAAGTATGATATTGTTAATAATTATAAAGAAAAGAAATTCAAGAAAAGTCTCTGCCAAGAAACTATGTAAAAGCAGAATGTGTTGTAATATTCATGCTAAAATATTTTAGAAGTGCATTAACTATATAAAAAGAATTGAAACCTAGGAAATGTAGTGGAAATGTCGCACTTCAATAAAATGAAATATATTAAAAAAGAAAGCACACAGTTAAAGTCATCCAGACAACGTTAATTTTCTTCTATAATGAGAACCTGAGGGAAATGTGGAGTTAAATATAGTTCATTTCTGCAGACTCTAATTTTTTTAACCCTTTATGCACAGCTTTACTTAAAAGAAATATAGTTGCTTGGTTGCCTTAATTGTTGACCCCTCTACTTTCACATATTTAGCTTTTTTGTAAGTTTAATCTAAGTCCAAGCAGTGGAAGTCAAGCTTTCTAACCACCTAGCTACAAGGTAAGAGAACTAGGGTAAGATCAGACCTCCTATGTATATCTTTTATACAGAGAGTACAAAACCAGGTTGTAATTCTGTCATTTCCTCTCACATTGTGGTGTTGAGAGCTCAGATCCATTTTTATGCAGTGGCAAAACCCAGTTTGCTGCTTATAGCTTACAGAAGCTACTTTGCAGAATTGATGATCACATATGCCACAAATCAATTGTACTCATGATATTAAAAGGAAAAATTGTCTAGATCTTTAAAACTTCCCAAACCTTGGTAAATATCCTTGAGTAATTGTGATGTCATTTTGGGTCAATGTGCTTTGACCAGAGGTCAGTCAAAATGAATCATCTGAGGATTGTTCTTTTTCATGTTTATAATCTTTTGTGTGTGTGCATGCTTATACAGTATGTGCTAACTGAACAGCAGAAAACCTCATAAAATTTCTATGCTAGGACATCAAAGGACTGGGTTTTTTCTTTTTTTTTTTTTTCTTCTTTTTTTCTTTCTTCCAAACAACCTCTCTTTTCAATGTTGAAAGGTCTTCTTTATATGAGGAAATTTACCAGAGACTATAGTAGTTTAATTATGCCTTGTGGATGCTTTTTAATCTTGCATGAATGCCTCTAGAATTCAAGCATCCACATGGGGAGTTAAACCATCAGAACTTTAGGGGCACAATTATGCTGGTGAACTCTGTAGGAAGACAAATGCTTTATGTAAGGGAATTTCAGTTTGGCTCTTCCCTTTTCAGCTTATTCATGTTCTCAACTAAAAAGGAGTTAATCAAATCAATGAAAGTAATGAAAATCCAATGGTTATCAAGTAGACTGTCAAGGGCTGGGGAAATCAGAAAGTAATAAATAGATACATTTCCTGATAACATTCATGTGTTGGTTTTGTTCTTATTCTCTTGCCAGTGACCGAGTTTGTGAAGGGTTTAGTGAAAGGTTAATAAACAGGGTCTGCTCTTTGCTGAGACTCATAAACTAATATACTCAATAGCTAAACACTGGTAGAATATAAGAGATTCCCACCTCTCATAAAAAGCAGCTGGGGTTTCAGGCACATATGACACTGGAGAATTACTTGAATACTTCTTTGATTCTGTAGGATCTCTGCAGCCAGCACTGAGCAGCTCAGCCACTGAATTTCTACGTGTGAATTTTCCTTGTGTCCTAGTGAAATTGTAATTCCTTAAATATGTGTGAGTCGTGGGACAGCAGTCAAAATGTTTTCTACAAAAGCAGCCCGTTTACATTAAAATAACTTTTGATATGTCAGTGTGGTTGTAGTAACCTGTTAATAGTTATTTACAAAATGTGCTTAGGGTGAATTACAAGCATGTCTCAATGTAACTGCTGCATAGACTTTAAGAGAAGAAGAGCCCAATCATTTTGGTGATGTAATGCAGTCCAAACTTAGATTGACCACAGAACATCTCTCTGTAAGCTTTGCTTGAAGACCATTTTTTCAAGGTGAACTTCATTAGAAAGATGTCTTGTTCATATTTAAATAGTTCAGAGAACAAAGAGTCCACCACATCTATACCAACACTCACTGTGCAGATGAAGTGTTTTATTTGTGGTCTGAATTTAGCTTTGACTTAACTTGTTGAATCTTTGCTAGATTGAAAAAGCCTTTAGCACTGGACATTATTCAATGAAAATACTTAAAGGATGGGATCAAGGCATCTCAGCACTTTTATGTTGTTAAGCAAATCTCATGCAGGTGTTTTAGTTTCCAACTGTAAGGCAAGATTTGTGCATCACCAGTTTTCTCTTCTGTTTCTTTCAAGTTTTCAAACATCCTTCCTAAAGAAGAGTATCAGGGCAAGGGTATAACTGAGGAGAGAATTACAACATGAACTGAACAAAAGTGTGTTCTCCCCTCTCCATTTTTGAAGAGTGGAAAAAAGACAAAAGGGCAATTATATTGCTTCTACCAAAATTTTTCGTTTTCCTATTTCTTGTCACAAACCTTTCAGGAGAGGTGCCTTATAAAGGCTTCCATCAGATTTTATTCTTTCCCAAGGCAGACTTGCTAGAGGGATACTGTGAGAGGGTGCCTGGTGATAACCAGAACAATTAGTTTTGGCCTGGGTAATGTTGTGTACAATGATTCTCTCCTGCTTCATATGCCTTTTATCTGCTAAGATTTCTTCTAGAGTTGAAAATACAGTCTCCAGTTTTGTAACTACTTTTTGTTCCAACATGTATAACCAATTTTTTATCATTAGGTGTACATGAATTAAAGTAAAGCGGGTTACAAGGTGCCATTTTGATTATTTCCTACTTTACCAATACTTCACCTGTAAAATATCCTGGTGCTGAGTTTTTGCTTTCATCGAAGCAGGGCCTTGTATATTCACCCAATATATTCCCCCAGTATAATGTAGAATTAGTCAAAAATTCATTCCTGTGAGGTCACTCTTGAAACATTGCAAATGGAAGATGAGCTTGGCCTTGGCTAATGGTAGGACCTATAATTTATCTATTTTTCAGCTGATGTAGTATACAGAGGTTTTTGCATGGTGCTGACATGGTTGTCATTGTCACCCAATGGTTCATGTTTTACAGGCATGTAAATATGTGGTTTTGGAGTTGTCCCCTGTCACTCTGAAGCTGTGCAAAACTGAAACAAAATAAATATTTCCCTTTACTCAGCAGTAGCTTCCAGTCTTCATCTCCTATAGCAGGCTGTGTGCTAGACATGGTAAAGCCTTAGCTGGAATATCTAAGGAATTATTTTGATGTCTTGAAGATTCTGGGGCTGCTTGTATTGTGGTTGTGAGGATGTATGTGAGGGAGGAGCACCACAGAAAAGCACAGAAGAGGGAGCAAGAAAGCCCATCAGCCTGAGGACCACTTGTGGCATGGCCCTCAGAAAAAAGTGCTTGAAATTGTGAGTAAAGAAGCTGCCTCCATCTGTTGGCTTCCTGCTGTGTTTGGGGAAACAGCATCTAGAATACATGGTTTATAAATAAATAGGATTGCACTGAATAAATGCCTATCAAGAATTCGAGGTATAACATGCAAGACATCAAAAATCAGCTGATTGTTTCCATCCCTGTTTGCTGACAAAGCTTTTAGCAATATCTTAGAAAGTTCTCAGCAAAGGTGAATAGAGAGAGAGCACATGGATGAAACTGAACTAAAACTACACAGCAAGTCTGCTCGTCACTCTGGAGCCCTCATTGAAAATTGTGTATTTCTATTCAGTATTTTTGTTTGTTTTGTGTTTTCTAGTCAGAACAAAACCTCAATAGTTACAGAGTCATATAGAAAAGCCAAGGTTGGGAGGGAGCTTTGGAGATCATCTGCTCCAAGCTCCTGTCAAAAGCAGGACCTTAGATGAGATGATCAGGGGCCTGTTAAATCTGGTGTTTTTCAGAGCAACCTGTCCAAAGTTTGCTTATTCTCACGTTGAAGAATTTCTTTTATACCCACACAGGTTTCACCTGAAGCATCTTGTGCCTCTTGCCTCTCATCATGGGGCATCTCTCTGAAGAGAAACACCATCATCTCTATAACAACCACTTAAGTAAGGCTGTTTTCAACACGTTTCTCTTCTCCATACTGAACAAACCCAGTTCTTTCTTCATCTGTCAAGTTCTTCAAGTCCTCTAATTGTCTTGATGGCCCTCTGCTACTCCCCAGAATGCTATTTCATTTTTTTACTACATATCATGAAAGCAAAGCACAGAAAGTACAGAAGTTCACAAAGCTTCAGGAAGAAAAGGAAAAGTGCTCTCCTTATTTTACCCTAAAGCCCAATGACTTCAGCACTCACCCAAGGTAGGGAGACCTTGGTTCAGTTCTTTCCTTCTTTTGAAGAGTGAGACCTGTGTTGCTCACAACCTGAGCAGTGCCTCTGGGAGGAGGCTGTAACAAGCCACAACAAATTCTGGGGTTCCTCCAAACTCCTCTGTTGCCACGGTGATACTTTTGCTTAATATACTTTTGATGTTTGTCAGAGCAGGGACTACAGGTGTCATACCTCCTCGGGGATTATTTATCCTTTGTGCACTCCTCAGGGATTATTTGCCCTCTGTGCACTCTTCTCTTCTTGCTTTGGTTCAGAAATGCAAAAGTCCAGAGGGATTCCCTGAAACTTCAGAGAAGAAACTGTTTCTGCCCAGCTCCAGTGTGATCCTGATGACATAACTAGGTCTTGGTGTTTGGTTTCTTCCTTTGATGTGAATGAACTTGCCTGGAGTTAAGTGATTAGTCATGACTTGCATTGCTCCATCTTGGTAGTGCTGGTGAGTAAATAGGGGCTACCTGGATTTAATTTTTTTGAAAAGGTACTTACCATAATGCTTTTTGCTTTGAACATGGTGGTACTTGCACCTTTTTATTCTTTTTGTACTTAATTGGCCTTTCTCTGCTCGGTATAGTATCTTGTGGTGGGTTAAGAAATCTATTTTGTTTGTTTCAGAGGAGCCAGGAAATATCTAAAAATATTTCCAAGTACCACAGTACTTTTCCAAGTACCACTTTTTAAGCAACAGTAAGCTGGGTATAATGTTTGATGTACTGGGTAATGAAAAACTGATCAGTATTCATTGCTAGTTTTTTTTTTATTTCAGAACCCAAGTTTCAGAATGAAACCCAAGCAAACCCCAAACGACCACCATTAACACTGGCAGTTTATTTGCACAGTAAAAATTGTGGAGTTGACTTCTCTGCATTATGTTGCACTTGCAGATACCTAAGTATGAAACACATGAATAATTTTAATTTAATTGGTACGGTAGAGGGCATGGTATTTCCATAGCACTTTTAAAAAATAATTAAAAAATAATAATTACATTTTAAAAATTTAAATGAAGATAGTTAATTTGGAATTTCCAGTGTAGCATGAAAATGGCACAAATTTCCATCCACTTTACTAACAGCAGAGCAGAATATTTGACTGGTGGTAACATGGGGGACAAATTCTGTGGCAATAGAGAGCACTGCTTTTTAGGTCTTGTTGCCAGTGTGTGAGAAAAGCAGTAAATCCAGAATGAGGGCTGCTAAACAACACTAGGAAAAAGAATGCCTTAAATATTCTAAAGATTTAAGCTCAGAAAAATCTGAAGAACATTGTAAGATGGAAATGTCTGTGTGGAGCAGGATATGATGATACAATCACAGAAAGCCAGGTTGGGAGAGACCTCAAGGATCACCTGGTCCAACCCTTGAAATATTATTGTTTATCTGAGATGTCTCAGCACCCATTGAGCTGAGACTTCAAACTTCCCAAAGTGGGGGAATCCACCCCTTCCCCTGGGAGACCATTCCTGAGTCTGGCTGGCCTCATGGTGAAAAATTTTCCTATTCTGTCCCATTGGAATGTCCCTAGGAGCAACTTGTGCCCAAAGCCCCTGGTGACTCCAGGGAGTCTCCATCTGCTTTGTAGCCCCCTTGAAGTACAGGAACATCATAATAAGGTCTCCCCTAAGCCTCCTCTTCTCAAGGCTGGACAAACCCAGTTTTCTCAGCCTCTCCTCATATGCCAGGTGCTCCAGTCCTCTGATCATCCCCGTGGCTCTTCTCTGGACCCTCTCCAGCTTGTCCCACATCCTTTTTGTACACTGGGGACCAAAGCTGAACACAGTATTCCAAGTGAGTATTTCAAACAGATTTGTAGCAGATTTCAGGGTAAGTCAGTGTTGGACTTCACAATCTGCTGAGCAGTATCAAAAACTTGTGGGTACCAGAGGACTTTGTGGAAAGAGGTTTTGGCACATAAAATCAACCAGCTCACCAGAACAACTTGTTTCTTTAACTGAGTGCTAAAAAGGAAAGTTTTAATGGAAAATGAGACTTCTTAAGAAAATCCTGCTGGGTATTCTAAAGGCTATGCTTTAATGAGCACACAAGTAAGTTACCTTGGAGAGGAAAGCTAGCCTAGTAGAGAAGGCACAAAGGTGATAATTAAACAAGAAATCAATATATTAAATATGGAAAAGGGTGGCATAACTGGGAATCCAAATTGAATCTACAAAATGTAAATTACTTTCAGAGAAGATAAAGGCAATAAGGAGTTATTACTGGCCAGCAGAGTTTAAGACAATAAGAAGGCATTACCAATGTATTAGGAACAAAAGAACAACTAAATCAAGTATAGATTTCAGTCTTGCAGAAAAAAGAACGGATCCAATGGCTGGAAATCAAAGCTTGAAAAATTCAATCATTATAAAGATGCCGTGAGGGTGATTACACATAGGAATAATTTCCCAGTGTAGGTAGGTGGTAAGCTTGGCATTGCTCTGAACTTAATGCGATTGGATACACTCTAATCTGACTCTGGGAACAGGCCTGTGAGTGTCTCTGTGGATTGCTGTGGAGGTTATTGCTTCTCTGCAATCTCTACATCTGCTAATTTCTATTTGTTCTTTGTCACTCCCTTCTTCCATAAACTGTGGAGGAGAGCAGGAAGCTCTCATTGCCCTCAGCATGTTCCACACACTCAGCTCTACATTAGGACAGTGACTAAAATAAAAAGTCTTGTGCTTCGGGGCCACGGCTGACTGCCTGCAGAAGGTGAGAAGCTGATTCTCTAGGTTAATGCTGGATTTTTAAGTTTCCTTTTTCTCTGAAATCCTAGGAATGGATGTAGCTGGTCATAAAACCTTGGAGAGATGTGTGGAGATAGCTGCTGTCTTCCAGGTGGTTGGGGGATCAGAGGATTTCCTCCCTAAGTCAGGGTGGCAAGGACTTTGAGGTCCTTTTGCCTTCCTCTTCATTATGACATCTATGGATATCTGAGATTGTAATTATGATCGTTGGGACATGTATAATCAACTCACTGTCACTACTGGAGCCTGGGGCAGAGGCATCACAGCCTTTTTTGACATTCATGTTAATTTCTTCTAGATAGAGGTTTTGGGGGTTTATTTTGCATAGTGCGACTCACTGGGGAAAGCAGCGGTAGCTGGGTGAAGCATTATGTCACATACAAGACAGCAAGACTGTTCTGCTTGAAACTCTACTGCTTTCCAAAGATGTTGCCAGCTTAATTTTGCTGCAGTAGGAGTTACAGGTGACAAATGCTGTAGCTTTTTTTCAAAGCAGGTCGATGCCAGTCGTGATGCTGGATGGAGTTGCAGAGCTGCCGCGCAGGCTGCTCGAGTGCTGCCAACCCGGCTGTGTGCAGCACCTAACAAAGGGGTTTCTGTGCTTGCAGCAGTGTTGCCTCCAAGTCCAGATTTCCCTCTGCAGCCCTCCCCACCTTTTGTTTAGAAAACCCTGCCCTTCTAAAAGGACAATAAGAAACCTTATTGTTATTGCAGCATCTAAGAGGGAGGGTGCGGTCGCTTTTATTGTAATTTTTGATTCTGCTGAATTGCAAATGGCAGTGAGAGGGCAGAGGGATGTGAGAAGTTACTGGCAGCCAGGCTACATATATTGTCATCTCCTAAGAGACAAAGGGATCTGCCAGCATTCTTCCTGGTGGCTGTGCTGGCAGGTGACTCTGCTCTGACACCTCTCTGTTGCACACAGGTGAAAGGACTCCCTTGCTTCAAGACAATTCTGGATGAGAAGCTGAGGCTGGCAGCAGGCAAATATTATCAGCCTGCAAAGTTGTGAAAAGAGACCTTCTGTTTCATCAACATCAGGCTGTTTTCTTCTTAAGCAGGTGAGGAAAAGACAGCCTCTGTGACCCATTATGTATTCTTTTTGGAGGTCCAACAGAGGGACACATTTTCAGTTGCTACTGAAACTGGCATTTGCTTGTGTAAAGAGACATTGGCTTGCCATGTAAGTCACCCTACATACCATCCATCATGTGGCTTATCAGGTCTCAGTGGTTTTCAGCACATAAAGCATTAGTTTATTATTATATATATACAGTAAATCATATATCATGGGCTTATCCTGTACCCATCATTTAACATTTAATGCCTGCCTGTAGCTCTTAGTGCTTGCACAGGTGTTCGTACACAGCAGCTGCCAGCTGCTGGAAGTCCACCTGAAAAATCAGAGGTAGATGGATTGAGAGAGATGAAAGCAAAACCCCAACAGTTCCAGACCATTTCTTGAATGGTGGAACTAATTAGGGCTACTTTGCTCTTGGTTTTTATCTCTTGAGGTGTGTTACATCATGTTTGCCACACTGCAGTCACCTCACTACCATGGTACCATCCTGTATCCTCATAGTGAGATGAGATAATGCCTCACTTCTCCTTAGCCCCCCTGCTGCCATGTTGGACTTAGATTTTTTTTTTTTTTTCCATGGCTTTTATCTACTGTTTCTTGGCCTAATGACTGGGGATGACACAGCAAACACTGTTTTGGAGATGCATGCATGCAAGGCAGCCAACCTATGCATGTCCAGCATGGTCAGCAGCTGCTACCAGCTGAACCTAATCGACTGCCCTTCTCCTCTGCTGGCAACAGAATTAATGACTTTGGGAGCTGCCTTCTATGTTGTGCTGAGTGCTGTAGAGTATTTTAAAAATGACTACACTGCTCAGTTTGGTTGAAGCTGAACAGACATGAGAGAGACAGTTTGATGCATGCAAGCTTTATTTCCTCAGGAAGCCAAGCTAAAAAAGATTTGAGGTGCTTGCAGTTAATTACCAAAATGAAGAAGCAGAATGTGCTAACATGGTGTTGATTGAAGACATCAGGATTATTCTGTCAATACATAGACCTGCTGGAAAAAAATATGTAAAGACATCAGACTTCTCTGGTGCATGACAATTCCTTTTTAGTTTCTGTATCTGGCCTTGTTGTTACAGCCTCCAACCCTAAAAATCAACCTCCTTACCCAAACTCTACAGGACACAAAGCATATAAAAGAAGCATTTTATCCCACAGGTGTCAGAGAACCTCTCTCTTTAAGGCTGTGTATTCAGAGTGAGCAGATCAAACTAGGTCAGCCTGAATGAGGGTGATGTTCCTTGGAGTGCCTGTGTTCCTGGGACTGGTGGGACTCAGCACCTCTGGAGAGCTGCTGCTTTGCAAGGTCTGCTGCCAACTCTTCCTCTTGGCCTGTGTCTTCTTCCCTGTGACAAACACATCTGCACACGCTTTGCAGAGCAGATTTGGATGCATTGAAGCAAAAAAAGATGAGAAAGTAAAATATGCATTTCTTGTATCACTGCTTTTATGGTTGTAAAGTCAGTGTTTTAAAGGCTCTGTGGTTTCTGGAAATGTTTTTTTGATTTATTCTGTTTATTCACTCGCTGTCTGCCTTCTGAAGGTCAGTCGGGAACTACGGTTTTTACAAATTGTCCCTTGCATTTGGGGTTAATCCAGGGCTTCCTGCACTTTACTTGGTTGTTGTAAATGTGGTTTATAATTTATACAGAATGTGGTTCATCTGCCCTGTGCCGAGGAAACGTTAAAAGAAAGCACTCAGTCATAGTTTATGCATCTGGTGGTGTGGACTGGGGTTTTTAAAAGAGGCCAGAAGAATTAAGCATTCAAATTTCATTAAAATGCTGTGGAAGTGAAGCATATAAACTCTATTAAAAAGCTCAGTCATTATCTAGAACTTCTTGTTCCTTCTCCAGTTTAATTTGCTCATGAGCTCGCTTGGGGGAGAGAAGTGAATGATGCTGGCTTTGCACACCTTGCCTGCTTGTTAGTGGTGGGGAGCATCCCCCCTCATAGCTGGAGGCTTTCTCATCTCTTCCACGTTTAAATGCAGCTTCATGTACCCATCTGACTGCTGTTCTGATAATTCAAACGTTGTCATAACTGTGGAAACGAATGTAAACATCTGATCAATAAAGCAGTCCCTGTAAACAGTTTGGTGAATACGATTTGGAAAATATATTATTTATATATTCATATGACATCCTGGGAGTGATTTGTAACTTTTCACAAGCTGAAATATTTGGGGAGAGAAAGCTCGGAAAAAAAAAAATCACTCAAAGAAATAAAACTGCACTGCAGAATGTATAAGAATTGCATAATATTGCTTTTAAATATAATGCAGTGGGGCTAAAGATTACTTATACTGTCAGATGTCTGACAGAATGCAAAAGCTTCCTCTGTATGCAGGAGTCAGTAAAGTACAATATGATAAATAATGAAGAGCAAGATGAGAGGTCAGCTGGATACACAGTAGATGGAGCAGAGTAAGCAGGGAGGGAAGTTTTTCCAGAGGGATTGCTGCAGCAGTACAGGATATGCTTACTGGAGGAAGGAGTTAATAATTGTGCCAGCAATGTTCAGCCCCTATTTATTGCGAGAGAGAATTAATGTTTTTCCTGCCTGGTGCTGAAAATAGAAGCCAAATTTAAGTTGTTTCTTGAAGTCAGATATAATTAGATCATGAAACTTCTGGCTTTGGGGTCTAAATGATCAGATAAGAATGGCCACACTAAACCAGAGCTTAATTGTTTCTTAGGGGTGAGAACAGGACAAGCATGGAGTGATACTTTCCCCAGTTTCCAGATGTGGGCAACTACTTAAACTGTAGACAGAAGTGCATCATATATTTATAAACCCATGCTGAATCCTTTCTCTATAGGTTGTTCTAATTATTTATTAAACCCACTTTTATTTTTGTTAGTTACAACATTCTGGTGTCAATAAACTACACAGTGTAGCTATGAATTTTGTGAAAAAAATTATTTCTGTTGGATTTAAATAGTGAAATTTGCTGCCTGCTACATCTTACAATATGAGAAATAGTGAACAATTGTTCCTTACTTACCATCTATGCTATACTCACTTTTATATACAGTTTTTTTCCTCTTGGTTATCTCTTTTCCAAGTTGAAAAGAACTTTCCTCTCCATCCTCATACAGTTACAGGAATATACTGCTACTCATCTATGTTGTCCAGCATATGCCATTTCTCCTTCTAATAAATCTTTGGACATGGATCAGTCAGATCCAGGTGAATTATTGCAGATGTGGATGCAGTCTGGATTTAGGCAGTGGTGCAATATATTATCTTTTGACTTTTCATCCTTACATAATGATTGGTAATATTGACTTTACACATCCTGTCTGCCAGCAAGCTCTCAGCAGATGTTTTCAGAGAAGTCCCAACAAGGACTCCAAGGTTCTTCCTGAAGTGATAACAAATAATGTATTTACTCTTTCTCACTGTGAATGTGCAGTTCGGGGCTTCCCCTCTCCCCTCCAGGTGTGTGCATTATTTGCACCCATCGATGTTAAATAATGTCTCCATTTTTCTTGCTGAATCACTCAGTGTTCAGTGTAATGACACCATTTGAAGAAGTGACTGTTCTAAGTAATTTGTATCATCAGTGAACTTTGCCATCTCATTGTTAATTCCCTTTTCCAGATCATTTATGAATATACTGAGGAGAACACATTCAAGTGCAGATCCCTGATCACTTCTCTCCCATGGCAAAAACAATTTCTTACCACACTCCAACAGATCATTAATCTACTAAAGAATTTTCATCCCTCTGATAACGTAGTTTCTTTAAGAGCCTTTAGAGAGAGATCTTGTCAAAGCACTTTGACTTCTGGAAATCCAACAACGTTATAAGCAATCCTCATTCCCAAGCTGGATGACCTCTTTAAAGAAATACTAATATCATCCATTTCATCAACCAACAGTAAATTGAAAAGCCCAAATTTAGTCAGGTTTCTTCTTCTGTAGATATGACTTTATTTATATACTAAGAATGCCTGAAAATGCTTTCATTATTAATACCAAGGCTTCTAGCTGTTAGTGACAATTTCTGCAGAAAAGTTATTACTCTGCTGCCAGAAACTTTGGATTGAGATGCAGATTTTCATGGACTCCAAAAGGAGCATGGTTCCTTTGTGATACAAGTCTTCTGTTTATTTTCTGCAAGTGACACATCCCTGAAGCAACACCCAGTGAATGAAAGCTACATTTTATCACAGTAGCATTTGCAGAAAAGTGAACTGCTGAAGTCCTTATTCATAATGAAATTTGGGCTAGCCATGAGCTCTTAAAAAGCTGACCTGCAGGTGCCTAATTTTTTTTTAATAAAAAATTTATGTCTGAGCTTTATGAACTTCTGATTAAACTTTTAAAATAAATTAAGGGCGAGAGGATTGGTGAGGAATTGGAAATGAACTGTGGTATCTTTTTGACTCTAGCTCAGCATTTTGAAGGCAGCCCAAATGAGATGTGACCAAGTAGAGTGCACTCTTTTCTTTTTGCTAACCTACACACAAGTGGAGTTCAGGCTCTGCCAAGTGCTTTGTGTGTGAGTAGCCATGTTACTCATTCTTGCTACTGTAATTAGCACTAATTAGCACTTTTCTAGAATTTAAAAGAAAAAGGACATGATTTAGATATCACAGACTAAATTGTGTGCTTAGGTGACCCACCTGGTCTAGGTGAGCAGCCTGCTCCCTCCAGCCCTCCCCTTTTCCACCATTTGATGGAAATTATGAGGATATATCTTAAGTGGCTGCTGAATTGTTGAGCCCTGTTTGAAATTTACATGTATTTTAATGGAAGGACAGTTCCTGAGTGTATTTTGAATGACCCTCAGTCTTAGTCTGAGTCCTAGTTTTGAGTCTTAGTTGCTGTTGGTCATTCCCTTGCAGGACTTTTTGGAGATGTGAAGAACTTTAGATGATTTCCTTATCAGTACCTGTTCAGAGAGATGCTCCTAGTTCTTAAACCCCTGGTCTAGACTTCACATCACACATTCTCAAGAGAACACAGTTAATATAGGTTGTCCCTTTCTTGCTGATCATGGCTGATTCTGTTTCTGCTGCCTGTTGCACTGTCTCACTGCTGGAATATCCTCAGGCCTGGAGGTACTACTGAGTCCTTTCTCCGGGTCTTCCCTCACAAGAGAAGGCATCATTCCCTAGCAGCTGGCCTAGGAAGGGAAAGGAAAGTGGACTTTTTCAGATAGATATTGGATGCAGCTTAGCTTTGGCATGTGTGCATTCTTTGGACTCTTTGGTGATCACCTTATTCCTTTTTTTTTTTTCCTTGTCTCTAAAACCCCATCTTCTCATCATTCTTCATCCCATCATCATTCTTCATCTCAATTCTTCTCTTTACCTCAAGGCACCTGCTGGATTTTCTCTACTTGCCTCTGTATGAGCTTTGCCTCTGCTCCTTGTAGGGAAGAGGAAGGGCAGGCAGTTAGAAAAGCACCAGTTCTTCAGCCACATCCCCTCCTTGCCAGGTCAGCAGTGGGATGCTGAGCCTGATCCTGCTGCAGTACAGAGCATGGACAAGGCTTGTGGTCCAAGAGTGATGGCACTGCCACTGACTGCTCTTCCAGGGTGGTGGTCACTATCCAGATGGTCTCTATGATATGCTAGTGGGAATATTATTGATGGCCTCAATGTCTGTTTCAATGGATTGCTTTACAAGTGATTGGCTTTGGTGCTGGGGTCAATGACACGTGATGGACTATGGCACTGCTTCAAAAATCCTAAAAATCCAGCAGCACGCAGGTCTGCAGTCTGCAAACCCAGATGCATGCCTTCAAACAACACAGTCCCTAGATGTTATTCTGGAAACAAAGAGAAGCAGTGTGAATCTGCTTTTCCCCTATTTTCAACAAGCTATTGGCAATTTTAAGTCTTTAATCACGACGACGACTTGGATTTAGTTTCAGAAAAGCAAAAACCTGCCAGCTCTTTCAGTGCAGGCAAAAATGAAGTTGTCTATATGCAATTCAGTTAACAACTGGAATTTCAGCAGCCAAGTATGAGACATTTCTTGTTTCCCACACTAGGTCAGCACTTGTAGAGATAGTTCATATCATTGTGATGCACTCTGTGAAGTGACTCATTTGTGTGTTTTGGAGTTGAGACAAAGTCTGTTAGCTGGGTTTTCTCTGGTACCTTCCACATGTTTTCCCTGTATTCATAACAGCATGATCCTGCCTCCTGGCTGCAAGGGAAACAGCTTCTCTTCTGCACCATCCTTAAACATTAAGAGGCTTGTAAGTGTATCAGGTAATGGCAGAGAAACTTGGATTACTTGCTTCCTGAAAACTATTGCTATTCCAAAATGATCTTGCTTAATTAACAAACAGGGGTGGGTTTTTTTGTGCTGTTCCGAGTATTTGACAACTTCTACAGCTTGGAAATATGGAAATAATTATGCAGGGCTGAAGAATCCTAATAAGGAAGAAGTAGTCCTTCTGTACAGAATTAAGCATCCTAACATGGATATGTTAATATCAATGTAACTTAAATACACAAAATCAGATGTACTCTTAGCTCTATCAGTACTGTTAAAGTGGGTAATAAAACCCTTGTGTGTGTGTATGAAGCCTTAGAGCAGAGAGATGCTTGATACTTTCCCCCTTCTGAAGATCATAGCTACCTTGACAATGTGAAACTTTGCTCAAATTCTATCAGTTCAATTCTATCCATGTAGTCAGACATGAAATTGAGTTACAGTGGCTTAATGGGTTCCTGCATGTCAGTGGAGATGAGTCTGAGTGCAATCCAGTAGCCCATCACCAACACATGGCAGAAATCATTAGATCAAACAACTCCATTTCACTGAGCTTTAAAAGAGTTTCTTTTTGCTTGTGTTTGCTTGTAGTCTAAGAATCTGCACACAGTCTATTGCTATGCTCTGCTGAAGACTAAGAAGTTAAGTGGGAGTAAGTTGATCTTGTGACTGATCTCCAAACTAGAATTTTGAAATTTTTAACTAGATCAGGTTTAAATTAGTGACTGGGGACTGGAAATGTGTATATAAGAAATTAGTCTGTCCCGTATGCTGATAAAATATGAGTTTCTGTGAGTGCATTTGATTTGCTTTGTATACTGATGATGTTTGCAGAGTTTGCTTAGGATCCAGTTTCCATTGGAAATGTTTTGAAGTGTGTTTAAGAGGCTTTTCCCCATTTATCGTTAGAATTTCTTGTGTGTGCTTGTTTCAAGAAGATTACATGGCTTTTTGGACTTCAGACAATTTTTTCTTCATCATGAATCTTCTTTTTTATTTGTCTCAAGCTGTCACAGATTTACTGACATGTAAAGAAGCCCCTTTGGAGAGCCAAACCACAGCACTGTGGAACAGACAGCTATGTTTGGGTTTGATTCTGAACAAAACCTTGCTCTTTGTTTCATAAGTTTTATTAAAAGAGACAAAAGATAAAATGATAAATGGATATCTCATCTCTTGATGACAATTATGCTTATGGCAAGAACATTACCATCAGTTGTAATGCCTGAAAATGTTGTGGGAACTTCAAGAAACCAAGATCTGACTGCACATTGTCAGGTAATGCCTCTGGGGTAACCTGTGAAAGAAAAAGAGGGTTCTGCTTTCAGAATTAAGAAAGATTGTGATGATAGTTAGAGCTTATGTTAGCTTGAGCTTACTGATCCTGAAGACCAGTACAATTTGCAAGAGAAATCTGAATGTAAATATTGTCAGCATTTTTTCACACTTTTTCATTGTGAAACAGAAGCCACTGAATGTAATGAGAAGGAAGTTAAGAAACTCCCTCTCAGGATACCTTGAGTTTCTTACATTTTGCCACACCCTGTCAGCAGTAAACAGATCTCTTAATTGCAGCTAATCTGGATTTCTTGAAGTGCTGTACTTCAAACTCTGGCCAAATTTTCTTTAGCAGCAATGTTCACAACAAGGTTGAGGTCAGAATCTTATCACCATTTCTGGAGATTACTAGTAGGTTCTTCCTCTCAGTTTTGAGGGCAGTTGGGTTTTTTGTTGTTGTTTTAGTGGGTTTTGGGGTTTTTTTGGTTGGGTTTTTCTTTTTTTTTCCTGTAAGAAAAGAGGAGAGAAAAGAGAAATAAATAGCAGCTCTAAGCATTGAGGTATTAGCTACAAAGCTGAGTTATGATGCCAGTGGAATTTTTCCTATAGCTCAGTCCTTTTGGGGAGCATCATTTAGTGGGTAAGAATACTTCCAGAATTTGTTAGTTGCTGTTTGGTCTCTTCCTTGAGCCATGAGCAAAAGCAACACTATCCTTTTCAAATAAGACAGACCTTGAGACCAATTTCTCACTGACCTCTAAATAACCTGTCAGTAGTAACTTACTTCTGGTTTACACTGCTGGAAATCTGGCTCCCCTGAAGTCAGTTTGCCAGAACATTGTGGAAAAGTTTTACTGAGTTGTTTTTTATCTTAATCTTTATGCAGCATTTATTTGCATAATTCATTCCTTACTGTAAATTTTATTCCACAGCAACTTCATTGCTTTTGTAACTGTGCTGTGTATGAAACAAGCCTAAGAATTACTCTTTGCTGTTCTGTTTGGGTTTTTTTCTGTGCATATTCCTATTTATAGCAAGAGATGGACCCAACTGCCCACCTTTTGATAAGTAAAGAATAAACCAGTTAATTCTCTCAGATTTGTCAGAGTGAATCCAAGAGAATGTGTTATTTTAAGTCCTACTTACTTTTTGGATAAAACCTGCTTCAAGGGAAGAAGATCAACATATAACTGAAATTAAGCCCTTCACAATCCCTGCTCTGCCGTGTAATTCATAAATTAATGGATCATGAAAATACCTTAAAAGTCTGTTATCCATCACAAATAATACCTTTGTATATGCAGTGCCTGTAGCCCAGAAAACCTTGGGCTGCATTTGCCTATCTAGGAGCCTGAAATCCTTTAGAGAAAGGATGAAAGAACAATAAAATAAGTTTATGTTGCTCAGTGGCCAAGTGTTATAAATGACTAACACAATATGAGCAAACCAGTAAATCTAATCTTTTGCAACATGTATATTTAACAGTCATAAAATCTACTTCTGAGTTTGTTGATATTAGAACTTTTTTTTTTTTTTCAGATGCTGCATGCTATATATCTGAATTACATAGACTTCTGAGTAAAGCTAATTTTTCTTTCTAGAACCAAGTGTATAATTTCCAAGGTGACAAGAAATCTCCCACAGAAATTGAAGAGTAATAGAATCAAGCAAATGCTTGCTATTCAAAATAGGTTTGCCCCCAGAGTATCTGAAAACCTTATTGTGAGGGTGAAAAACAAAGCATGATACTCATCTGTCTGTTTTGTTTTTTTTTTTTTTATCCACAGATATCCACAGATATCCTGCAGAGGAAGAAATGGGCATATTAGAATATTGTGGGTTTCTCTGGATAAGTTTCTTCCAATAACGTGTTTTTACAAATGAGTATGGAAATGAAGAAATATGCTGTGCATTTGGGAGAAAAGGGGGTCAAGCCCTTTTCTCATTTTTCTTACATCTTCAGGACAGGTCCCCAGGAAAGCCCTAAAACTCTTCTTCCTGCAGTGAGAGGTAATTTTACTGTCTAGCCTTCAGTGTGTGACTGTTGACCATGGTCTTTTCTCTGGAAATTTATCTTGGTCCCAGGCCATGGAAAGCCTTACAGAGCAAGAGTTGGCAAATCCATCGTTGCGTGGGGAGCTGAGATAGAAATCCCAAACCCAGCGGATTGTGCTTGCCATAACTTCTCTTGAAGAGGAGGTGATCTGCTGGCCTCTTGCCCAGGGTATGTACTGTACCTGGGGTCAAGGTGAGTGCTGCTGTCAATAACCATGGTCAGGTTGTCTTCTGATGGCAGGGAGAATCAGGCAACACCAGAGTTGGGGTGGATGTTGCCATGCAAGAAGCCTCCCATCTCCAGGGAATGCAGGAGAGCTTCTGGAGCTTGGACTGAGCTGGCAAATAGGTCCGCCACAGACTTTCTCTTTGCTGATGCTCATGTAGAAATTGCATTGGCTAGAAAAAATAAGGGTGCATTCTGTTTTAAAGGGACCAAAATAGTAAAATCTAAATGAAGGCTTTGAAAACACAAGCTTGTGGCATTAAGTTACTTCTACATAGCTTTGTGTTCTTGATGAATTATATTTAGATTTCGTTTTGGACTTTTTTTTTCCTTCTTTTTGAATGATACAGATTGAGTGCCATGAGACTGCAGCTTGGCTGTGCTCTTACTTCCATGCAAATCAAAATTAGGGAAGGAAATCCATGCTGCCTTGGTTTCACCACACAGGATTGCTTTTGACCTCACTCCTGAAGACTTGGTCTCTTGAGTTCTTGAACTCACTCCTCCCTATTTCTAACCCCACTTCTTGGTAGAAGCTGGGTCTACATTTTGGCATTGACTACCAGTTAGTTTGATCTCCATGGACATAGTTTGCTGGCACCTGACTGCAGAAGCTGTTTTTCCCTCCCTGTATAACTTCTGTTTACCCACAAGTCTTCTAATTTGAATGGCAGAAGAGCCACACTTTTGAAGCTTTTATTTCCTTCACCAAGCCTGACACATTCTGAGTTAGTGAGCTGCCAGGACAAAGTTAGGTCATTGTCTGTTAAAATGAGTTTTAGGAGATGAACTGTGAAGTGTAATCCATCTGAAAATAGGGTGTTTTTTTTCATTAACCACACCATGTGATATGGAAACAATGAACTGAGGGCATCTTGTTCCAAGAACTGCATTTTTATGGAAGAGGTGCTGAGAGCCCAGATTGTTGTACTTGGGTTGGGTATAAATCTAAATAGATACAACCTAAGTGCTTTATTTATTCTGTGTAGATTTAGAGATCTTAGGTGTTAGGAACTTGCATTAAAGTAAGTTTTACAACAGAAAGTCGTGTCTGGATGCATATTCTACAAGATAGTTTGTAATTATTTCCTAACACATTTAATAGTTCTGTGCCCTTCAACTCTGTAACACTGTCTCATAGGAAGTAAATGATTAATCCTCTTACTTCATCCCAAAAGGCAAAGGCAGTTTTTGTCATTCCTTAACTGTATACTCCTGTATATAATAGAAAAAAAAATACTGTACTTTCCTGCCTATTCTATGTAGTGTCTTAATGAATATAAGGCACACTCACAAATCTGGCATCTCAGTCAAAATACTTTACAAGTTGATTTCCTGTCTTGCATCAGACCCCAGCCAGATGAGGAATTCACTTGTGAAGAACCCCAGCAGCTGTATGACAGAGCATTCCCAGCTAAAACCCAATCCAGCAAACTTTCACTTTGCAGCAACCTCCACAAGTCAGGTCACCATCTTCTGAAGGAAGGAAAGAATGTTCTAGCTTGGTTTTTTTGGACAAACTTAGCTGTGGTATCAGCTATGTCCTTGAGATCTGCAAAGACCCCAAACTCTGAAGATGAGAATATGTTCATTTTGTGGATGCTGGTTATACACTTTCAGCTGTAGCTTTTCTTCCTGCCACTGTGACAGTCCCCAGAGTTCTTGAAGTGCAAGAAACAGGCAATGGTGACAGTCATGGTGACCCTTCCCACCCACCTCATGGGCTGGCAGTGCTGTTCACATTTCCTGCCACGTATTGATAATGTTATAGCCAGAATCCTGTTTACATCTCCAGAGCTGTGGGTTGTTATATCTCTATCAGAGGCATTACCATCTTAGCTTTCTTGCTGAGAATGCTTTTCCACCTTCAGTACAAATCTGGGATTTACAAATAAAGCCAGGGCTTTATTTTACCTGTTTGCCATCTGCTAAGGTAAACACACTCAAGTGATGCAGGCAAAATACAAAATGACTGAAGCTTCTACCAAAATTCAAAGTGGGAATAAATATTTAAGTTTTTGTACATCCAAGCTTCCCCTCTTCCACGGGGCTTTGTACTTAGTGCACTTGGCAGCTTTTTGAGGAGTCAGAAAGCACCAGAACTAAGATCCATGGGGCCATTTCAGTGTCAGTAATCATCTTCCCAACACTGGGAGTCTCAAAACAACCTCAATCGATCTCAAAACAACCTCTCAGAGGAAATGGCTGAGAAATTTGTGTGAGTTTTAATATAGCCCAGCAATGGTATTGTCATTTGGAGGATGGCCAAAGTGGTACATGAAGAGAACAGAAGGCACCAACTGCTAGAGAAGAGTTGGATAAATAATGAATGTTCCATGTGTCTGGGTGGTGCTGGTGCTTTCTGAGCAGAGCTGGGTGGACCAGGGGACACCCAAGATTAAAGAAGGTTGATGGGGCAACTGAAAGTTAAGAATTTTCTCACTTTTACCCACAAAACCAATCTAAATAAACTCCCAGTAAAAAATAATGGATGTTCCGTGTGTCTGGGTGGTGCTTTCTGAGCAGAGTTGGGTGGACCAGGGGACACCCAAGATTAAAGAAGGTAGATGGGGCAACTGAAAGTTAAGAAGTTTCTCACTTTTACCCACAAAACCAATCTAAATAAACTCCCAGAAAAAATAATGGATGTTCCCTGTGTCTGGGTGGTGCTTTCTGAGCAGAGCTGGGTGGACCAGGGGCCACATAAGATTAAAAAGGTAGATGGGGCAACTGAAAGTTAAGAATTTTCTCACTTTTACCCACAAAACCAATCTAAATAAAATCCCAGCAAAAAATAATGGATGTTCCATGTGTCTGGGTGGTGCCGGTGCTTTCTGAGCAGTGTTGGGTGGACCAGGGGCCACATAAGATTAAAAAGGTAGATGGGGCAACTGAAAGTTAAGAAGTTTCTCACTTTTACCCACAAAACCAATCTAAATAAACTCCCGGCAAAAAAACAGTTGATGAAAATTCTACAACAGTGAGTTTCGGGTTGACTTGCTGTAGACATTCCTGGCAAGCAAGGTCTCTTTTAAGGTATGTTAAGATTTAAGATATGTGCTGGTGTTTGAACAGAAGAAGACAGGATTGTGGGGTGGGTGACAGATTGTTCCCCTGGAAAGTATCACCAAAATAAATCTGATAATAAATCTGATAACATGGACAAGAGTGTCATCTGTATGTCCTTACCTTGCAGCAAGCCATGTGTCTCCTCTTTGAGGTGACAGCCAGGTGACAGCCAGGCAGATCCCACTGTGCCAATGGGAGGTGTTTGCTAATTTGTCTGATGATCAGGCTCGGTTCTGACCCACCATTGGGTCCCAGGGCAAGGTGTGGATGCTTTGCTGAGGTTTACTGCTCTTCATGCCAACCTCTCTCTAGGGACACCCTATTAAAAGTGCAAATCATAAAGCTACCAGAGCAGGGACTATAACATAGACTAGAAAAGTGATGGTTCATGCTTCATAATCAGGGAGATTTAAGAAGGGTTGCTTTCAGAACATGAAAACAAGGAGCAGTGTGGTAGGAAGTAATCTGCCTCTTACAAGAACTAAAAAATCTGAAACAAATTCTTCTCTTAGTACTGGATAAAATTCTATGCAATGCCTATAAGGTAATATGTGAATGTTGGATGAAAAGAAGAGTATTTATATTTATTGTATGCCACATCATGTAACGATCATCTAAGAAGTCTTTCCTTTGTTGTGGTTTAAAACTAGATCATATCCTGCCAGGGAAAATATGGAAACAGATTTTTTGAACACTGGGTGTCTGTATAAATATTTTCTTATAATGCTTACATCTCGAGTAGCTGTAGAAGATAAATTGCTTGTTTTCAAAATGACTTTAAAATCTTATTTTTTAAAAGGCTCTTTAATAAAATTGGTACTTTCAAATAATTAAATCTAAAAAATGTGTTCTCTAAAACAGCCACCAATTCTTTTGAGGCTTCTTTGTAAATTAGTTATGGATACTTAGATGAGAGTTGAACTTGCCCTCAAAATTGTTGAACTATGTATGTTTTGGCTGGTAAATGATTTCTAACAGCATCTATAACATATAGTATTTACATTCCTGATCTGTACATATTTGCTCACATATCTGACTACATTAAAAACAAAAATCACAGAAGAAAACAAAGGAGTCACAGAGGGAAATTGTTATCTGGATCTGTATATACAAGCCATAAACTTTAAAAGTGTTTTTTATATATATAAAGTGGGCCCCTCTTAATTCTTGTATTTTTCATGCTTTGTTTTCTAGCTCAGGATGTGCAGATCAAGATGTCAGCATCTGATGGTGGAACAGCTCCATGAAGAGAGATTGTAAGCAATGCTTCCTAGCTTAGTCAAGAGCCTGTGGGGCAGAAAACTCATTTGGGTAATGAGACACAGGTCTTAAATTTGGGAAATGAGATTCCATCACCATCAGGTTTTAAATAGGAGTCTCCAGCATCAGTCTTCACCACCACCCTACTGGCTATTAAATCTCTGTGGTCTGTTTGGTGTTTTCCTGAACATATGAAATAGTTTCTTACCAACATGTTCTCAAGAACAAGTATAGTCTTGATTATATGATTAATTTTACAGTATTTCCACATTTCTTAAAAAAAAGAAAAGAAAAAAGGAAAACCCAATTGACTGTAGGCTGTTTCAGTAACATATCACACGTTGCCATTCTAAATAAATTTGATAGACTATAAGTATCTATGTGTCCCATGTTCACCATCCTAATTCTGTTATCCAGTTAAGAACTATGCTTCAAAAAGCATGAAATTGCCTTAAAATGGATGTAAAAATAAAAAAGTCAAGTCTTTTTCATCTGTTTACTGTTCTTGTTGACTGTGCAATTGCATCAACAAAAATGTGCATTTTTAAGCTGTAACTTTTACACCCATGGTAGCTTGAAATGTATTTGGGTTTGGTTAAAGAAAGGTGGGAATTTCTTCTGTTCCCTTGTCTCTAGGAATTGTGGTTCTAAGATAACAGGATAGCTCATTAGAGTATTGGGAGAGTGGTACTGCTCAAAGGAAAGACCAAATGATGTATAGAGGTCTCTTGATGCTACAATGTCCTGGTGTCATCAGTGAGAATTTATTCAGTGAAATAAATCCAAATGAGGATTTCTTAATAAAATGCAATTTTGATTTTTGAGAAACAGTCATTTCATTTCTGAACTTGAAGTTTTGGCTGTGCTGCAGATTTAGGTATCACCACTTCAGTGTAGATAAATATAAGTGATACCCTGGAAAAAGGCAATCTTGAATCTCTACGTGGAGTGATGGGCTCTGAATTGAACGTTACCACTTAGGAATGAGATGTTGGAATTATAATGAATAGTTATTAGGAAAGCATCAGTTTAATGCTCGGTAGCAATAAAAATGTAAATTGAATGTTAGGAATTATTAGAAGAGAAATAGAGAACAAAAGAGGCTGCATGAATCGCTGCAGAGTTCGTGTCCCCTCTTCTTAAAAAGGGTTGTGGAGAACAGGAGAAAATTCAGAGAAAAGAAATAATAAAAGAATGGAACACAAAAAGTGTCTTGTAACATTCTATGGCTTTGAGGAAAAAGAATACTGAGACTGATTGTCCCTTACCTCTTCCCAACAAGGTCTATAGGTGTCTCTGAGCCTAGCACATAAACAGTTCAAAACTACCTTATGTTTTTCCTTATGCAGTGAGTATTGGGTGTGGAAATTGCTGGTGCATATTATGAATGCTGGGAGTTAGCAGAGGCTAGAAAATAACAGCAAGAAAAAAAACCAAAAAACAAACCCCAAAACCCAAAAACAACCACAGAAGATCCCACTGTGGAAAACTAAATTATTCCCAGCACAGGAGACTCCAAGCACATCTGCTGGGATATCCATCACTGTGTGTTTTAATACTTCATCTGCTGTTGATTACTGCTGGAGACAGGCTCCTGTGCCACCTAGAACTATGATTTGAGTATGACCATTCTTATCATATGTAGCAACACTGGAAGGATTTGTCAATGGAGGAGCTAGGCTACTGGGATAGTTTTCTTGAGAGTGGACGATGCTTCTTGAGTCTGAAGCAGCTGTAGGATAAGCTTCTGTGTTCAGATGTTGATCTGAAATAGAAGGATCCAGGATTTAACCATGCTGTGAAGCCTTAAGGGCAGTGTGAATGTGCCTGAGCTATTTATCAGCCCAGGTGGGACCAGAGTATCTCTTTTGGTGTCTTTTTCACCCCTTTTACACCTGAGCATGAAAAAGTGTAACTGTAGGCTCACTTGTTTTGCAGAAAAGCAATAACTGGGATTCTGGATTATATTAGAGCAGCCCAAAAAGGTTCCTGGGCCCTGCCCAGCCCAATAGACTTTGTGTCCAAAGTTATAAAATATATAACTACACAGCCAGTTCAAGTAAGCCCATGGGCTGGTGGCCAAAGTTCTATCAGCATTTCCCTAAGTTCAGCCTTTATGTTCCTTAATAAATGCCAGCACTTAGTTATTTTTTTTTTTACCCAATTTTAAACAAACCCCCAAAATTTCAAAATTTACTGAGAAATGACATTTGGGAATGGCTTTACTTGAAGTCATCAAAAGAACTGCTATCAAAGACTTCACTGAAATAAAACCATTCAAGTGATAACACACTTGAAGCATTAACTTTTATAGTATTTAGTGATTGAAGATATGAAGTCCAAATGAAATTATTTAACCTTTTAGAAGTAAAAACAAATAGTTTTCTTGAAATTTTTTTGATGAACTAAATACATCTCTACAGATCCATGAGTCAGCACTTGGTAATGAAAAGCAGTCCTTCTGGAACAGCTTCAAACAGGCCTTACAGGATAGAAGACATTTAAAATTCCAACATGCAGATAAAAGCCCTCCTCCTAAAAAAAAAAAAAAACAACAAAAAGCCAAACCTGTTTTACCCTAAAAAGCAAAACTACACCAAACAAATGTTTATGTTTTGTGCCTGCATGTCACACATGAGTGCTTGTGAATATAGTCTAACACATTTGACAGTTCTGCTGGTCTTAATACTTAATTCTGCTCTCCCCCCAGGTTTTTTTGCACAATGTCTGCTTTCATCTTTACTTATTAATACTGCCTATAATGTGTTATATTCTACCCCATACAGCAATGCACATAGAAGCATTTTGAAGGCAAAATAATTTTCTAGCATTGATTTTGTACTCTTCTGTTTTATAACTCTTCATCTTTTTTTTTTTTCTTTTTTTTTAATGCTAATCTGGAAACCACAGATACTCAGACTCCATACCTTGCTCGAAAAAGGAACAAAGGCTGAACACTGTTTTGCTCCAAGTGTCAATCAGGACATAAGAAGTTAAATAGCAGCCAACACATTGGCAGATGAGTAACACAGAGTGGTTACTAAGCAGTGCTGAGTGCTGTTTGTCCTGGTGTACCTCAGCAGCTTAATGTGTTTACTTATTCATCTGCATCTGTTAGGGTGTAGCCTTTGTCAGTAATGGGTAATTTTCCCAGTAGAGACAAGGTTTTGGGGCTGTCTCACAAACCCATCCAGACCTAGAGGATATTACTGTGATTAAACTAATTGATTTCTATAGGTGCTAATCATGCAGGCTTTGGCAAAGCACAGTGATGGAAAACTTCAGTGTGCTACCTCCTTTCAACAGAAAATTCTTACTGCCTTTCACCCAGATCCTCATATCAAGAGATTTTTTTTTTTCCACCCCAATTTGGGTACGTATTGGATTTTTCTCTAGCTGTACCCCACACTGAGCAGATTTGCTTTATCAGCCTCAATTTCCTACTAGGAAATAGCCTGTGGATAAGGCAGGTTCTCAGCACAGTAAGGAGACTGTACTATTTCAGGCCTACCACAGGATCTGATTAAGCAAATGGAAATTACCTGACGAGTTGCTCCACATGTCTGCTTAAACACTTACTCCTGTGGTAGGATTTCCTCTGCCCTAACTGGTAGGGCTGGCTGTGAGGATGGCAGCTTGAAGTTTCAGGGCTGGGCTTCTCTCAAGAAGGGTTTCAACACAAAGAGAGTCACTCCTTGCCTCTTGGTGCCAAGGAGCAGGTGGACAAAGGATGTGGAGAGCCCTGGTGGCACTGGGAAGGAACCAGGGATGGCAGCAGCCTGGAAAAATGGGGAGTGGGGCAGAAAAAAGAAGGGGAGTGGGGCAGAAAAAAGACCCATCCTGCTTGCTCCATGCACCAGGATGCTTTCATCTCCCCTTCTCACCCTGGAGTTTTGTTGTCTCTGAGACTGTGGACCTTCCCAGGACCATCTCTCAAGCTTTCCTCTCTTCCCATCTTCTTTGCAAGCAAACCACCTGCAGCTTTGCAGCCTGAGTTCTGTGTCTTATGTGCCAAATCAAAACTTCTAAATGAATGACTGAGCCTGAGCTGGGGACTGCACTTAGGTTTGTGTGAGGGAAGAGGTTCCCCAGAGACACTTGATCTTGAGAAAATGCTCAGGAGCATATTGTAGCATTGCTGATCCCTCCCATTTGGAATTTGGCCTTTATTTCTCTGCAGCTTTCAGTTCAGCCTGGGCTGGCAGCTGAGGGGATGCAATAAGCCTGATTAAATTTCCATGATTTATATATCTGCAGCACATCGAGTCCGTAATTAAGACAATGGGGGACAGAGGCCCTGGTTGTGATGTACAAACAGAGACCTTCACTTGTCAGGTGAGAGAGAGAGAGGTGAGTAAGGCAGAGAATGCAAAGTCTGAGTATTGATTGGTGTGTTGGGTGGTAGCCTCTGTGTATTATTAGTGTGTTCTTACATCTTTTGTAGCCACATCAGAAGAGGAGAGGGTTAAGGTGGACTCTCCAGTAATTTAAACTCAATTACTTCACTGAATTACAGAGAGATGCTTATTACAAGAGGGTGTTGGGAGACAGATGATTGAAATATGGGTGCCTGTGGTGGAGCTTGGTGTTGTGAAACTGGAAAAAGAAAATGGGGACACGGTGAGGACCTGCTGGTACCTCTGTGGAAAACTGGAGGAAGAATGAGGAAGATCCTCTGACTGACCCAGGTAGGGGAGAAGAAGAAGAAAATGACCAAGCCAGGTGAGGGCAAAATTGTGAGATGAAAAAGGGATTTAATTGTGTTGAACACAGCTGACAGATCGTGGAGCATGGGAAAACAACAATACTGAGTTTTTGGCTGCACACCGTTCTGCAGAGGATAATTTAGAAGTGATGAGAGCAGGAAACTCATCTTTTACATACAGCAGATGCATACCAGATTGCAAGTAGAATATATGAACATCTATAAGGTGGATTTGTACATAATGCATACACTATAGACACATTCTGTAACTTTGGGATAAACCAAAGAGAGAACTTAGGAACATACAAGTTAGGTACCTACAACAGAATGATGTGAAAGCTACTTTATAGTAGCTGTACACTGTCAGACAGCAACAGAAGCATCAAGTGAGTCAGTCCCAGTCCCACAGCAACAGACATCTCAGTTTCCACCCTTACTTGCAGAGGGTGGCCATGACTTTCACACAGAAATCCCTTACTCCTGGTCTCCATTCTTTTGATGTGGAGATGGATGTGTGATCCGATCCCCACTGGGTAGCGAGACCCACTCTGAGTGGGAAGAAATGGAGAAACCAGAGAGAAGTTAAAAAAAAATAAGTTAAAAGAAGTTTAATACTTCTTTTCAGTCAAGGAAAAGAAGTCAAGGAGAAACTTGGAAAGCAGCCTGCTGAGAAATGGGAGGATTTCCTCTGGGTTTTAGGAAGGGGAAGATCTCCAAATAGTGGTGAGCTGTCATGTCAGGGAGAGCACTTTATGGTTCTTTCCTCCCCCCAACACTCTGAGAACTGAGATGCACACCTTGGGCTGCAAACATAGAGGCAGTTTGGCCACGAGGGATTCCTTGGCTGGAGCAGAGCTTTGTCACCTTTTGGGGGGAATGGTCCTGTTGGGTTTTTTATGCTGGGCATGGCCAGGCTGATTGTCCCCCATGTCCTGTGCAGCCCTGAAGGTCAGCTGGCCAGGCTGTGACATGGTAGGAGTGACAGCTGTCCTAAGCACTGGCACTTCCACAGAAGGAATGGGGCACCCATCACATTTATTCCAGCAAGGAATGGGCCCCACAGAGCCTCCCAAGGCACGAGTGCCTTTCGTGCTGATGCTCAGTAACCACAGCTCAAATGTCCCCAGGGGCATCTACGGTGACAGCACCATCCTAGATTAGTGCAGCCACTTGGGGTTTTGCTCTCCTGTTTCTTCCCTCCTCCCCGGGGCAGCAGGAGCTGGGAACATCCCCACTGTCACTCTTCTGTGTCCCCCGGCCTCTCTCCATCCCTGTCATGAGTGACCATGGTTCACTTTTAGGGAGCTGAGAGGCCCAGTGCCATTCCTCAGGGCTTTGGGAGGCCTGTCTGGAAGACAGGGAGCAGTGCAGGCCATGAAGGGACAGCAGGGACACCACTTCCACTCCCTGTCTCCTTGGGACAGAGGTGGGGAGGCAGAGCCCATTTTCCCCTTTCCCATTGAGCATCACATGGATACAGCCCTGAGCTCCCCTCCCACCCAGCACCCTTCTCCCCAGCACAACATTCCTTATTCATGACCATCTTCTTACCTCCACACCTGTTTGATATTACATATTCATTTTGGGAAATACTGTCCTTTTTGTGTGTGTGCGTGTCCCTCCCCCCCCCCTTTTTTTTTCTTTTTTTCTTTTTTTTTTTCACACCATCTGTTGACACAATCCCGTGTGTGTGTGTGTGTGTGTGTGTGTGTGTGTGTCTGGGTGACACCCAGCTGGCACTCTCAGGGGGGGAACACATTCACATCTCCCTCCCAAAACTGCTGATTCAGGGAGGGGGGAGGTGGGGATGGGAGAGGGTGGGCGATGATGGGGAGGGAAGAGAGAGGGGAGGCTGGACTCCCACTCACCCCTTGCAGCTGAGATGCTTCTCATTGCCCTCAGTGATAGTGCCAGGCCTTATCAATGCACAGCCATCCTTTCACCCCCTCCTTGCCCTCCCCACACCCCCGACGTGCCTGTTGTAATCAGGGGAACAATGGCAGAGGCAGAGTGCCCGGCACAAAGACAACAGCTGCACACCCGGGTCAGGCTTTGCAGCCTCCCTGCACAATGGGGATGTGTAACCCCATCCCACTGCCCGCCTCGGAATAATTTATTTATAGATGCAATATCTCTTTCTCTGGCCTATTTAAGAATGTCTTTTCATAAATGCATGGAAATTGAAATGATTCTCTGCTTTTTTTTCCCCTCTCCGAAAGATTAAGGTATCTGCTCCGTCCAGATAAATTAGAGTAATTTTGGAAGGGGGGAAAAAGCCCTTGGAGTATATGGGATAAAAGATGGGGAAAAGTCGATTTGCTGTGATGTGTGCCTTTGGTTTTTTGGCTTTTTTTTCTTTTTTCTAATTAAATATATTTCACTATTAGTATCTTTGTAATAACAGGCACATTTAAAAATAGGAAAGAAATACCAAAGGCAGGAAAAAAGCCCTCCTAGGCAATGAGTGCCAGCCTTCTCTAGGAGAGATGACTGGTTGCCACTTTGGTAATAAAACCTCTTTCACCTGAACAAACTGTAAGCATGAGCATCTGCTCAGTATGGAAGAGTTTTCTACCATCCAGAAGACTGTGAGTCATTTCTCACATGGAAATCTGGTCAGTTCAGCCCACTGCTTACTTCTCTTAAATACAGCACGAGCAGCTAAATGTGTACCTCATCACAAGATGAGAAATGGGGGCAACTGCCTAGCTCCCTAAAAAGAAGTAAAATCAGTAAAAATATTTTCTCATAACTTCTGAATGCCTGTAGTTTCAACACTCCTCTTTTTTCTTTTTTTCTTTTAAAGGTAGTAATTAATTTAGGTTTTTCTTTACTTTCCCTCCAACCAAGTTTAATTTTGTCCAAGTCCTGCTCTATGAATGCAGTCAATGAGGGGCTTAGTGACAGCACTTTACTGCATTGAACCCGTTGGTTTAGGGATGATGAAACTTTAGTGCTTTGTCCTCATGCATTTTGTGTGCTTATGCATTTTGTCTGCCTAAGGAAAATGTGACAAGATAGCTTACAAATAATAAAAAGCTTTGCAGCTGCCAAACACTCCAAACATCTCCATCAGATTTACCAACCAACTGAAAGCTCCTGCATGCCCACAGCCTGTAGAACACACTTTATCTCTCACTCTGGCATAAAAAGAAACTTTTTCTGATTAACAAACCCCATACACAACATTATCAGTGATTCTGCATAAAATGTGCTGGAAAAATTCACTGCCTCTTTATATCATCCCCTCTCCCATCTCTTGCAGCCCACAGGAAAAGCCTCATGACTGGCAGCTGGTTGCCTGCCCTATTATCTGAGCCTGAGTCCAGTCTGGCTAATTACAGGCACTGATTACTAAGCACTGAGCAGCACTGTCACCTGCCTTAGCCTGACAGGATTATACCATCTGTGCCACATGGACAGGGTATGGAAAGCTGGTGAAAGGTCACAAAAAGGGGCAAATAGCCCTTAATGGGAGGTAAATGTGTGTTTACAGACGTGACAGCTGACTGTCATTAGGGTATAGATATGGATTGGCAGCTGAAGATACTTCCCAAGGAAAAAATAAGGGGCATGGGAAGTGTGACTTTATCTGGTTTTTTTTATTACCCCCAAAATAGGTGTCACTTGCTGGAAAGAGAAGGGATGTGTTCCTGTCAGACAGGCTGGAGTAACACAAGAACAGGCATTTTCCCTCTGTACCTCCCCAGACCTTGTCAATGCAGCAGCAGTTTAACTAAAATGTTTGTTAAAACTCATCTGGTGAAACTGGTGCAAACCTTTGTGCAGGCAAAACTCTCTCCTTTAGGGGGAATGGTTGGATCTGCTGGATTTGTGCTTTGGAAAGGTACCACAATTAATTCAAGTAGCTCTTTTCCCAAGTACACATGGCAGTGCAGCCTTTTCACTGAAAACATCAGTACTCCTCCTGCTTTGCTTTATGTCCCCATGCATTTAAGTTCTGTCTCTCAAATGGACTTTTTCAACTTTTCCTGTGCATCTGAGCTGACCTCCTGAGCTCAGAGAGTTATAGCATTTTTCTCACTGTCTTCTTGCATTGCCCCAGATCAAATCTGATCCATTCTGCACCTTGCAGGGTTATCCAAGTTATCCTGGAACCACCCCAATTTGCTGCCTTCTAAAGTTTTTATTGTGTACAGAAGTTTCTGTGTCATTTTTTAGGCAATACACACTGAAGAGAACCCATAGAGTGGCCTTACTCTGACAGGATACACCCCTGGGCACCCTGGCATGGTTTAGGCACTCTCCTTCCCACTTGCTGCCCTATGTGTGGATTTTTCAAAGCCTCCAGGACATAAACATAAAAGCTTTGGTGACGATTGAGCTGTCACCCCAGGAGCTGCCATACCACTTGGTTCTTCTGGGAGGAGACCTGCACTGGGTTAGTTGCCAATCAGATTTCATTGCAACTCCCAGGCAGTGCTGTATAAAAGTTACTAAATGTAAGGAAGATCAAAGCAAAGAAAACTGCCTGGAACAATGTGCCTATAAGACAATAAGGGGAAGAAGCTGCCCTGGTGCCTCTGTACTCTTCTGAGCATGTCCAGGGATGCTCATCAGAGGGAATGGTGAGTCTGGCACGGGGTTTTCAGTCTCCTTTTTGTAAACCACACATTGGAGATGACCATCACCTGCCTGGGTCACTCCATCAGGCTCATGCTGTGATCTGGTGGCAGTGGTTGTTGTCCCCCAAATGCCCTCACCTCTGTGTCGTTTTGCCATCGCTCCCTGGCTAGGGAGCATCCTGCCCTTCACTGTGTTCTGCCTGAAATACACAGAATTTTCAGCCAGAAAATCAAGCAGCAGTCTGTGCAGCCAAGGGATGATTTTTTCCAGCTAAGTCACACTGTCACACACTCACTGCTTTGCTTTTATTCTCCTTCCTTGGACTTTTTGCCTAGGCTTTCTCCTTTGCTGTCAAATTTGTATTCTCTTTCCTCAGTTGTGCTCATTTTGTCACGCCATTATTTACCAGGTATTTAAGTATGTGAATGTAAGATGGATGTTTTACTGACAAATAAATAAATATTAATAAAAAAATCACTATAAATAGCCTAGGGTACATCAAATCCCACTTTAGAGAAAAACACAGGAATGCCCCAATGCATATATAAGTCATAACTGAAGTGCTTTTCTTTAAATGATGAATGTAATAATCTCAGAAACCAAAATATAATTTATTTCATGTCCAATCGGTGACCAATTTTTGACAGCCACTGAGTACAGGAATTTTTCCAAAGGTATCAAGTCAGGGTGTATTCTGAGCTTTCATACCTGACCTATGTGCTTTCCTAACTGTTGCTCTTTTAATTTTTTTTATCTGGTAGGTTCTTTAGACTTGATCTCAGGAGCAGACACATTCAAAAAGCTACTTTAAACATACACAAATGTTTTAATCTACATGTTCACCAGTCTGGCAGTGAAGTCAGTCAGTGGTGTTGTGTGGGCATCATCATTATCCCAGGTGTGGTCTGGGATACTGGAGCAGAGGTGCACAGTGATGTTCCCAGAGGAACAGGAGGAAAAGAGCAAAGGGAAACTCAGTGGTAAAAAACACATGAAGTTTTTTCTACTGATGCTGAGAATTTCTGCTGGAAACCCAAAAAAGGAGCAAAACTGGGATGTGCTGGTAGATGGCAGTCATTGAGGTGCTACAGATGAGACAGCTGTGGAAATCCTAGGCTGATTCTTAGACCCACTGTTTCATAGAATCATGGAATCATAGAATTGGCTGGGTTGGAAGGGACCTCAGAGATCATCAAGTCCAACCCTTGATCCACTCCCGCTGCAGTTCCCAGCCCATGGCACTGAGTGCCACATCCAGGCTCTTTTGAAATAGCTCCAGGGATGGAGAATCCACCCCTTCCCTGGGCAGCCCATTCCAATGTCTGATCACCCTCTCTGGAAAGAAATTCTTTCTCATGTCCAACCTAAACCTCCCCTGGAACAACTTAATACCTCTTGTGCCCTCTTGTCTTGCTGAGAGTTGCCTGGGAAAAGAGCCCAACCCCCCCCTGGCTCCAACCTCCTTTCAGGGAGTTGTAGAGAGTGATGAGGTCTCCCCTGAGCCTCCTCTTCTCCAGCCTCAACACCCCCAGCTCCCTCAGCCTCTCCTCATAGGATCTGTGCTCAAGTCCCTTCACCAGCCCAGTTGCCTCCTTTGGACCTGCTCCAGCACCTCAATCTCCTTCCTGAGCTGAGGGGCCCAGAACTGGACACAGGACTCAAGCTGTGGCCTCCCCAGGGCTGAGCACAGGGGCAGAATCCCTTCCCTGGACCTGCTGGCCACGCTGTTCCTGAGCCAGCCCAGGATGCCATTGGCCTTCTTGGCCACCTGGGCACACTGCTGGCTCCTCTTCAGCTTCAGCAGACAGAGAAGCATTTGTCACCCCATCACTTACCATCAGTTACCATGGGTCAGGCAGGCTCAGAGCAGGGAAGTGTGAGCTGGAGCAGGTAGGAAAAACAGTTCCTCAGATGTGCAGGGGGCCTGGCAGCTTCATTTGAGAGCCACAGCTTGGGGAGTGCAGCTCATTTAGCTCTGCAAGGGAAATGCTGGGAGAGGAAAAAAAAAAAAAAAAGGTGATTGCTCTCTCTAAACTTATCAGCAGAGGCAAATGCCAGAGACAGAGAGAAACTATTTAAGGTGAAGGACAATGTTGGCACAAGAACAAATGAGTGTAATCTGGATATGAATAAATTTAGGCTGAAGATTAGAAAATGGTTTCTAACTATCAGAGGAGAGAGTTCTCCACTTTTTAATAGGAACTCAAGAAACCAAATTCCCATTCAGTCTGACCTGATAAGATGATTAAAAATCTGCCTGGGATAGGAGAGGACTAGTCCAAAATTTAGAAGGTCTTCTTTGTCCCTGAGCACTGATGGATGGAGGTTGATGCAATGGGAATCCTACTTTGAATATTCAGTATATGAAGAGTCATAATTTTATGAAGAAGTTACAAAAGTCAGGACTCATATTGTCAAGAAAGTGCCCCAAGTTGATGGCTCTTTATACTTCAGTGTCTCTATCTCCTTCTTATATGCTCCTATGAAATTTGGAGGATAATTCTACCCTGTCCTCCCCATTTAATAACACTCGGGTGTTGTGAAAACACCCCCACTGTGGTATTATGAAAATATAATATTTACTGTTTGTGTAGCACTCGGGAGTGCTGTGAGGATGAGTACCAAAGGGGAAAAAAAAAAAGCTGTGCTGAAATTAATAATTTTGGCTGCACAGCTAGGCTTGAATTACATGTAGTAAATCATGCCTAGGGCAACACACTGAGTGAGAAGAAAATAAAATATTGAATAGCTGCTCATTAAGTGAACACCATCTACTCTGTGAACTGAATGAGGCAGCATCCCATGAAAATGCAGGATGTGATTTGGTAACTGAAGATTAGAACAGGGCTGAATTCAGGTGGCTGAGTCTGTTGCTGACTTTCCAGCATCAAGGATCTAGGATTTTGTTTTGTTTTGTTTTGTTTTTTTGTTTTTCAAGTGCAGGTGACCCATCAGGTACCTGCATCTGCAAGCAGCCCAACTCGCCTCAAATTTACTACCCCAGGGGGATTTCTTTGAGAGTGGCACAGAGGTGGCTGCCAGACTGTGCAGGTTCTGGCATGATCCTTCTCCCAGAAGATGGGAAGGACTTCCTGGACGTATCTGAATAACCATCCATCTCCCTATCTCCCCAGCCTGTGTGCAGGGAGATGCCCCATGTGAATAACCCCCCCAGTGCTCTGCCCTTGGCACAAGCAGACAGAGAAGAACAGCTCACCCACAATCAACCTCTCAGAGCTGGGCAGAGAATAGCGTTCTGTTTTGCAGTAAAACTAGGAATTTATTTTATTCCAGCTTGGGACCAACCCCATCTCTGGAAAATGTCTATAAATACAGGTTGAAGGAGTGATTAAAATGTCAACTGCTGAGCCAAGAAGCTTGGCTATGCCAGGGGAGCTGCCTTCCCTGTGAATTTGGAGGTGCAGATGGCTTTGGGTGTGAAGCTCAGACTTTGGATGGGATGCTGAGAAGCACGTGGGATGCTGAGAAGGAGCAGGTACATCCTCCTGCCCATTTCAAGACTTGCACATTTCTTGAGAGGAAAGAATTTGGGACAAGTCCCAAATGTTTGGAGCAAACATTTTGTCTGTATTTTTCAAACTAGTGGCAGCACCATGGGCTTTATGCTGAGCCAGGTGTGAACAGAACTTACATGGGTAACATGAGTTATGGCTATGCTGGGAAAAGGTGGTGGGTACTGACCCGATCCTGACCACATCAGAACCTGGTACCAATACCCACAGCTTGGTTCTAGCTGGAGTCTTTGGAGTGCCATGACCAAATGCTGAGAGTACAAAATATTTTATGTAAAAAAATAACTCTGATGCAGAGGACAAACTTTTTCCAGCCCAACGAGTGACTTTGAGTGCTGTTTTTTGGCACCTGACCTTTCCCTCAGCCAAGGACTGGTTCCCAGAGTAGGGATGCTTGGCTCTTTCTGAACACCCTGTGCAGCAAAGCCTTGGCCAGTTCTGAAAATCTTGACTCAAAACTCTTCAAAGGTTATCCAAGAAGCATTTTTCTCAGCCTTGGGAAACAAGAATTATTTATAGGCTGGCCCAGAACACTTGGCTGGATATTTTTTGTGTGAGTTGGTACAAAGGAGCCTGGTGTGACTGTATGCACAGGCAGACACACCCTGTATTTGAAATATTCCTGTTTTACTGTAGCCAATCATGTTTCCCTGTTTGTTTGTCATAATATTGATGCCTGTAATTATGTGCTGGTGGCACGTTCTTCCTAACCAAAAATATTATCCAGAAATGCAGAGCTATCTCTAGATGCAGACCTTGGGTTTTGACAGCAGTGTTTACTATTGAATTACAAACCACAGAAAACAGTGATTTGCACCAGAGCAGCTAATGCCTGAGAAGTGTGCTGAACACTACTTTTGCACAGGAAGAGGGAAGGAAGAAAAACATATTTATCTCAGTAGTGGTTAAACGATAGTGCAAACCAGTAATTATGTGTAAATTATGACCTTGCCCCCTTGCAGGCAGCTCCTTGGTAAACATGACTGCATGCATTGTTTTCAGGGTAACTTCAGTGCTCCTCTTCTGATTTGTTTTTTTTTTAAGTGGTTTTAGACATCAAAACCTTAAACGAAATGCTGGGCTTTTTCAGATTTTGAGGATTTTCTTTGAAATATAAAACTGGTGGTAAAATATTAACTTTCATAAATTCTGCTCTCTTCCCTTAAGCTTTCCTATCACTAAAAGGCATTGCCTTCAAGTTTAAGGATGAGGGTTTCTTTTAAACATACATATTTTTAATTTTCGTTTGACATTCTGTAACATTTTGAAAGCTGTAACATTGCTGGCTAGCAACAGAAAATAAGGTGATGAAAGAAACTCCTGCCTTGGTTTCATGTCACATACATGGAAATAAAAAGCAAAACACAGAAAGAACGTGGGAGAAAAATGCAAAGGAATCACTCAAAATTACATTTTGAGAGATACAGCTTAAGAGCATATTTAAAAAAATAACAGAGAATCTCTCATGAAGTGGAAGGGACTTAATTAATGGAACTTACCTCAGCTTTTAAATATTTCTAATTTTTCTATTTATTTAAACATACTGAGATACACCCCTTACATATTAACATGCATTTCAATGTGACAAACTGTGGCTACACACAACTCTGTGCTCTCAGTTGCTGCTGTGGGCTTCATTATTTCCCACCTTAAGCTGTCCTGCAAATTTGCTCTGCACTGCTGAGCAGATGGTACCAAGTTCCACCTAGAGACAGAAACTCTGCTGATGAGCAAAGTGGACCTTGATGGGTAAGTTTGCTGATGCTTATATTAAAAGTTAAAAAAAAAAAAAGGGACTAAAAGACAGAAATCATCCTCCCCTATTGCATTTCTTCAGCATTTCCCCTCTGATGTTCTCATCCAGCAGAGACATTGCCTTGGTTTCAGGTCCCTGGCTCAGGTTGATGCAGAGCAGGTTTTGCTGCAGGATTACCTGGAGCTAATCCCCTGGAGTTGGGCAGCCCAGGAGTGATCCTGGTGCCTCTTGGGCAACCCAAATGCCTCAGAACCAGCACCGTGCTCTCCTGTGGGTTCAGGGAGCACGTTGTGTGGTGGCTGGAGCAGCTCCCACCTGAGCCACCACAATAATTCTTCCTTGGAAACTCCTCTGGGATCTCTCCGTAGAATCAGCGGGCACCAGGCTGGAGTGGGGACATTCCAGAGGATGCAATTCCACCTTCTCATGGAGCTGCTCCCTGTCCACACAGGAGGTAGGTGCAGTGGAACCCATCCCAACCAAGCACCCTGAGTCAACAGCTCAACCCCAGCAGGCTTGGAGGCTTTTTGTGGAGAGATGGGATTTAAATAATTGGCAGGGGCAGGAATGAAACCTGAGCTAACCTGATCCAAGAGGAATCCTAGCCTGATTCTGCACGTGTGAAGTGCTGCTCACCCCTGTTTCTCTGCTGGAATGACAAACAGGTTTCCTCCTCTGACCTCCCTGGAGTTTGTACACACTTTTCTCCCACTAGGACACACCTTGAAATGCTTTGCAAATATCAGCAAACTCGGTTTCACAACGGGAGTTTCTGCTGGCAGGCAGGCTGCATCATCAATTCTTGGATGAGGAAATGAGGCAGGACTGGTGACTGGCTCCAGGCCACCTTGGGCACTGGGAAGTGCTGGAGAAAGATAGCAGGACTGGCAGGGATTTATATCAAAATGGGGGCTCCACCCTGGCTAATCAGGCTGTCGGGGACCAAGGGCTATCAGGTGGCTCAGAGAGCTCTGCTAATGCCTCCAGATGCTCCAGGTAGGGAGCCCATGGCTGGTCTGCAAAGTGCTTCACATCCCCATGGACCCTTTTCAGGCTCCAAGGATTCCACAAGGAGTGAAGTCCATTTTGTGGCTTGAGAATGGCATTTCTGAGGACAAGTTTCCTGCAACTGAGCTCAGAGTTGGAAGCTCAGAGCTCCTTTATTTGTATTGCCTTTTAGCTTTTATTTCCTTTTAATTTTAATTTCTTTTTTTTAAATTAGAATTTTCATTTCCTTTTTATTTCCTTGGGTTTTTTTGTTTTTTTGTTGTTGTTTTTTTTTTTTCACTGACCACCAACAAAAAGGGGTTTAATTGAAAGGACCCAGACCCTAAAAGTGTGCTACTGTAGTTTGTAAAATTGTGAGGTCAGGAATTTGCTGTGACTCAATGGCTGATTGTAAACTACAACATAGGGAGGGAGGGCCTGACTCAGCAGATGCTGGAGCCTTCAAAGGGATTAGAGCTGTTGCCAAGGAGTTCCACCCTTTTTTCCCTCTTTAAATGTGTCTTAAGTATCTTAGTCTTGCATGACATTATGTATAAAAAACACTCAGGCTGTTGAATTGGCACATCCAGAACAGAGAGCTCTTAAGCATCAGATTTTCCTGGAGGATTGCAATTTGATTATATCTGCATGTGCACACTATTTCATCACTGGGCAAGCAGCAGAATCCCTTCCACACAATTAAAACCCCTCAAGCTTTATTAACACAGTAGAGGCAAACATTTCAAAATAGAAACTCTTAAAAAAAACCAACCCAACCAAACCCCAGCATAAACCTTCATTAAAAAAAATATTTACAACCCAAACACACTCCTTGGACCACAACATCCAGTTGCCTGGCATGCTGATGTATCACTGGGATTCCTTGGGGAAATTCCCATCATGGGACTTCTTCAATGCTTTCTAAGGGGCCAACACAGCTCCCCACGCCTGCTCCCAGCCCTTTTCATGACTTCTGCCCTCTTGTCATCTTTTTTAACTGAAAAGATGAAAAAGCAGGGAGTTGGTCCATATTTAAATAGGTTTGCTTGCAGGGCTATGGTGTAATTACAGCAGCAAAATCCCTGCTGTGAGTTCAGCCTTACCATCAAACAAACCCTTTTGTTGTTGTTAGAATGTAATCTGTTCAGCGACCTGGTTTAATTCCTACCAGAAAAACAACCTTTCTTTTTTTTTTTTTTTTTTAAATTTTTGCTGGCATAAGCTGTTTCTCCACTTGGGTGTTGCAGGACTGGTGCTGTGTCTCCACCAGTGCCTGAGTGCCTGGGGACCAGACCTCTCCCCTGGCAGGTGAGGGCTGAGACATTCTGCTCTCCAAAGGGTTTAGAAGCTTTGGGATGACTCTTGGGCCAAAAGGGAATTTCAATCCACCTTGCAGTCTGGCTCCTTTGCATAAATCCTTTCAGTTTGTGAGGCTGTGTCTTCACTCTGCAGGGCTTTTTGGCTAGGGCTGAGCTGCACATCCACCCCAGCAATTGTTTCTGACACTGAAGGGCTGATAGTGGGAAAATCAGTGTTGGGTTTGTTTGAATTAAAATCTCAGGCTTTAATGTTTCCCCCTTTCAGCCATAATTTTTTACACACCAAGTTGTTTTAAACCATCTGTGGCTTTCTGCATGTGAATTTCCCTTGCCAGTCCATGGCAGCTTGGTGACTCCCAACGTGAGGTGGAGATGCTCAAATTGAGGCTTTCATGCTCACACCTTCTCCACCCCTTGGTCCTTCCCAGACATTCTTGTGCAGGGAGGATGCACGTGTTTACATTTAGCAGGGTTTTATCACCCTTCACAGTCACATGGTCCCCATCCATCCCCCTGTGCCCCCCCAGGGATGGAAAGGTGGGGGTGGGTGGTCCATGGGGCAGTGATGGAGCAGGACACAGGGGTTGTTTCCCTGAAGGCATCACTTACCCCATGAGGAAAGGCAAAGGCACAGAGGATTTATGGCTCTTTCATAAAAGCATGCAACACGTTTGTTTTTACCCACATTTCCTCAGCTTTCATTTTAATCTCATTTCAATATTCTGTGGAACTGATACCAGAAAGAATAAAATGCAGCAACAAGCATTATACTCTCTTAGGCACTGAAATCATCATGGTTTTTTTTGTTTTTTTTTATTTTATTTTATTTTTTTTTTAAATCTTGAAACACAATGCTTCAACTTGTTTTAGCAAACCTCCTGGCCCTCCCACAGCAGATCACCAGAGCCATTCTCAGGGTATCATATGCTAAAAAAAAAAGCAGGGACAATCTGGAAGGAACAGGTGTATTGGCTCCTGTTGCTGCTTGAGGAGGTAAACACCTAATTTAGTGCTGCCACAAAGGAGGTAAACATTTAGTGCACAGAAAGTTTCTTTCCCTCTCAGAAAGTCTCTCTGGTGTTGACCTAAATAAATTCCAACAGTCAATCTTGTTTTGTTTGTTTTTTTTTTCAATTTTTTTTGTTGTTGTTGTCTTGTTTGTTTGGCTGGTTTTTGTTTTGCTTTTTTAAAAAAAGTTTCCTCCCCTCCATGGCAGTGATTTTTTTATTGCAACTGCTTTTGAAGAGGATTTTTTTTTTTAAGCAGGTTGGGCATTTTACTCTACAAGTTGGTTCTGGCTGGAAGGAAGTGTCCTGAGGTGTGACTGTTTGGGATGACCTTTTTCACCCTGGTAGTGTTCTGTTCTCAGCTGGTATCTTCCAGGAGATTTTCAGTCCATACTGTTCTCAAGATAAAGGAAGGCAAGGAGAAGAAAGTAATTTTTGCTAACAAAAAAAGGGGTATTTGAAGAGGTATATTTCAAAGACTTGACAAACGACAGTGTTTTGGAAAATGAAACAGAGTTGGTGGAGATTTAGGGTAAACTTGTGGCTAAATCTGCATTTGTTCAGTGTGTCCCTGGTGAAGTTCCTGAGCTGAGCCCAGAGAGCCCATCCCCTGCCTCTCCTGCCTCTCCCCACCCTACCCACCCTGCCCATCCTCCCCATCCTGCCCATCCTGCCCACTTCTTGCCCCCACTGTGTTCACTTCAGGCCCTCAACATGAGGCAGCTGCTTAGGAAGAGTGAAGGAGGGACAAGAATTAAATCTGGGGATGATGACACACAATGTTGGACCAAAGAAACCCAAAAAGGGCACTGTCAATAAATGGCATTTTTGCTTTACTGGTTTCATGCAACAAACTTGATGGTCTCCATTCTGGTGACTCTGATTTTCTCAAATTGCTTAAACTCCAAAGAAGCTTCATACATATTTTTCCAATACTGTCCTATGGCATCTCAGGATTAACCATCTTTATCCCATTCAGTGTGACTTTTTTGTTTCATTTCAGATTATGAGATGGTTTCTCTGAACTGAAAATAGGGCCTAGAGTCCTCGGCCTTCTCTACAGGATTTTACATCTTGAAATCACACTTCTCATTAAATGTGAGCAGCAGCAAGTTGTTGTTTTTAACCTGATTGGCATCTACCTAGCTTTGTGTTTTCTCTACAAAGTTTTTGTAATTCTTCCGAGTCTACAACAATTGAGTCTCTCTGAGGTTTGCATTCAATTTGCAGACTGAAGCTGAAAAATAAGCTTCATATTTTTGTGGTAAAGCAAGCTTCACCAGACCCCTTTAGAAGCTACAGCACTGTTTTGTGGGTTTTTTCAGTTAACATGGGCTGCAATCAACTTATGAAACTTTGGGTGTCCTTGTAGAGTGCTCAGCCCCCTTCCCTAGATGAGTGTACCAGGTCAAGGTTGCTTTGTTGGGGTTTTTTCTGGTTGTTTTTTTGTTGTTTTTTTTTCCTAACACCTGCAGAGAAGTGGAGATCTCACTGGTTTCTAGTTTTGGCTACATGCTTGTAAGACAACTGTGCCACTGCCATCCTTCAGGACATCTGGGACCAATTCTTTTTTTCCACCCGCTGCTGCAGGTGCTGAGTTTTAGAGCTCTTTACTCTGTTGCTCAGACTCCTAAAAGATTTTTGATGCTGTTTCCCCTGGGCACTTTTCACAAGCTTGTTGTTTTCCACTTATGGATGGGAATTTTTTCATAGTCCAGGATCCCAAGGATCTTCTCACGTGTGTTGGAGAAGGTGTGGTACAGATGGCAGCATCATTGCTGTGCTCAGGCTGTGCATATGTTTTAGCTTTTGGGGTGGTTTGGTTGTTTGGATTGTCATTTTTTGTTTTCTCTCTAGGAGATGATATACCCTTTAAATGACTTTAAAAAAATGTATTTATTTATTTTATTTTTCTTATTTAAGCTTTAGCCTAGCACCTCTTTCCAAAGGCACTTATACAAGCTTCTTTTCCCCAAATCATGCACCTCTTTATACATCCAAACTCTTGTGTTTTTCCAGCAAAATACTTTTTTGCCAAGTAAGAGCTTGCAGAGCCAGGGTCTCCTTGGGGAATGCTGAACATGTACAGATGTTAGCAGGTTTTCCAAGGAGCACCTGCCAGAGCCCTGCTGGGGCTCTACAGCATCAGACCAGTGCCAGGCACCAGACCTCTCTCCAGAATGGTTTCTTCTGGGGGGGCTGGATTTACTTTGTTTAAAATAATGTATATTTACAGCTAAGAAGTTCTTCCATTTTCTCTTGCAGTGACCATAAATAAAATATTGTTTCTTTCCACTTGCCTTTATCTATTTACCACCTCCTCCTGCTTTGGCCTGGAAGAAGGAGAAGTTGCTGGAGGGTGAATTACTGGCTGGCTGCTCCTCCAGTCCTGAAATCCATGTCCTGGGAAGGTATTTTTAAGTTTCTCCCCAGATTTTACTGAGCTTGTGCTCCCTCTCATTTTTATGCCCCTGATGGTTCCCTTTCCTTTGCTCCTGTCTTTTGAAAAATGGTTCTGCCTCCTCCATACTTGAGCTGCAAAGTCCTTTACTGAGGAACTGTTACTTCTCTCCATTGCACAATATTCTTCCAATACCTGTGCCATTTCTCTGAATTTATTTTGCCTTTCTTTCATTTCATGACAATACAGAAGGGCACAGAACTATGACCCAGTGCCAGAGAAAACTGACTGGAAACACTGCTCTCTGTTTCCATTACTCTTTTAAAACCTATCTTTTAAAATCTAAATTAGTTGGTCCTTAATGCATGCAAAGCAGGCTTTGGTTTCACCCTTGTTTTGCATGTGACCCAGAGCTTCAATGTATTAGAGAAATTCAGGATTGTTATCACAATGCTGGTGCCTTTATCAACAAAACTTCTACTTTTTAAAAATTATTAGTATTGTTGCATGGGAGCTGCTTCTGCTAAATCTGTTGTTTGCTACTCTGCTCTCAGCCTTAAAATCAGATTTTTTATCTGCTTCTGCTGGGCTCCAGAGCAGCAAACTGAGCCATTTACACCTGGAGTCATTGGGGCAGCATCAGTTCTACTCCAGGGAACCACAGATTAAAAACTGCTTCCTGAAAACCAATATTAAAGCTCTAACTCCCTTCTCCACCAGCTCTTGAAACTTTGAGACTACAAGTTACCTGGATGGGTTTATTTCCATATGTTTAACCTTTTGTACCTCAAGCTCACTTCTTCTTGATTATTTCTGCTTTTGCTGCTGACCTTTCTACAAATCTTAGCACTTAGCTGCTACTTATTTGCTGCTCTCAGCTTTCAGTCTTTTTAAATTATTATCCATATTCTTATGGTTGCTTTATCTCCTTTTCTTTCTAAAAGCAGGTTGCCATCTTAAAGACATTTTTTAATCAGTTTTTCATAGTTTTATAGTTTTTAAACAAACAAATAAATATTTAAACAAATAAATTTATTATATATGTTACATATATGTTACATGTATAGTGTATACATATATATATGTAACAAGGTTTATGTATTATGGCTCCTTTTAAGCACCTAGGAAAATTTTCGTAAGCCTTTTCCAGCTATTACTGATATTTTTCTCTTGAAATCTCCTCTTCCAGGTGATTCTGTGCATAACTATTCCTAGCATAGTGAACCTGGAACTTCCACAGAGCCACAATTTGCACACAACTACATCTTTTAAATGACCTCAGCAACAGCCAATTTCTATTCCCTGATCAGTTTTTCTGTGGCAGAATAAGATGGGAGGCAGAATTCCTTTTGTACAGCTACAATTAATTCTGAGCATGAATACTGACACCTAAAATATCTTCAGGACACTTTGGTGTTGGCTCCAAGGGACACCAGCACATTTGTCTTTGTTTGAAGCCTCTTTCTTTAGACATTTACCATATACCTCCTGCTTTCCTCAACAAAATCAGGAATTGTCCTGTACAGCACCTGTACACACCTTTAATTCATCTTCAGAGTTGAAAACTTTTGTATAATTTTAGAGCAGCAACATTTTGCAAGGAAAATGTGACTGCATAATTAAAAGTTGTGTGAAGCACACAAGGAGACTGAATTAAGATGGCACAGGTGACATCTTTTCCAGTACATTACAATTTTTAAATGCTAAATATATAATATTCTTACAAGGTATTTTTGTAAATATCATATTTATCGGGGGCTTTCAAACCTTTTCCATTTTATATGTGCCTATAAATTTCCAAGCTACAGTATCAATGCCTACAAGAAATCTGGTGAGGGACTTTTTAGGATGTCAAGTACTTATAGGACTAGGGAGAATGAATTCAAACTGGAGGAGAGTAGGTTTAGATTGGAAGTTGGGACAAAGTTCTTCACCATGGGGATGCTGAGACACTGGCACAGGTTTCCCAGAGAGGTGGTGGAAGCCCCATCCCTGGAAATTTTCAAGGCCAGGCTGGATGAGGCTCTGAGCAACCAGATCTGTGGGAGGTGTCCCTGCCCATGGCAGGGGGGTTCTACCTAAATGATCTTAAAGGTCCCTTCCAACCCTGAAAATTCTGTGATTCTATTAATCCTTTAGCTGCAACTTTTCCTAGACACTCTCATAGCCCCCTTAGGAAGAAAAAAAAAAAAAAAAAGCCAAAAAGCCACAGCAAAACCCCCAGAGATCCTACCAGGGGTGTGTGAGCGACCAGGCAGAAAAACCTGACATACATTCAGTTATGGTGATAAAGCATTTTCTGAATAAACAAACAGAGTATTTTCCCTAAAAAATTCTGCATTTGTCTAGTTTTGTCCAGTTTTGCAACTGGACTGACAGGTAAGCAAGCTTTAGCTCTGCTGGGGGAACACCTTTTGCTTAGCTGAGTTGTGGTCGCTGCTACAGCTTAACTTTGTTGATTGGGTTCCTACCCTTTGAAGTGGATTTGAAATAAGTGAAGGAGCAGTCAGCAGCCCCCTGCTCAATCCCCTCTGCTCAAGCCAGGGCTTGTCCCATGGTGGTGAAGCTGGAGCCTTGGAATGTCCTCCCTAGGTGGTTCAATCACAGGAATTCAGTGGCGAGCTGAAGACCATGCTGATCATGCAGCCTCCTCGTTGACAGAAAGGGGAAAAACCAAGTATATTTCATCACTAATACTTATTCATAATACCCTGAGTTTACCTACAAGCAGAGGGAAGGTGGGAGAGGTGGCAGAGGAGAGCTGAAGAGGTCTGGAACAGGCATCTGGTCTGCTGGGTTTGGGTCTCTGCCCACTGTGTGTGAGGGAGGCAGCAGCAAAGTGATTAATTTCTCCTTGGCAGGTGACTGACTCTGTGTGGATTCCAACAGAAGCTGCCAAAATTGGACAGAAACCTGCTAAAGGTGCTCAAATACTCCAAATGCAGAGGCCAGATGAGGAGGCAGAAGTTTACTTCAGAAAAAAAAAAAAAAAAAAAAAAAAGTCTTTAGAGAATGCTTGCAGGTTAAGCAGGGTCCAGAGCTGATGGATGGCTGTGGGCAGAGGAGCAGGGTAATAAATGTGTACTTTAAAGGAGAGCCAGGAACTCTTGAATTTTAATCTGAGGGTTTATGCCAACTCTTTCCCAGATCCTGTGCAACGTGAAGTCTGTGCCTGTTGAAACACCAGGGAGTTCTCACCTTCATTGCAACAGGGCCAGGATGTCACTTGAAGAAGGAATAACACTGGCTGAAGTGTGGGAATAAATTAGTTACTTTTTACAGTGATTTATCTAAATTTTTTTATTAGTGCTATGAACTACATCCTAGTATCCCTTGCACAGAAACCTAAAGTTAATAACAAGGTTTACTTTAAAAAAAAATAAATGAAATTACAGTGCAAACCACCAGCTGATACTAAAATAAGTTGACAAGCTCTGCCCAACTGTATGTTGTAGCATTTTATGGCTCCAGTACATTTCAGTGTTCCTCTCATAGCTGCTGAGCTGTTCACTTGCCAGAAATGCCTTCAGTCCCTAATAGTTAAAAAGCAAATATTTAACACCTTTTACTCTGCCCCAGTGTTAGAAATTCAACTTTTGTGCTTTGGCCTGGGAGCAGAGCTGAGGAGGAGCACGAGGGAGAGGGAAGGGTTAATTCTCTGCTGGATGTTGGCTGCTTTCTGGGGTTTTGCACCCAGGGCAAAGCTCCTTTTGTGGCCCTGAGGGACCTTCTGACCACATCCCAAGCTAAGGAGGACCAGAAGTGGCTCCTGACTGCCAGGGAGGCACAGGCTTTTCATGGGATTCCTGCTCCTTCACATTGCTGGAAAACAAAACAATTCCCTGTAAATTGAGGAAGCAATGCTAGTTTCTAATCAGCCTACATGAAATAAAATCAGGTTTTTTGAGTTAGAAGGTGTCGGGATATGTGTTTGTTTTCCACACAGGCAGTTTTTCCAGGAAGGATGGGGCTGATGAGCAAGATGTCTCCTAACTGATGAGAACTGAAAGGTTTCTGTTTGCATGGGACTCTGAAAAAAAAACATTTTTTTTTTTAATGGGGTTTTTTTTGCATAGTTTTAAACCCTTTCAGTTTCACTTTAGATATTTGTATTTGTGCCCTGGCAATAGAAATGGTACAAACCAGCAAAGCCTTTAGTAGAGCCCAGGCACCAGTGGGGATCTGGTTGCACTAAACCACACACACCACAGAGCAGAGGGGCATGGTTTGGGTCAGTTAAATTTCACAAACATTAAATACGTTTTCAGAAAATCACAAATCTGGTTATCAGTGAAAAATGCCACTGTGAAACATTTCAGAATCCCGAAAAGGAACTCTGATGAAATCCCAGTGAGTTTAATTTTCACAGAGTTTATGCTGGGATTTGTGTTGCACACAATCATCAGTAATCAGGAAAGTGCTGAGGAATGGCAGTGACAACTTTTCCAGATAAACCCCGGCTGTTTAGGATAAAGGGAACCAGGAATTAAATAAAAAACCCTTACTTTATAAATGGGCAACCATGGAATCATAGCATAATTTGGGTTGGAAGGGACCTCTCAAGGTCACCCAGTCCAACCCCTGCAGTATCAGGGACACCCTCACCCAGATCAGGTTGCTCAGAGCCTCCTCAAGCCTCACCTTGAACATCTCCAGGGATGAGGCCTCAACCACCTGCCTGGGCAACCTGGGACATTGTTCCACTGCCCTCATGGTAAAGAATTTTTTCCTAACATCCAGTCTAAATCTACTTTTCTCTAATTTAAAGCCATTGCCCTTTGTTCTGGCATTCCAGGCCCTTGCACACAGTCCCTCTCCAGCTTTCCCACAGCCCCTTCAGATACTGGAAGGTCACCATGAGCTCTCCCCAGAACCTTCTCTTCTCCAGGCTGAACAACCCCAGCTCCCTCAGGCTGTCTTCATAGCAGAGGGGTTCCAGCCCCCTGATCATTTTTGTAGCCCTTTTCTGGACCTGCTCCATCAGGTCCATCTCCTTCCATGTCCAGAGCTGGATGGAAACTCCAGGTGAGATCTCACCAGAGCCAAGTGACAGAATCACCTCTCTTCATCTGCTGGCCACAACTGATTTTGATGCAGCCCAGGATCTGCTTGGCCTTCTGGGCTGCAAGTCAGCACTGTTGGCTCATCTCTATTTTAGTTATTACCATTCAGACAAAAAAAAAAAAATAAAAAATCTTGGAGACAACATAGGTAATTTTCAGAGAAATCTCACATTAGTATTCAGAAGGACTATAAGGTAAGTAGCACTTTACAAATGATTAGAAAAAGAGTCGAGGGCTATAGCAATACCACTGTATAGATTCAGGTAGCCATCCCATAAATTAGAAGGAGTTCTGGTCAATCCAATTTCCAACATGATACAGCAGAAGTGGGAAAAGATAAAAAAAGAAAAAAAAAAGAAAAAGAAGAACTAGAAGACAACCACAGTGGGCTGGCACTCTGGCTTGGAAAAGATGGAATATCTCAAATTTTTTTGTAAGATCTTAGAGGTATAAGAGGGAATTTTGCAGATTACATGGTGTTCTCTTAGTCCAGCAGATTCAGAGGCACCCACAGAAATTACCAAATAGAGTGCAATATAAACAGAAGGAAAATCTGTTTCACACACTGTGGAATTATGTAGAATTCATTGGTACTGAGTGACAGGGAGGTAAATAATACAAATGGTCTCAAAGGTGTTAAATGGAAAAAGGGCAATTAGTTTCTCTGTAGCAAATAAACATAGAGCATCTCAGGTGTGGAAATCTCTAAAGTCATAGATAGATAGTCCAGGGGAAGTTGGCCCAGGGGTGGGGGCTGCTCTGAGTTCCCATTTTTGATGTGTCCCCCACACTGTGAAGCCCCTGGAGACAGGAGATGGCCAGCACAGGTCTTACCTTCCAGCTCACCCATTTTGGGATCTGCCACTTCCATATTTCTGTGTCCAAATTTCCATTTTGGGCATTCATACATTTGCTTGTTGATTTCATAAAAGCAGATTAGGATGAGTTAGAATTTCCTGCAGGACAGACTGTCCTAATTTTTGTGTCATTCGTACAGCTGGTGACATGAATCAGTCTTATTTGCATTGAGGAGGGAGGCTGTATTAAAAAGGAATCTGTGAGTTCTTAGGAGGAGGTTTGGCTATAGAAGGAAATCATTTTCTCTCTGAAGCTGGGGAAGGCTATGTGTAATATTTTTGACCCTAATGTGATATTATTCCTCACCTGAGTACAAGCTGTAGGAGGTAGTTCAACACCTGAACACAGGCTTAGCTGTTGAGATGTAAGTGATAAGCAGACTTTTGGCTCCAAAGGAGAGCTGAAAAATTTAGAATTCTCCCCCAAACTGGTAAAATGCACATAATTTAGCAGTGTGTCTCGATGAGTCCCAGGGATGGGAGCTTCAGGTCCAAACCAGCCCTGTACTGGGACCCACATTCCTGTCTGGGGACAGAGAGCAGGGCAGGCAGGGACTTTAATTTGCTTTAGAAATTACCCTTGGCTTTTCCAGCAGTTAACTAGGTCAGTTAGGGGTGTGATTGTTTACTCTGATATTTAGCCCTGTGAATATGCACCTCTTCTGTGGGGAGTGATCTAGGAGGGCAATAATTGCTTTACACTGGTGAAATGGAGCCCAAAGGCCCAAAGGGTGGAGAGGTGGCTTCTACCTCTTTAGTGCTAAAAGTCCTGGAAATGTTTAACCTTGGAAATAGAGGGCTAGGTTTTTTTCCTTCTAGTATTTCAGTTCCTAGCACTGAGATTACAACACAGGGGCTAGAGAAAGGGGAACACGTGTGGTGTGAGATAAACTCATTTCTCAACGTGACACTGACAGGAAAGGAGGAGCAGCAGAGGGTGAGCAGAGGGGAACCTGTAGATCGTTAACTTAAAAAGATACCCACCCAAAAACCAGACATCCACACCCACAAGGTGGTGGAAAAACAGAATACCATCAGGAAGTAGTGAGTTACCACGTGGCCATTGCCCTTTTTCATTATGGTGTTTCCCAGATGTCAAATTTAGGCTTCCTCTTTGGACAAGGAGCCTTGTACCACTTGGGAAGAAAGTGCCATTTATTAGCAGGGCATAATGGGAAGGATTGAAATAACTTGGTTGCTGATGTGGTGGCTGGGCACCCAAAGGATCTGGGCACCAGATCCTCAGCTTACAAAAGCCAAGGAGATGTTTCACAATGTGGCCAGCAAGTCCATGCAGTGGCTTGCTACATGATGCTGTGAGTGCCCAGCATGGGGAAGGGCCATGGTCCCTCATTTCCATCCTCTCCTCATCCCGTGCCACTGAGATGTTTGGGATGAGCTGGGAGTGGAAATGTTTGAGAGGTCTGGGATGAGCTGTGTGGGTGCAGGGATCTGCACCAAGAGCAGTGTTTGGAACAGCAGGCTTGGAAGGGCCCAAACAAGTTGCCCAACATATTTTTAACAGATTACTGCCAAAAATAAATGACAGAGGATCAGAGTTATTGCCTCAAGAAGGTCATGGAAGTCATTTGTACTTTAAAACATCTCGTTAGCATACATTGTGGCATTACTATTAAAGTAACCAGTTAAGCCTAGTATAATACATCTAATTATATGACGTGAGCCTCATCTGATGACTTTTGCCAATTATATCTGACAGGGATATTTTAGATGAGAGGCCATGTGTTACAGCAATTTCCAGAGATGAATCTAACAGCATATGTTTTCAAAAATATAATATCCACTATGTTATTTGCTGTGATTAAGTACCTACCAATGCAATGGTGAAGTAGGACAGCAGGCCTTTCTGGTTTGTGAATTATGCCTCTGCTGAGTCATCTCTGTGTTGTATTGTTTTTGTTTTGTTTTGTTTTTTTTTAAGGTTTATTATGAATGAAGGGCTGGGCTGATGCCAAATTCCATGTTTCTGGCTGCTTCTTTTGTTCCCTTGCAAGTTATTTGAATCCCTGGAAACAAGTGGCTCCAATTGAAAACTTCTGAAGTTGCAGGAAAAGTGTCTTCAACTTCAAACTTCATAACAAACCAATGCAAGGAGTGGCCCTGTGGATGTGAATGGAAGATGCTGCCAAAAATGAAGAGTACAATGTGCTGCCACACGAATGCTGTCATTTAAAGTTAATATGATGCTTGTCTCTGAGGAACCAAACCAAACCAAACCCAACCCAACCCAACCAAACCAAACCAAACCAAACTCTTCACATTTTCTGCTGCAGAACGGAGATGCAGCCTCACAAGAGAACCTCTGGGCAGAGGATAAAAGGGAAATAAAAGCATCCTTCACTCCCTCTGAAGGTATCAGGGGGATAAGAAGAAGTGGGTTGAGATTAGAGGGCTATTCTTGGTGGCTCCTGTTGCTGCTCAGACAGATGCTGGGCAGAAGGGGTTCAAAATTCACAGGCTGGACAGATAGAGAGCATAGGAGAGGGGGAGAGAAACTGATTTTATCTGCTGTTATTTAACTGTAACATGCACACAGAGTTTTGGACCTGAAGGGTTTGCCCTCAGCACTGGCTTGGAGCAATTTTCTCCTTTATACCTCTGCTCAGGCTGAATGATCCTGGCACTGCAGAGAGAGGGTTGGTGCCTGCACCTTGAAACATCACTGTGAGGATGTGGGAATGCTCAGTTGTGACCTCCCTGGGCTGGGCAGCCCCAGAAACCAATCCCTGACACAGGAGACTGTACCCAAAGCAAGGTGGTCCCAATGCTGTGGGTTGCAACTCCCTGCTGGGCAGATCCCAAGCCCTCTCCTGAGGTGTTATTGCCATAATCTTGCATCTTGCCAGGGTGCTGGGCAGTGTCAAAGACCATTGGTGTGCATCTCCCTGGAAGAGGTTTGGGCAAGGTGATGGCTCTGGGCTGGTGGGTCCTGGCTGGGTGGTGGCAGTGCTGACAGCAATAGCCTGGGAGGGTAGTGGCACCGTGGGTGTACACGTGGCACTGAGGGGCTTCTACTCTGACAATTCTGAAATGTTTGAAGCTTTGAACCCCCCAGGCACACTAGGGCTTCACTGGGATGCCAAGCAAGATGCTCTGCTTCCATCCAGCCTGTGGGTCCTGCCCCCGAGGTGATCCCAGAGCCTTCCTCTCCCCATGGTACCCACACTCTCCTTCACCAGGAGGCTGGCACAGGAGACTGAAGCAGAGATCTGAGACATGAGGAACTTGTATCCAAATCCCTTCTCTGCTGGCTGGAGCTCAGATGCTCTGTCTGTCTGCTAGGAAAGCCAAATTGCTCTGCTCCAGGGCATCCTGGGACAGATGTTCTCATTTAGCTTTTTCAACTTTAGCTAAATATTTACCTTGTTAAGCTGCCCCTACCCTCAGCTGAGTGTAAAACCACTTCACTTTGCAGTAACTTTCTCTTTTGCTTTGCCCCACTAGATCACTAATTGCTTCCAGGATAAATGGAGCAGCTTTTAAGAGGAGGGACAGAGCAAATACCCACAAACACCCTCCAAATACCCACTGCAATGCCTAGGCTAGGCTACTGTGCTGAATATTAGAAGCTGGGAGTTAAAAGCCTTCAGAAAAAATAATAAAAAAAAAAGAGTTCTTCTACCTCTCACATGAAGTCTTTAATCAGGAGATTATAGGATAAAAGGCAGTGTGGGTGAGGAGGGAGCATCACATTCTTGCTGTATTTTGTGGGAAAAGCCTGTCTCAGGTCTGGAGTGCCAAAAAAGAGCATTTGTGGTTGGGAGTGGTGTTAGCAGTGCTGTCCTCTGGCATGGGATAACCTGGGCTCTCTATAGTGCTTAAACTTTGCATCTTTCCTTGCCTTGTCTGAGATGATCCAGGGAGCAAACTGGAGGATGCCTCTGAAGACAAGCATGGACAGACACATCTGCTGTCCCTGGGGTCTGAGCCAGCCAGATGAGAGCCAGCTGTGATCCAGCAGCTGTATCCATGATATCATTGAATTGTTGTGCTTGAATCAACCCACCCAGCTGAAAGGCAGGGCCTGTGGGCATCTTTGCCCAAGCACAACCCAGCCAAACAGCTTCAGGACTGCAAGTGGCTTGCATGCAGCCAGCACAGAGGAGCCCAGCTCTGCCTACACCTACCTGGATAAACCTGGGCAACAAATAATGCCAAGATCTCCACTTGCTCTGGAGGGGTCTGGGGCTCTGCAGAGTGTTAGGCACTGCAGAGTTCTTTAACTTCTGATGGACCAGCAGCGTGCCCAGGTAGCCAAGAAGGCCAATGGCATCCTGGCCTGGATCAGGAACAGCGTGGCCAGCAGGTCCAGGGAAGGGATTCTGCCCCTGTGCTCAGCCCTGGGGAGGCCACAGCTTGAGTCCTGTGTCCAGTTCTGGGCCCCTCAGCTCAGGAAGGAGATTGAGGTGCTGGAGCAGGTCCAAAGGAGGCAACTGGGCTGGTGAAGGGACTCGAGCACAGATCCTATGAGGAGAGGCTGAGGGAGCTGGGGGTGTTGAGGCTGGAGAAGAGGAGGCTCAGGGGAGACCTCATCACTCTCTACAACTCCCTGAAAGGAGGTTGGAGCCAGGGGGGGGGTTGGGCTCTTTTCCCAGGCAACTCTCAGCAAGACAAGAGGGCACGGGCTGAAGTTGTGCCAGGGGAGGTTTAGGTTGGACATGAGAAAGAATTTCTTTCCAGAGAGGGTGATCAGACACTGGAATGGGCTGCCCAGGGAAGGGGTGGATTCTCCATCCCTGGAGATATTTCCAAAGAGCCTGGATGTGGCACTCAGTGCCATGGGCTGGGAACTGCAGTGGGAGTGGATCAAGGGTTGGACTTGATGATCTCTGAGGTCCCTTCCAACCCAGCCAGTTCTATGATTCTATGATTCTATGATTCTATGATTCTATGATTCTATGATTCTATGATTCTATGATTCTATGACCAGGAGAGGCAGGGCTGAGCTCAGCTGGTTTAAAAAGCTGCACTGGGACTTGCAGAACTCCTCTGCTGTGGACACTGTGATCTGTGGCAATCAAGTTTTGGCAGCAGGCAGCCTGACTCTGCCCTGAATCTTAAATAAATACTCCAAGCCTGTATCATGACTTTTGTTCAGATTTGCCTGCTGTCTTCAAGTACGTTCTTTCCAGGAGCAAATTTTCTGAGTCACTCAGATATTATCCAACATCAGCTCCTACAAGTTCAGTTTGCTCACACTAACCCAGGTGATAAACACTGAGGCATAAAGATTCCCCATAAGTGGTTGCTGAATTCTTTTTTTGTTTTCTGGCTCCCAGATCCAAAATATGATCCAAATTTAGCACTGGGGAAAAGGAATTTTCTTGTTTTACTTAATGAGTGTAACGGAAATGGATTTTTTGGGAGGTAACAGACATCAGTACTTTGCAGATTTTTTAATTGCCTTCCTTCAGCAAGTGGTGTAGGGCTGTATAAAGCAGGAAAGACTCAAGTTAAAGGCATGAAAAGTACATTAAAGAAAAATTCTAAACATCTAGACTTTCGCATTCATATTGTGAATTTTTATCTGAGGTACTGACATATATAACTCTACTTGCCAAGTTCTTCTAACTAGTGTGTGTGTATGTGATTTAAAAATGCAAGCAACCCCATCAAAGGGCCTCTAGCTTTTTGATTCTCTGAGAAATGAATAATATTCAGCACATTTTTTGGAAACCGCATTTAAGTCAACCATGAAAGTGGGGCTGGACATTTAATATTCAGAGAATTTTAACAGCTTCAACACGAAGTAGGAAAAAGTAGAGTTGCATTTGGGATCCCGCTGTCTGCCAAAATAATACCCTCGTATTTTTCATCTTCACAGCACTCAGCAGACAACAGACAGAGGGGCTGAGGTGCTTTAGGCTTGATCTGTAAGCTTGGTGGTGCTTCATGTATCTTGCACTCAGGAATATCCAGGGTTGCTTCCCAATTTAGCAGCATCATGTACCTCAGGTCTGCCCCACAGCCTGAACCCAGACCAGGAGGTGTTTGACGTGGCTGCTCAGGTTTTTTTTGTTTTTTTTTTTTTGCTACCAAAACCATTATGGGCATCAATTTACAATCTTTGCAGCTTTGCTTTGAGTTTGGGTCATCTTCTTAGGCTCATTTTGCAACTGAGAAAATAAGGACAAGCTTGCTGAAAATGCCTTCTGATCTTTATTGTCTTTTCTGGGGCACTGAGACCCTGGGTCACAGAACATAGAATGAAATCCAGGCATCTTCACCCATAGGAGGAGCACCCACAGAACACCCCTGCTCCCCAGAGCCACTGCTGAGTGTCTGACCCATGGAAAACTAGCAGGATGAAATGGGTTAACACCAATTTCCACGTGACTTGGTCTGAAAAAAATTTTCTGGTATCCAAGAGGGTCCTTCTGGTGAATGCTCAGAGAGGGCTGTATCTCTAAACTGCATTTCTTTTTAAGCCAGAGAAGTATTTTTCCTCTTTCTTTCATCTTCTGCGTTGTTCCCCTCTCAGTTTCTGCAGCAAATGTGGGAAAGCTGCCACAGACAACATTGGAATTCACTGCATCCCCTGGCTTCTTCCAGGTGCACCAACTTCATTTGAAATAAAATAGCATGTGACTGACCAGCTTGAATTCTGCATTTCCTATCTTTGGAGAGTTTGATTTGGCAGCCCCAGCAGCTCCGTTGTGCAATAATTTATAAATGTACCAGCAGGTCAGGTGGAGAATATTTGGAGAGGGGATGTGGATGTGTTTATGTTCCTGAAACTACCAGGCCAAACACCACGTGATGGAAGTGGGCAAATACCCGTTTTTTAGAGAGGAGGAAAAGGGTGTGGGTTGATCCAGTGACTGGAAGCCAACAGCTGGTTTCTCAGCTGTGTTCAACTCTGATTTCTAGAACTTAAAGGACACACAGGTGGTTCTCTACTCCTGGAGGTGCCAAGCATCAGTTCTGCCGCACAGCAGAGGCTTTATTGCCAGGGAAGGGCTGGTGGGATCTCCTCTCCTACTCTTTTCCTGAGGAAGGAGGCTGGGGTACCATCACACCCAGTTTCTGGGTCCAGAAGACTTCTTATTCTGGTAGGGATCCTCAGCTGGGCTATGAAGTTTTGATTAAGTCTTGGATCAAGGTGAAGGTCTGGCCCAAAAGCCTTCGGGTCACAGGTCCGTGCTTTGATCACCACAGCACAGATTTATGCAAATACTGGGAATAACAAGCAAAAAGAATTAGTTTTTTTTATCTTCTCCTGTGTTAAGAGAAGAAAATGGAATAGGGAGGTAATCTTTTCTCCTTTAATTGTGTGGTCCTGCTCTATTAAACTTAATGGCTATTCCTATCTGCTGCTCAATGGGAGCAGAATCAGCAATGACTGAAAGCTCTTCCTTCCCACCAGGTTCTGTGCTGGGGTTGTGCAGTTTCTCTGACTCAACAGGGAAGGGTTGGAGCTTTAAAACTGCTCCCAGGTCCTCTGCGTTCAGCTCTTGTCAGCACACAAGGTTCTGCACGAGAACAGAAGTCAGGGTGCAGAAAATCAAAGCTCAGGCCATAGAGTCATCACAACCAACCAGTCAAAGTCTCTTCAACATGGATGGAATTGAGAGAAATTGAGCCTGAATTTATTTTGGATTTTGCTGTTCCTTCTGAGACAGAGAAAGAAAATCATCTTTCTTTTCTTTTTTTTTTTTTTTCTTTTTTTTTTTTTCCCTTTCTCATTCCAATTAGCCTAATAGCATCTATCACTTCTCTCTACAGACTTCACCTCTTGGACAGCCTGAGACCATCACTGCTGCAATGCATAATAATACTGTAATTCTTCATGGTGTTTTCTACTCCAGTAGTTTAAGGCTGAATTTTCAGCAAATACTGAATTTTTACTTCTCAAATTTTGATTTTTTTTTTTCCTTTCCAATAAAAATCTATCCTTGCCGGGGCACATCACAGACCAGTTTGTTTGTCTTGGGATATCTCTCTAAAGAAGTAGCTGAATAGTGACCCAAGAAGCCCTGCAGAGGGTAAAGAAATTCCCCGAAGGCACCAGAGAGCCATATGCCAGGAGAAAATCTATGACTAAGGAGCCAAGAGAAGCATTTGGGCTCACCTAGGGGATGGGATATCTTTAAACACCAGATTCAAGTCAGCCTCCTGCTAGGCTTGCCCAGGTTTGACCTTCTCTGTACTGAGCCTGTGATGATGAGCTGATGCTTTGGCACTGAAAATGTTAGGAAAGGGCCTGGGAGGTGACATTAATGCAAGCAGATGCTGTCTCAGTGTTGAAGGGATGGGTCACCTTCTCACATGAATGCATAGACCATTTTTTTGGAGTACAAACCATCTTGGCTTGGCCTCTTCTGTCAAGTTTGTCCCAGCAATGTGCTTATCCCCAGTGACAGCAACTGGGATCCAAGTTCTGAGTCCCTGTTCCTGCATCCTCTGGGGGTTTTTCTTTACATTTCTTTTGTGGGGGCAGATTTTTGAGGGAGTTTATTACTACTTGTTGTGGAATTTACTTCTGTTCTCCCTTCATGTCTGCCCTTTCTGTGTTTCTTTTTTTTTTTTTTTGATGGTGCCACAGGTTTACCACAAATTAGTATTCTGGTTTTCAGGATGTTTATTCTTATTCAAACGTTAATTTTATTTACATGACCACTAGATGGGGACACTGAACACCACGAACCTGGTTTAGCTCCACCAGTTTACCTGTGGACCTGGAGGTGCAGGACCAGTTCCAGAGCTGGGCAAGAGCAGGTACATGAGAGATGCTTTGGGGGAGGAATGAACAAGCTCTGTTACACAGTGGCTTTAGAGACCCTGCAGCAAATCTGGTTTCCTCCTGACCCAAAAAAAGCAAGTTGCTCAAAATTATATGTCCACTGGAGAGTGTGGAGAGATGGTGAGAGGCTGGAGAGAGTCAGAGGTGAGAGACATTCCCTCTCTGCCTGCCTCCTAATCTCATCCCTCTTTGCTGGGGATTACATCCCAAGGGCTGTTGTGATTCTTTAATCCTCCCTTGCAGTGAGAGCATCCAAGGAGTGGCCCCCACCACTTTGGAGCTTCTGGCTGTATCTGTGAAGTGAGGCTGAAAGTTGAGTAGAATATCAACAGATTTTATTTTATTTTATTTTATTTTATTTTATTTTATTTTATTTTATTTTATTTTATTTTATTTTATTTTATTTTATTTTATTTTATTTTATTTTATTTTATTTTATTTATTTTATTTTATGTTTCTGCCATTTATCTATTTGCATTGTAAGTGCAGATAAAGTACCCTTTGTGGCATTACCTCTTCTTGTCTGCACTCATTTGCACTGGGAGGGATTTGTTGCTTCAGTTTTCCTGCATTTTCTGGCCAGAACTTGATGGTGAAGAGCTGAGACTTTCTCCAGACAGAGGCAGTGATATTTGAGCAATGCAGATGATCATTATAAAACAGAAGGAATGGGGCTGAAAAGCAGACATTTTAGCCAGCAAGATCCATGAATTTAAAATGCTGAGGCAAGTTCTTGCTTGTTAAATCTCAGAGACGATGCCTGAGAGAGTAGTGATTTTTTAATTTTTTTTAAAATCTTTTTATTTTACATAAAAGATGTAAAATGAAGCTGTGGTTGCACTTAATGATCAAGGACATAAAGCTACAACTCTGTGACAAGGTTGGCTCACAAGGGGAATATCTCCAGTGACCAGGAGAAGCAGCTGGGGAGGCTTTATGCAGATTAAGTGGTACCTGGCAGCAAGGTACTGCTGTTCTCTGCTCTAAGTTCAGCCCTTAGGATGGGTTTGTGCCACCTCCTGTTAATCCCCAGCAGATGTTTAGGAGATCTGGACACCCAGTGCCTCTTTTCCATGGCAGGACCTTGCTTGGAGAGGAGTCAGTGCCAGCCGGGATGGTGGCTCTGCAGTGAGGATGGACAAACCTGGGATGTGTCTGGAGCACAGACAAATAGTGGAAACCTTTCAGGAAGGCTGTGGCAATGATCCTTGTCAATACTTCCATTAGATTAGTGAGGGACAGTGACAACTCCAGGGCTTTCAACTGCATTACAGTCCCTTAATAAAGCTCGCTTAATAAAGCTCGGTGATTTGCTTTTCATCAGCCCTGCCAACTAACTTTTGAGCCTTTCTCTGTTGAAATGGTATGTGAAATCTCTGGTGCTAGCTGGCACTGGAAGGGTAATTTAGCAGAAGTTAGCAGCAAAGCAGCCAGGTTGGTAACAACCAGCCAAGTGCCTACGAGTTGTGAGTAATGCTGGTGAGAGCTCCAGACTCCTTCAGCTTTCACTTGCACCATGTACTTGGGCAGAAAGGGCACCTGCTTGATTTTTTTTTTTTTCCTGTCCTGCTGTTTGCACAGCTCTGTCTGTGAGGCTGTACAGGGTTTAGAGCTCCAGGGGCTCTCCCCTGGCAGCTGCTGCAGCTGTGGCAGTGCCAAGGGGCAGAATTGTGGAGGTCAACCTGGATGGAAAGATTGTGGGTGAAGAGAAACCAACAGATCTCCTCTTTGACTTCTCCACACACCATAAGAGCCAAAGGCCCTCAGGCTAAAAACACAAGCACTTTCCAAAAATGCTGCCAGCTTGAACAAAACTCAGTTAAAAAAAGTCTCAGGCACTTTTTTAATTCATCGTACCCTTAGGATCTGGGTAGGGGGAGGTTTTCCTTATTTTTACAAAAGGGATGGTCATACAGGCAAATGATGTATAACAGGCAGTTGTTCAGGGGGGCTCCTCTCTCCCCCACCCAGGGCACAGAGCAGCTTGGTTGGGCAACACAAGGATGAGCTTGGAGGTCTTTGGTTGCAGCCCTTACTGCAGGCTGCTTTGGTGACTTCCAGGGGCTTTGCTGTCTCCACCTTTTCCTTATCTTCCAGAGGTGCTGTGAAGACAGATTAATGCTTCAAGTGATCATGAGCTCTGTTATTCCTGGGTGCCATCACTGGCTGCAGCAAGCAGGCTGGTTACAATCCTCTCCCCAAAGATGCTGCAGGCACCTAAGTGCCTCCCATCCTCCTGCCTGGGAAAGAGGACTTGGAGCTGCTCTGTGCAAGAAGACCTTGTCAATGGAGTCTGGGTTCTGTTTGTAGATGTTTGCATCTCCCTGAGAAGAAATCCCTTGTCCTGCTGTCTTCCTGGGCATCAGAACCCTTCAGGCCCAGGAGCATCACTGACCATGTAGACACCATCCCACCATCCCACCAGCAATATCTCATCTGGCTGCTCCCACATCACTCTGTGTCCAGCTCAGCCCATCACCTGCTGGAGATGGAAAGACCTTTCCCCTCTGCAGTGATTTGGGGCCCCCAAAATGAAGCAGTTTTGCTGGGCAGGAGTTTTTAAGGCTCAAACTCCATTTCTGCTGTCACGGCTCGTTTCACTTGTAGAGATGGTTTTACTTTGCTGTTTTGCTCCTCGAGGATACAGCTCAGCTCTTTTATGGCCTGGAGAAAATACAGCCATATCCCAGGGTTGAGTGATGACCCTGCTGAAAAACTGGATGGAAAAAATTGGTTTTGTAGCAATACCATTATCTTTCTTTTTTGTTTTATTCTATTTTTTTATTTTTTATCTAAAGTGCATCCTTTTCCCTTCGCTTGTGGTTTGTTAGAGCCTTTCAGAAAGGAGCAAGGTATATCTCAGAAAAAATTTTATAAAGGAATATTTCAATTTTAAGTGCCTAAGAAAAGACTTGAAAAGTTTAGGAAATTTTTGTGGTGACTTTTTTTTGGTTTATTATGTTTTTTTTGTTGTTTGGTTGGTTTGTTTTGTTTTCAGGTTCAGTTTGAAAACCAGTTTCTCTGAAACACCAACGAATTTAGGCTGGGAGATATCACCAGAGCTATGGGCTGGGACCAAGTACAAAGAATTCCTTTCTAACAGCATGCAGCAAGGTGGTACAAGAATCTTCTGACAAGCACAAGTAGCCTCAGGCTTTCAGAACAATTTTTATCTCATGGAAAGCCAATGTTTAGGCAAATACAGCTCTGAAACCTCACCCAAATGCTGTCCTGATTTGCCTACCTGATTAAGCAGCACCAGCACAACTGGGAGCAAAGGCTGTGGTTGCCATCTCCTGAGTTTCCTGCACTGCACTCTGGTTCTGCTTTTGCAGCTTCAAGGTCCAAATGGTTCTTATGGATCCTTAGATGGTGGCTGCTCCCTCCCTGGGAGCTGATAGGGAGCAAGGGGCTGGTGTAGGACTGGGGGGTGCTCTTGAAGTGATTTTTCTCTACCCTGAGACCTAGGAAATGGTCTTAGTGATGTGCAGGGTACACAGCAAACATCACCCACGTCTGGGGAGCAGGCACCTTTGTTTGCTGCACCCTTTCCATTCCCTGGGCATCTCTGTTTTCATAGGAAATCTGTTTGGGAAGAGAGATGCTGTTGATTCCATTTGTCTTCTCACATCAGTAACCTGGACACCAGGGACTGACATGGAAATAAAACTTGAGGTGACTCCTTTGCTGAGTCCCTAGCACAGGGAATGTGATGGGAATCAGCTGTTAGCCCATTCATACACCTTGCAGAGCAGAGATGTCACTGTCTGGCTGTGAAACCCTTCCTAACAAGCCAGCTGACAGCTCTTGCTCTCCCCCCCACACCTATTTCTGCATGGAGACTGAATTCCAATAATCCCACATTAAGGTGACACAGGTGTGGATTCATTTCCCAAACTGCCAGTCCCTCTGGACTCCTTGTTTTTAATTAAATTTTTTTTAATTTTTTTTTTTTTCCCCACTGATGTCAGTACAGCAGTAGATTTAAATGCTGGTACAGCACTGATTAAAATTTTATTCCTAAAATAACTTTGTCCTTTGGTGTCATTCTGTGAGATGCTTTTGTTTCTTTTTGGATTGTTAGATTTCTAAAGTGAAATCTGAAGCAAAAAGTGGAAAGGTAAGATGCAGAATAAATTTCCTCTGCCACATGTGTGCATTTATTACTCTGTCAGTCTTATTTTTTAAAAAATGGGTACAAACAGTAATAACAGAGACCAATACATTCATGAGGAGGTTGCTGAAGGAGCTGGCTCGTGTACCTTCATCCTGCCCCCTCTTAGCATGTAAGTCTGTACTACCCCTATATCTTATCTTTTGGGGAACTTTTCAATGGATCAGTTATAAAAAATTGTCACTTTTAGAGACTGCTGACTTCCATTTGCTTTTGGTGAAAATCTTCTGCTGTCCTGAGGAGATACAACAGATTTTTGTTGCTGCTCTCACCCATCCATCCCTTGCCCATCTCTCATGTCCCCTGGCTCCTCAGGGGTCCACCCAGGCATATGGCCCCCTCTCTTCACCCAGGCTCTTAATTTCTTTTTTTTCCTGCCTCTTTCCTTTGAGCTGCAGGGCACTAAGCAAACACAATACTCCAGGGAGCACCTACTATTGATTTCCATGATCTCCTCTGTCCTAAGGCTGTAGTAGTCCTGTTGAACTACCATGGGTATTGGTAAGAGCCAATTCCTGCAAGACACACCAAAATTTTTCTCTTTTATCTCCACTTATTACCTAGATTTGCTACTTGGTGACCTGTTTTACCTAACCCAGCCCCTTTACTCAGCCCAGAGAGCTGGAAGGTGGCACTTGTCCAGTGAAACTTCCCTGGGTCTTTTGTAGCTGGTTCCTTACAACTGAAATGAGCTTTTACTGGCACCTTGTCTAAAGTCTCCACGACTGCTAAATAGTTCCACGACCTCTGTTAAGCCTATTTCCATGGCTCACTGTCTTATTTTCACATTGCATACCCCTGAATGCAATCCTCCCTACATTTTAGAGAGCAGTTGACATCTGTCTTTTTTTTTTTTCAGCCTGTGACCATCAAGCTTTTAATTGAAATGAGTAAAAAATGTGGCAAAAGCTGTGGATCAGCTGCAGGCCACTTGCCGTGACTTTGCAGGGAATTAGGACTCTTCTGATGCTGGTTTGGGAAAGTTGGCACAAAGAATTAAATAGACCTGAATGAACTCTTTGCACTCTTGGCAACACCATTTCTTCTCTCTGGCATGGTCAGGAGCTGCCATCTGTTCTTTCTGATGCTGTTTTCTGCCAGGTACCTTGGATGCTTACCTCTGGCTGGATGTACTCTTGGCATTCAAAGCCCAAAGAAGAGGCTGATTTATAGGCCCATAGTTCAACCAACTAAATGTATTTCAGGGCAGAAGTAGAGAAAACATCTGTGGATTTAAAAAATGTCTGTGGACATTTTTCTTCATAACTCTTTCTCTCCCTTCTTAACAGTTCAATTTCCCTTCTCTTTACAGTGGAAGAAGGTAAAAGAAAAAGGAGGAAATATCTGAATAGCAAAAAGCGGTGGTGTTCAATTGATTTTTTGAGATGAGGAGGTAGAAATTGGAAAAATTACATCATGGTTTTGCCAAGATTTGCTTGCAGTTTTGAGAAACTTGTGACTCCCCCTTTTTTACCTGGTCCTACAGAGCCACTGCTATAGGAAACAGGGAACCTTTGATGGGATGCTGAGCATGAGAATGGTGACTTCTGGGGGATGGCTTTTTCTGGGAGTAGATTTTATATGCATATGAGCTGTAACAGAGAGGTGGGATTGGTGGGGTTTGCCCAAGTGCTCAGTTATTTAGGCTCTGAGTGGGTTTGTGTTCATCTTCATATCCTTCAGCTACCTTGGAAATCTGAGCTGGAAGCCTCATGGCATTAATGCTACTGAGGCATCTTAGTGTCTGCCTTCAAAAATACATCAGAGGTGAAGCTGAGATGGATGACTGCTTTGTTTCAGAATAAACATCCCCACACTAAGCATTGTTTTCCAGCTCAGTTCTCAGGCCACTAGAATTAATTAATTTATGGATGCTCCTGGCAGGTTCAGCCAGAAGGGCAATGCCAGTCTTAGTGGGTTGGAAAAAGCCCTTGTCCACAGCTTGCCTGTTCCATGACCATTTTGGAATCATTTCACAGTGGGGTGAAGCTCTAGGTATAAACATTTGTTGTTTTTAGAAGAGAAGGCTCCAGGGAGACCTTAAAGAGATCTTCCAGTCCATGAAGGGGGCTACAGGAAAGCTGGGGAGGAGCTTTTCACCAGAGATGGTAGTGATAGCACAAGGGGTAATGGCTTTAAACTGAAAGAGTGTAGCTTTAGGTTAGATATTAAAAAAAAAAAATCTTCACCATGAGTGTAGTAAGGCACTGATACTGGTTTCCTAGGGAGGCTGTTGATGCTCCCTCCCTGGAAGTGTTCAAGGCCAGGTTGGATGAAGCCTTATGCAAGCTGGTCTAGTGAGAGGTGTCCCTGCCCATGCAGGGGGTTGGAATTGGATGATGTTTAAGGTCCCTTCCAATCCTAAACCATTCTATGATTATTATCAATTAATACCATTGCTATCACTATTCACATATCTGTGCTCTGAAATGAATACATTGTCCTACATGAGCCTTAAGCAGAATGGATTATCTCCTGGTTTTAGGGTACAATGGAAAGTTCTGTTTTCTTTTCATCTTTTTAAGTGTTGTGTGGGTTTTTTTTTTTTATTTTTTAATACAGTGAAATTAAATGCAAGAACCTCATAGCACGGCAATAAGGAAAAAAAAAAAAAAAAAAGAAATAATTGAGCAAAAAGTCAGCAAATTCAGAATTATGGTTCCCCCAGCAACTGTAATGAAGGCAGAGAACACATCCATACACTGGGGCTGGAGTTAATGCTGTGCACTGCCTGGAATACAAATCCTAACTGTGTTCAAGGGGCTGAGTGATGATTACTGTGAGAACCATAACTTTACATTTCCTGACTTTTTGCAATTAAAATCTCAACCTGGATGATGCATTAGCATAGGCTTTGCATTTAATTTGCTATTTTCTTTAGAATGTATGTGTGTGTTGATTATGTTTGAACGTTTCCTACCTTTTCATCTCATTTATTCTTTTGTAAGGGAAAAAAATCAGGGGGAAAAAACCATTTACCACATCAGCTCCCTTCTTCTTCCTCACCAGCGGGGGGTGGGGTGGAGAGAGAAGGAGGGGAAAAAAAGAACAAAAACCTTAATGGGAGCAGTGCAATTAATTGTATTTTTAGCTCTAAGAAGCATTTACTGATGAATGTGAATTTATCACTGCTTTTCTGTTAACATTTGTACAGCACTGGCCAATCCATACAGAGATGGGGCTCCTCCAGACTTGTGACCCTTAAATAGTTGGGCTACACCTATGCTACACAGCTTTGGATGCCAGAACCAAGTCCCACAAGGTCTTTGGTGGCCCCCAAGCTTGTATATTTTAGTAGACCACTGACATTAAAGTTCAGGACTCAGGACCTCAGCCTCTCAGACTGTGTGAAGCCCCAGTGACTCGAAAAGCTCCAACTTGTGAAGGTTTGAAAGAATGTCTTAATTGTAGGATTTAACCAGTGTCTTTCTGTATCTCCTCACTCAGCCACAGGGACATTTAATGTCTATAATTTAATGTCCAATCATTTAATGTCCATAAGGTTTCTTCACACCCTGATGTGCTGTGGGCTATGGCCAAAATCCCACCAGTGCTTTCACTTGGGAAGGTGCCCCTCATGGTGCAATGGAAGATTCAGTCCCTCCAGTGCTGGGGGTATTATTATATTTTTCTTGCATTTTCATCCATCTGGAGGAAAAGATGACTTTTCTCATGACCTGCTGGATCTGTGGGACCACTGGCATCCTCCTGGGCAGATCCCAGGGCTGTTCCTTGAGCCAGTCCCTCACACTAGGTCACAAGAGAAGTTTGTCCTCTTCTCCATCACCCTGTCCAAGAATGGTTTCTTGTAGTGGGCTGGATTATGAGCTTTGAGCCTAATGGCAGATCAGCCAGACAGGGAGGATTCAATGCAGCTGGCTCTGTTTATGCCACAATTCTTAATTTTCCTTCTCTCTGTTGTTAACGAGTTGATGCTTACACAATTTTATTCACCCTTTGCTTGTGTTCTTTTGCACTTTAACCTTTCTTAGCAGCTCTAGTTTTTTGCTTTGTGCTCAACCCTTACACGGTGGTGACTTCTTCCTATAATTAACTCTATTCCCTTTGTTCTGGGCTTTGTGTTTTTCTATCCCACTCCCCATAGAGCCATCAAATTTCTTTTAACCTAAGGGCCCTCTGCCACAGAGGGTAAATCCTCCCCATCTAAGCTCATTCACTTGAGCCCACCAAAGAGAGATTCCCCTCCCCTTCTGTCCATCCTCATATGAGCTCATGTCCGTGCAGAGATGTCAAGCAGCAAAGTTCAAAGAGAAAATAGCTTGGCACACATTTTCCAGATGCTGTCAGACTATTGCTTAGGCTCTGAAGGAATTAAATTATGTGAGTGCTCATGCTGCTGTCAGAGGCTTGATGCCTTCCCAGAGAAAACACTGTTATCTTGAAACATATCTGAAAATCACTAAGTTCTACCTCATTGGCCAAATTATTAAAAAAAACAGAAATATGTTGAAGCCTTAGACTGTGAATTGATAGCAGGGTGTAGGGCACGTGTGTACCAAAACTTGTGGATCCAGCATATCTCAATTATAAGTTACAGAATTCTGGAGAAATAGAGGTGGCCTAGAGCACTGTAGCTGAAAACACTGGCAGGAATGGCTTCTCTAAAGGGGATGTTTACTCCTTTTAAAGGTGAAATTTTCACTCTGCATTTTGACATGGCAGGTTTTGAAAAACTTCCCGTGTCATTCCTGGGACAAATAGCAGACAGGCAGAATTCATTTGGTGAAACCCTTTACTACATCCCATTGGCAAACTGCATTTTGTCAAACTCTTTTGTTCATGATGTTCACAAACAACATTTCATCACATTTTTTGTCAACGGAATGTAATTTTATTCCAATCATTCTGTCAACAAAGAGGAATACCATAAAATCACTTTGCTCGCAAACATAAATTATATGTTGATTTTGTTTGTAGACAAAATGGAAGTATCAGAACTTTTTTTCTGGGGAGACAATAAAGATGGATCACATTCATTCTGTGGGAAAAATATTAATTTCAGAGACAGCAGTTTGTAATTTCTATGCTGGCTGAAGGGCAGAGCATGGATGTAATTCAGGGTGAAGCAAAGAAGTTATGTATGGATGGGCTCACTCCGGACCTAATCTGGGACACAGGTTGCCCAGAGAACTCATGGATGCCCCATCCCTGGAAGTGCTGAAGTCCAGGCTGGATGGGGCTTGGAGCAACCTGGGCTGGTGGGAGGTGTCCCTGCCCATGCAGGGGGTTGGGACTGGATGATCTTAAAGAGATCATCTTACAGAGACCTTTAAAGGTCTCCTCCAACCCCAAACCATTCTATGATTCTGTGATTCTGTAACATTGGGATGAAATCAATGGGCTTTGGATCAGGTCTTTAAAGTGCCAGGTGTGATACAAGTCACCTTGTGCATGGAAAGCAAGAAACCCCATGAGAGGGGCTGCACCTTCATTTGACAGGAGGTAGCTGTGCAAAACAGAGTCCCCCCCAGTCTGCTCTTTCACTTACTGTGTGATGCCCTGGTAAGTTTTCTTTTTTTCTTTTTCTTTTTTTTCCCCCCAAAGAATTGCTTTCTTGCACAGCCCAGGTAATGCACTAGTTTCAAGATACATCCTTTTAAAGTGGCTATTTACAGTGCAGGGCCATTGCTCAAGAGCATGTATACTCTGGTGTGAGACAAGAAAAAGCTCTGTGTATTTTACAGTGATTGCAGCTGCTTTCCATTTCCCTCATTACAGTACATGAACAGCCTCTTCCTTTGTCTTCATCTTTCAGCCTAATAGCCTAAACATAGCAAAATAGGCATCTCAAATAATTGTTGGATTTTGAATGTTTGGCTCATGTGTGCTTTTTGATTACGGGTCAGGAGGACCTGTGGAGAATTCAGATTTCATTCAGCTGTACTCAGGGAACACAGATTCTTTTTGTTACCAGGTTTTCAGGAAGCTTGGTACCCACTCAGGGTAGTAAGAAAAAGATGGTGTAGTATTGACCCCTCACACCAGGAGTGATCTCTAGTGAGTAACCAATACAGACAAGAGGTAGGAGGAAAGCTCATCAGCTAAAGATGATGTGAATGGATTTTGGACATTTACAAGTAACTTGCTGAGTTTTTTCCACTATTAAAGTGATTGCAAATGGAGAACAAGGTTAAGATCTTGGACTGGGCTGGGATTTTGGAGCCTTGAGTTCATTTTTCAGCTCTGCCACTGACCTGCTGGGTAGCTCTGGGGATATTTTTTCATCTTTCTGTGCATTAAGGTCCCATATATAAAAAAAGAGGTAATGGGATCATATTCCTGTAGTGCTTCCTGAAGAGGAACCAGGTTTTGGATTGAATAAATTACCATCTCTTTTTCAATTTTTCACACTCTAACACCTTCTCTTCCTTCCCTGTCCACTTAGGCAGCTGCTCAAGGCTGATAGGACTTTCTCCAAGTGCTTTCAGAGTGTGGTCCCTCTTCTCTGGCTTGTGACTAAGATGCTTTTCCTCTTCACCTTGACTGCTGCAGACTACTCCTTATCTGGCCGTTCCAATTTATCTTTGTATCTCTGTTTTGGGTTTTTTTGTTTTTTTTTTTTTTTTTTTTTTCTTGAGGGGATCCAAAACCCTGCTGCCAAAACCTTGTCCACATCCACCCCACAACGTGGCTCTGACTCAGACTCACATCTGAACACCCAGCCTCTTGGCATGCACTTTCCTGATCTCCATCTCTCCTTGTCTCAACTTAGCAGCAGTGCCAAACATGCTGCCAGGGTGGCTGATTCCTTGCCTTCTTGCCAACATTTCCCTTTCTCTCTGACTTCTCCTCCTGTTCCAAGCCTGCACCTCCCTCTCTGGCTACCTCCAACCTCCATGGTTGGTACACAGGAGGGAGGAAGGCTCAGTTGCTTCCTCAAGGATCTCTCTGGCTTTTGACAATATCCATGCCTCAACTCTGACAATATTTCAAATTCCAATAAACTTCTAATCACCCTGCTTGTGGCTTCATGCTGATACCCAGGCAGCCTCTCTACCCTCGTTGTTTCTGGTGTTGGCATCAAGTAATGTGTTGCAGAGAGGAAGAAAAGTGGTTTTGTAGCTCTGTACCCAAATTTCCATGCTGGAACAGCTCATTGCAGCACTCAATAACATCTGTGGCTCTGGATGCACAAGCACCAGTGGTGACTGGGTTGAGTTTAATGGACTTCATGCACACACATTTAAAAAGAGGGAGAGATGAAGAGTTCAATTCTGAAGACTCAGCAGAGCTGTAAAAGCTACTGGTGGAGAGACACCAGGGAATTTCACAACTTCTCCTGCTTCTTGAAACAGCAGGTCCTTGCTTGTAAAAGGAAATTTTTAGAAGAATGGAAAAAAGACCAACTCTCAGCATCCTGTCTTTGGAAAGGATGTTGCTGGGCTGTATTAACACAAGGAAAAGACTTTATGTCAACAATAAATAAACCAGTACAGTAACTAGACTCAAGTGTGCAGACTCACAGCTCATTTTCAAAGGTGTCCAAGCAGATTATTTCCATGCTGCTTTTTAAACTGGCCCAGAAGAATATGGCATGGCAGTTGATGGGCTTTTATCCCTGAGAATGGTGCTTTCCACTAAGTACAAGTATACATTCAGCCTTAAGCAGTGATACAGTATATTATCTCCTTTCAGAAGTCAACTGGAAGTCAGAGAAGAGATAAATTAATAATTACAAATGCTGCATAATTGCTCATAAAGTCCAGTAGCCTCACATTAATTGAGAATCCAAATTAATTGAAAATCTCTCACGAGATCAATGGGAATTTTCTGTTGACCTTAGCAGGGAGATAAGCTCATAGGCACTTTGAGGGCAAACTTGCTTGCCCTGATTGGTGTTGGTTGCAGTTCCTCACCTTGCAAAATGAGTGTCCTTGAGGCAGAATGATCAGATTTTACCTTTCAGTCCTCTGGGTTTGTTGTTTCCTCCCTTTCTGCTCCCCTCTGCATGAAATCTGTGCCCCGTTCAGCCTTTAACCCTTCTTTTCAGATGATCTCTCCCATTTTTACAGTAATTGGTTCACCTCAGCCCCCGTGCCCTCCATCGGGGTGCTGGGAGCTGGCTGGAGGGTCTCACAGAGGTGACAATAAAGCACTGCTGGGGCTGTGACCCTCTGCCTGTCTGCTGGCACCCTGCAGAGTCAGGGGAGGTGGGGACGGTGCCACCAGCATCACCAGCTCATTAAAAAGTTAGCAAACAGCTTCTAAAAATAACAATAGTTAAAAAAAAAAACAACAAAATAATAATAATAATTAAAAAAGGGAAGTGGCAGCTGTAGTCTGGCAACTCTTTGAAGCTCTGCCAAAGGGACAGGAGACCTTGTCCCCAGTGTCCCCAAGGTGAGTGGCAGGTGACAGAACACTGACTGAGAGGCTGGAGGGGGGTGGCAGGGGACATCCCTGGTGGTGATTCTGCCACCGTGGAGGAGGATGCTGAAACTCCTCTTCCAGCTGGGTCACCCATTTTGGGGCTGTAAGTTGAGGATGTGTTTGCATCTGGAGGGAAAGGGGACAGCAGGTGACAGAGCAGCTCTGGAGCAGAATGGCAGCAGCAGCCTGAGCTGGGGAAATGTGTCTGCTCTTTTGGTGTCCTTCATGGAAGGAGGGATTTTGTGGTTGCAACCAAGAAAATAATTACTGTGGAGCCTACTGGGTATGACAAACTGGCTTTTTTTTTAGCATCATCTGAGGAAGGAAGCCATGTGCGTCCCTCAGCCCATCCTCTTCAGTCTCTAATCAAAGATGGAAGCCAAGCAAAAGACAGAATTAAGTGTGCAATATCTGCTTCACTCTCACTAGGGCTGTGCTGATTACTTAAACAAGACAAAAATCCAAGCTGAGATTACAAGCTTAGCAAGGGGAGTGCATATTTCAGCACATACTGGGCTCTTTGTCACACTGTCACACTGGTAGAATGAGACTATTAATGCATTGTCCCAGGCAGGCTGCATTAGAAAGCCCAGTGGCAAAGTTAAATGAAAAATTCCTCTAAGAAAACCAGCATGCAGCTTCCTACTGCTCCTTTTTTTTTCTTGCAGAACTGTCTGGGTGAAGCAGGGGATGAAGCTGCAAGAGCTTTTTGTAGAGAAACTCATGATAGAGGAGAAGGTTTCTGGGCAAAGCATATTCCCAGTGTTTGCTCACTGCTTTACAAATTCTCCTGAATTTCTGAACTGCCCTGTGTCAGTAGATGACAAATATTCCCTCTTTGGGAAGGAATTACATAGTGGGCTCCAAGTGCTTTCCCCAGTTACCTCTTCAGCATCTGGGGCGTGCAGGGGAGCAGACATCCCACTTTTAACCACAGCACTAGGATGAAAACAAAGTCACTGCTTCTGGAAAGACTTAACCTACAGATCCTACAGTGCTTTGCATCAATATGAGTTATCTAGGGGTGAGGGCTTGGGTAATGATTACTCAAAATGCCAGTAACTAAGAGGTTCAGGCATCTCCTTGCAGGAGACATGAGGCCAGCAGTGGCCCAGGTGCAATTTGGGAAGCCTGGTCTCTTAATACCTGTTGTAATTTCAGGTGAGTTACTTAAACTACCAGCCAGTGGTGGAACCCATGCTATTTCTTGCCTCCCAGGTGTCCAGATCTGCAGCACTCTCAAGTGGCTGGAGCTGAGCCAACAAGCCCCAAATTTGCTGTTCTCTGTAGGAATTGGTTGCTAAATAACAGCAACCACCTGATCTGGATGAGTGTTGCTTCCCTTAAACTTTGACCTGGTCAGGGTGATGCCCACAGAAGTTACCAAGGGTTTGCAGCAGACCAAAAGCCACCACCTTTAGCCCCATAAGGACAAAACATCCCCTTTTTTCCACTCTATAGAATCATAGAATTGACTGGGTTGGAAGGGACCTCAGAGATCATCAAGTCCAACCCTTGATCCACTCCCACTGCAGTTCCCAGCCCATGGCACTGAGTGCCACATCCAGGCTCTTTTGAAATATCTCCAGGGATGGAGAATCCACCACTTCCCTGGGCAGCCCATTCCAATGGCTGATCACCCTCTCTGGAAAGAAATTCTTTCTCATGTCCAACCTAAACCTCCCCTGGCACAACTTGAGACCTCTTGTGCCCTCTTGTCTTGCTGAGAGTTGCCTGGGAAAAGAGCCCAACCCCCCCTGGCTCCAACCTCCTTTTAGGGAGTTGTAGAGAGTGATGAGGTCTCCCCTGAGCCTCCTCTTCTCCAGGCTGAACACCTCCAGCTCCCTCAGCCTCTCCTCATAGGATCTGTGCTCGAGTCCCTTCACCAGCCCAGCTGCCTCCTTTGGACCTGCTCCAGCACCTCAATCTCCTTCCTGAGCTGAGGGGCCCAGAACTGGACACAGGACTCAAGCTGTGGCCTCCCCAGAGCTGAGCACAGGGGCAGAATCCCTTCCCTGGACCTGCTGGCCACACTGTTCCTGAGCCAGGCCAGGGTGCCATTGGCCTTCTTGGCTACCTGGGGTGGGTGAGAGAGACAGCCTGCTTTGGGGGAATCAGTGCTAATTGTAGCTCAGAACAGATGTTTCTACTCCACCACCTTAGGATGAAGATCCCCGATGAGACCTGAGACTTGGAAAGGAGTGCTCAGGTGTTACCCCTGCTCCTGCATCCCACACCAGCCCCCAAAGTCTGGGCAGGTTGTAGGATGGAAGTGGTGGGGCCAGGAATTTCAGGAGGGTCTCAGGTAAGTGTGCTGATCCCACACCTTTGCACCCAGGTTTTCTTTTTTGCTGCCTGTGTGAGATGCTGAAGGTGCCAGCTCAAAGAAGTCCATGCACTTGCCCATCTCTCAGTTCCAGCTGCTATCAACTGGGTGAAAATGCCTAAAAATGCAAACAGTGGGTGAGTTCACTTTATTCCAGGCATTCCAGAGACAAAAAGCAGAGAATCGGGTATGTCAGGGAGAGCTGCTCTTTTAAGGCACAGAAATGCTGGGTGGCTAAATGAACTTTTACAAAAGGCTTTGAGTCCCAGGGTGAGGAAGGGTACTCTAAAGGCAGAAAATGGTGTTTTGCCATGATGCTTCTCAGCTGATTCTCAGGATCAAATGAATTGGGAATGTCTCTCTTTTTCTTTAAGAGACAAAAGAGAGACCAAATGTTTTGTTCCCTTTGTGTTTGTCAAAGGTAACATTGCAAATGGGAGGAGTTACCTGTATAAAGAAGACCATCCTTTTCTGGGAGCCACTTCTTCCATGGGTTTCCCATGCAGAGCCTGCTGCTTCTTGATGGAGCAGGATGCCTAAATCCCTGTGCTTCCTCAGTGCCATCTGGTTCCTGGGGTCCCTGGGACACTTTGTGGAGCCCAGCTGGCAGTTGCCATGCAGCCACTGTGGGCAGCCCAGCAGCACCCCACTAATCCACCTCTACCTGGGGTTATTGGGACCCTTCTCCCGCCCAGGTCCCCATCCTGGGCAACACTGAATTGCTTTTTTGGGCTGCTTTTAAGGCAGAGATGCTGTTAAATATGGGTTGATCCAGCAACCTTGTCTTCCTACTGTTTCATTCTGAAGGAAAACAGGGCTAAAATAAAAGGGCCTTTTCCTCTTTTATTTGTCATGTTACTAATTGCTGTATTACAGCATTTTCCAAGACCAATTACATACTGCTTGGGGAGATTAGCAGAGTGCAAAATCTACCAAGGTTTATTATACAGTGGTTGCTCATGGAAGCAAAGTAACTGAAGTCAAGCCCTTAATATTTTGTGTATTTCTCCCAATGCTGGTTTCATATATATATATATATATTTATATATATATATAAAATAGGAACTGCACAAGAGTCAGCAATGTTTAAAACAGATTTTCTTCCCTATGAGGGAATGAATAAGAGTCATTTGTCATATGTTTCCTTTAATTCATGGCTACAGAGCATTTTAAAATTGCTTGATGTAAATCTGTCTCATCTATTTGACAACTCTGATATTGAGTCATTCATTTTTATTCTATGACTTTCCAAATTCTATATCACGGCAGGAGATGGGTGGCTAAAGTGCTGGTTTTGGACTATGGCTCGAATGTAACAATAGCTTTTGACCCCAGCTCCAGTCCCAAGGAAAGTGAATTTGGCAATCTCATTTCAATTCATAGTGAATAGCTGCTCACATAAAAAAATCAGCACCTACCATTTGTCATACTTGGCAGCTCCTGCTTAAGAATGGTCCAGAACTGCATTACCATGGAAACTAAATTACCTACTCCTACTCTCAGCTCAGAAGGTGATTTCAGCCCCTTGTGGAGGTTTCGTATCTCTGGCAGAAGGAGGTGAGGGTAATCTGGGGGAACTGCAACACGTATGACCCATCAGCAGTTCTCTGGTTTGAATATTGGCAGCTGCTGCTCACGTGCCCCTGGGTTCCCACCAAATGGCTTTTTCCTGCACAGCACCATTTATTTACTGATTTTTGTTATGATAACAACTACCAGCTGCAGGCAGGGCCAGAGCTACACTGAGGTTTAGTGCTGTACATGGAGATGTTTAGGGACAATTTCTCCTCTGAAGACCAGGCAAGCGTGGGAGGTTCCAGATATTCCTTTTTAATTAGAAAATTAAAACAACTTCAGTGATTTGCCTGAGATATCACAGGGATGTGGTGGCAAGCCCAGCAATTGAATTCCCCTTTCTTTAGGCTTTGTATCACTTCTCTGAACCATTTTATCTTCAGAATCATTCCTATGCCAGGTGAGCTGGGACCACCACATGGTTGGATAATTTTTGTTTCCTATCATCTACCAAAAGGCTGCTGATTCACAGACCAGTGTCTTATTTCAGGCTGCTCAGTCCTGGAATGTGCAAGCCCAGCAATTGAATTCCCCTTTCTTTAGGCTCAGCTTTGTATCACTTCTCTGAACCATTTTGTCTTTCTTCACAATCATTCCTATGCCAGGTGAGCTGGGACCACCACATGGTTGGATAATTTTTGTTTCCTATCATCTACCAAAAGGCTGCTGATTCACAGAGCAGTGTTTTATTTCAGGCTGCTCAGTCCTGGAATGTGCAACTGTAATGGATTAGAGATCAATGTTTTCTGGACACTGGAAGTTTTTAAGGTTAATTAGATACTGTTTGTTGATTTTGTACTTGTAAGCAAAAGCACTGCCTGTGACTACTCCATCCTTCAATAATGACCGAAGCAGAAGATCATTTCAATCTGCTGATCTGCATCTACCATGCTTTTCCCTCCCAGATCCTGCTTCTGAGCAAGATGTGGAAAGACCAGAAAATAAATACAGATAGAGAAAGCAGATGAATATATATGTCTCTTACACTCATAGAGCTAGAAACTCAGCAGAGAGAAACAAAAGGAGCTTTGCCATTGGTATTGCAGGGGCTGTGTGAGGAGCAGCCCATGAGAGGCTGATTCTGGGAGCTTGATGTTGGGACTGTGGTCTTGGGCAATTCAGGACCAACCCCTGTAGCTGGGCTGGTTTTGGTTTGAGGAGGTGATGGCTCTGCAAAGGCTGCCAGGTCTTGCTACAGGGCTGCTAAAATCAGACAGAAGAGCATGTTGAAGCCTGGGCTGTTGAGGTCTCTTTCCCAGCTTGCAGAGAAGCCCCCAGCCAAAGCCACCAGCTCTCTGCTTTGTGTGCCAACCTGAGGACTGCTGCATTGCAGGGGCTGGCAGGGGAAAGTCCCCCTTCCACTCCCCACCTGCTCACCCCATGCAAAGGAACCACACAAAAGTTCTGCTGCAGCCAAAGAATTCTCCTGAGGGCCCTCTCTGAATCCTCATATCCCCTTCCCTTGACTTGACCCCACCAGAGCAGCTGCCAGAATCCTTTTTCAGGTGGGTCAGAAGAGGTGTGTGTGAGGGGATGTGGGGTAAGGACCAGGCTGGTTGTAGCTGCAGGTCCACTGTTGGTCCTTGGCCCAGTGCTGGGGTCCCTCCCTTCCCAGCTGCAAGGTGGATGCTGCTGGAAGAAAGGAGAAGATCATGAGCACCCATCTCTGCAGGTACACCCTGGTGTCCAGGTGCTCAGCACCCCACAGATCCCTGCAAAATCCATCCTCCATCCCATTCCTTGGGACACAACAGCATCAGGGGCTGCTGGTGGTCTCCAGACCTTCATCTCTCTTAGGCATCTCCTTCCATGGGAGGCAGTGGGTGGACTTCTTGCTCTGCCCTTGCCATGGCCCAGGCAGAGTATTTGGGTCCCTTCTGCTCTGCCTTTGCTTTTTATATGCATCTTTCCTATTTGAGTGTCACAGATCACTGCACCAGCTGATTAGCCTAGACATGGATGGAATATAAAAGAGCAAGTCCTCCAGTTGTAGGTAAGACCTTTTGTGAGATTGACTGGCTAAAAATAAAACAGAAATTGGCTTTGAGCTTTGGAGAATCTGCCTCTTCCTCAGGCCACGGGAAAGCAGAGCAAGGGGTGGCACTTCATAATTAATTATGAATTCATAATTAATTTGAAGCCTGAATCAACTGCCTAGTAGTGGAGCTGTTATTAGTTGCTTTTTTTTCCCCACAGTCTCTCAGAGAGTTTGATCCTCACAAGCAGGCTTCAAAATTTCAGGACCTTTGTTCTGTTCAGTTTGCTTTTTCCCAATCTGTCAGCCTCGGGTACACCTCTGTTTTTTGATAGTTTTTCTGTTTAAGGAACTGGCTCAAGAGCTCCAATTTTGGGACTTTAGTCTACACACGGGAGCTCAAACAAAATTACCCTCCCTGGGTAGGAAAGGTCTGTGTGTGTTCATGCAGGATTAAATGTTGTTTTGAAGGTTTGTTCTGTTGACATTAAAAAAAAAAAAAAACAGTGCAAAAACCCACTCTTAGCTTCTGCAGCATGTAATCTGGTGTTCCTCAGCCTTCTGACTCCCTGCAATAAATGCAACAAAACTTCTTTCCCCGCAGAGCTGCACGGGGCTTAAGCAGATTGGTGGGGTGGGATTTTTGGAAAGCATTTGAGGCTGACCTTTCCTTACCTCCTCCCTAAAGCTGCTGGTTAAAATGCCTGCTGACTTCAAGGAGAGCAGAGCTGGGGCAGAGCTGAATACTTCTGAAAATCCCACCTGTAAAGCCTGCAGAGTTCATTATCAGGGCAAAATTTTGTATAAACCCAGCAGGGACATACAGAAATTGTTAGCAGCTTATTAATGGCCTCCGTGGTGGATGTGTGTATTGAATTTAATTGGGCTGCATCCCAGTAAGGTTCTGATCTGCTCCTGATTAATTTTCTCTACAGTCAACCCTTTCCTTCTCCTCTTAGAAACTGGACAGAGGCTCCCTGTTTGCACTTGCATAAAAGACTGGTAGTGAATTAAAGCATGCAGGTAATTATTTATTATGCCCTGAGGAAGAGCAGTGAGCAAGGAAGGCCCTGAGTTAATGTAGCTGGATGCTAACAGCTTGGTACCCAGCCCTCTTGATGTCATCCTAAGAGAAAGTAGCATTAAAGGAGCTACTATTTAATTTTTGCAGGTACAAGCATGGTTAAGTTTCTTTGTATAACATCTGGTTAGTGGTGTGAAGACATAAAGTAAGCTTTGAGGAGGGTGACACACTTGAAAGGGCAGGTTATATTTATTCTGCTGTGTGTCAAGGGCATGCTGCTTGCTAACTGCAATTAGAATGTGTATCTGGAGGTCTGTGTCCAAATACTGGAGATGTCTTTGCAGAGTATAAAAGGACTATTGTGTTAGTCATCCAGTCTCCAAGGGTATGAAGATGCTTCCCTCCCTCGCCTGCTATTAGGGATTCTCAGTTACTTTTATGTAAATCCAGTGATGAGGAGAGCTGACAAGACTGTGACAGAGAGAAATTTCACCTTTTTTGACTGAAACAGGGCTTTTATTATTGAGTAAGACTGTCTTGGTCCTCTGGAAATGAAAGAAAGAGATGCTGTTGAGAATCCCATAATTAACAGCTTAAGGTATAAACCACATAGAACCCTGTGTTCTACCATAAACCCCCTAATTAGCTTTGTAGGGTCTGTTTAAAAGCAAACAGACATGCATCCTTATCACTCAATAATAATTTGCAAATAAACTCTTTCTTGACACGTCTTAGGAAAACACAAGATTATTAGTTGGCAGAGTTAAGCCAGCTGAGTAGCTGAAAAAAGCATGAAAAGAGCAACAGAAGTCCTTTTCAGAATCCTCCTCTCTTTGGCTTTATTTCTCTAAAGCTTGATTTATCAAGAGGAGAATACAGTATTTGGTTTCCCCACAAGTGAGCTCTTTTCATGTTTTGTCTTTGAAATGAAAATCTTCTTTTGGAACAAATATCTGCTCTATCAGATAACTGCATGCTTGTCATCCCTAACAGTGTGCTGGCAGGAAGGCTGGGCAAGGATTTTTCTGCAGTACATTGAGTACACATTGCTGGCCCTGGATCAAGAATCAATTCCTCTGATATCGAAATATTGACTTTGCATGGCTGGTCTGATTTAAATGCTTATCATTCTTGACTTTGTAGGCTACGTACGTACTGCAAACATTTTTTTTTTTAATTTTTTTTTTTCATGTGGGGCTGAGAATAAACATCTTTACAGCTGCCTGGCCATTTCTAGCAGAATAACAAAGGGGCTGTGTGCATGTATGGGAGGCTGTGTGTGGGAGTGAGGTTGCCAGCAGATTAATGCAACCGCCACATCTGCGGAGGGACCATTTAGGAGAAGTTGGGAAGGGGTATTTTTTAATACTCAGAATTACACAGTGTTGTCCCTCTGAGTGTAAACATGGCTTTTTCACTCCTCAGTCTGGGTGGGTGTTGACCACGGAGCTGGGGAAAATAAAAAAAAAAAAAAAGGCAGAGCACAAACAAACCCTAACGCCGTTATTAAAACATTTAAAAATCTTTGTGACTCGAAGTAATAATAATAATACCACTAATAATAAAAATAATAAAAAAAAAAAGTCAAGATAATTTCCCAGAGGCAATCAGAACACCTATTAAGTTAGCAAGGACTTTTAATTGGCATTATGCTTCAGTGAGGAAGACAATGGATCTTGCGGGTGCGCGAGTGGAACGCATTTGCATTTCAGAGATGATTAAAATAGATTTGATTGCATTTGTCTGAAGCCTGGCAAGTGAGGGCACATCTGCCGTGTTCCATGTGCCCTGCGTTTCCTAGGACTAATGGAGTGCACTGAGTCACCACGGGATGAGCTTTTACCTCTGGAAGTCCCACAGCACCTTCTGCTGCGTGGCCAGCTTCTTTGTTAGCCCCAGAGACCTCTTCTTATAAAGAATTGATGTAAAGTGGAGCAAGATGGGAAGGATTCGAGGCAGTGAACTTGTCTTCATCTGGTTATGCGAGAGCCCTTGGGCTTTCTGCTGCTTCAAGGTAGAATTTATAAGGTGAGATGAAAGGTAATTTAAGTCATTAATTTGTGTTAAGGGCTGGCAGAACAACAACGGGGCATTTAATCTCGCTGCGGGAAAAATCGGTGATTTGCAGAGTTGGGGTCAGAATTAGGGGTCTGATTTTTCTCTGCTACTCAGTGTAAAAAGAGCTGCCTCAAAATGGAGATTTTTATTTACCAGAAACATAAAGCCGAGTTAATGGACTTTGAAAAAAAACATCCACAAGCTTTAAATGTAATATAGAAACCGATTAATTAATTGGCACTCAATCTTTTTCCTTGTGCTTTTCATTATTTTCCCATCTGAATTCAACATTACAAACACTCTCCCAGCTCAGATCTCTCACCCGCCACCCAAACCCAGGACTGGGGTGAAGGGCAAGGGCTGCCAGATGCCTTGCATGGGTGGGATGCCCTCACCACATCTGAGCCTACCTTTCCCTCCCACCCCCATGGCAGCTGGGCAGCTTTCCTCCAGGCAGTGCTGGGCTTTTTTTCCCAGCTTTTTTTTCCCAGTGTGACCATCCTGTGGCTGATGAGTAACTCACCATGCTCTTGTATTTCTCCAGTACTTCCTCCCATGACCCCTGTGTGCCTCCTGGCCCTTTATCAGGTTCCCTGCCTATGGATTTCTGCTCTTTATTGCTTTCTCCACTCCTTGATGCCTCCTGGTTTTGCTCCCTTTGCGTTCCTTCTGTTCTCCCTACACGTCGTGCTCTGCTGTCCCTTGTTCTCACAACATTGATCTCTTTCATGTGCCAAACGATTGCTCTTTCTTCTTTGGCAAATGTCTCTTAAAACCACACTGCCCTGACATCAAAAAGTGAAATAAAGATGAACTGGCAGAACCTGGAAATTAGGCTTCATCTGATGAAAGTGGCTTGTCCTGGGCAATAGGATTTTGGAATAGCTGGGTGTGTTCCACAGCAGGGATGATGGCTCTCTATAGAAACAAGATTCTTGGGTGGCTCCTGTGCTGCCTGTCCTTGGGTGATGTTGGGCATGGCTCTGCCCCTCAGACTCCTGCTGGGATGCTGGAATTCCTTATTCTGCCTCTAGGTCCTGGTCCTTGCTTACAGCATCCTTGCTAACACTATAGCACTTGCTATCACTATAGAGATGCACTACAGCATCTCTATCATTGCCCATTTCTTGCTTTCACCCTTTCCATTGCTCAGATCCCCTAGGAACAGCCCCAGCACTGCCCAATTTGGAGAAGGCAAATGGATCCTCTGTCATTAGGACAGCTCAGATGCCACCAGGTGCTTGTCACTGGGATCTGCCTGCAGCCCCTGCTCCCTCCACTCCTTCATGGGCCCATGAGTTGGCTGGAGGTCACATGGAGATGGAGCACACAGGTGCTGGAGTTTTGTTCAAACAGTTTTGTGTCTGGAAAAAACCCAGAAAATTACTGGTGATGCGTGCAACACTGTTAAAATAATAATAATGAAATTTTGCCTCTTGCCAGTCTGATTTTAATAATCTACATGATGCATTTTTCCCCCCCTTCTACCTAAATAAAGTATTCCCATAGAGAAAGAGTGCTTACAAAAATTTCCTTGCCATTTATAGCCACAGCTTTTCCCTTCAGCTTTGTTGCTACTTAATCTTAGCCCCTGGAGGCAAGTTGCACATATTAACCTGTCAGAGCAATGCTAAAATTGTGTGACGCTTAGGAATATATTCAGAAAGTCCATAAAACCATCATAATGGCTCTGTTTTTCCTCCTCATCTGGTCATGCACTTTAACAACATTTCCCCTATACTATACCTCTGCCCCTAGTGTTTGTTTAACGTGGCCTTCCAGTTGGAAAGGGCTTTTTGGAGGTTTTTTTTTTTTTTGGATCACTGGCCAGAGGAAGTGGCCATTATCCTACAAGGAATCACTGGCCATTATCCTACAAGGAATGTTTTGTTTTCTCAGGTGCCATTGGCCATCCCTTCTGGGGATGGAGGGAGAGGCAAGTAGAGGGTAGGGGAAGAGGAGCTCGGGGTAGCAAAAGACTGTGATGAATGTCATCTGCTTTTGAATGATATTTTCTCTTTTGGGTTTCAGAATGTTAAATATAGATTTGGGCGTCCAGCTTTTAACACACAGTGTCAGAGTCTGGGAAACAAACACTTGAGGCAGGAGCCCTGGGTTTTGCAGTCAAGAGGAGCCCCCACATAATACAAATTATTATTTCTGCATAAGGACATAGACACCAACCCAAGGGGAAATCTGGCTTTTATCTTCAGCCGTTGTTTATCTGGGTTAAACCCCTGGAATATTAGGGGAAATAAATACAGAGTTGTATTGAGGCCCTACCTTGAATCAATATACTTTAGAATACAAAAATCATAATTAGTACACAGGTCAGGAGCTTGTAGATTTTGTTTTGATTCAGATGGGGAAAAATATTTCTCGTTTGCAAGTCAATAAGCATGTACAGGCTAAAAAATTGTTTACCATGTTTCAGGAGCACAAACATAAGGCTAAATTAAGCTTGATCAGTCAAGTCTGACTGTATTCTCTTTAATACAGCACGGCTGGCAACTCTAATCTTGAAGCTTGGAAGCTGTAGGAAAAAAAAAGCATAATTTTCCTACACCTTGGGGAGAGAGGGTCCTTTCCTGGTAGCTAAGAAGTTTCTCTCACTGGCTTAGAAAGAAAAAAAATGTTCATGTGCAACAGAAAGGTCTTTATTTGAAGGCAAAAATAGCACCTCCCTGTCATGTGCTCTAATTAACTTGCTGTGATGTCGCTCTAGTGATGGACACAGAAATAGACATTTGCTTTCCTAAATCCTGCAGCAGAAAATGAGGCATGAGTCAGGAGGATACAAGAGGGCAGAACTCATTTTCTTTTAATTACTTTGATTCAGGTTATATCACCCAGCAGCTGTTGAAGTTTCATTTTGAGAAGCTGAATCCTCCTGAAATCCCAGCATGTCATTTTTTGACGGGACTTACTCACTTCTCCTTTATACATATAGAAAGATGAGGTGTTTTTTTTTTTAAATTTTAGTGCTGATAGGGAAAGCAGACATGGTGAGCTATGTTCCCATTCACTGCTGAAAGATATAATTGTCTACCAACTCTTTGCCAGTAAAATGAAGGAGGAAAAAAAAAAAGCGCCCAAATAATACGAGTGCTCTGGAAAAAAAAAAAGTGCCCAAGTAATATGAGTGTTCTAATTAGGAAGTCTCTGAGAAGTGTTTAACCTTTTCTCAGGTACACGTGTACCAAGACCTATTTGGGGGAAAATAGGTGCCATTTGTAGCTGAATGGCAAGTTTGGGATGGATGTACAGACCCACCACAACCTCCTCTTGGCAACTGAGTCTTGGGGAGCTTTGCCCACTGTGGCTTTGGATGGGGCTGGCAAAATTTAAGGTGTAACCAGATGAAAGTTACTCCCCAGTGGCTATTTCTGCTTTTTAGTCTTCAAGGAAGTTTTGGCTGAGGTCTGAGGATGGTCCTCCAGTGGTACAGTCCTTGCAGTCCTCCAACCACTTCCACTGATGTCTGTGAGTCAAACCCTCAGTCCCTCTGCCTCACTTCCTGAAACCAGGATAACATCTCCACGTTCTCCAGCAACATCTGAAAATCAAGACATGATGCTTTCTGAACCATCACGTGTTGGGCTGCTGGATCCCACCAGAAAATAGTTGGAAGCCCTGGGAAGCAGCAAGGGCTGGTTGCCTTCTAGGGGAGTTGGACTTTCTGAGTGAGAACTGGATGGACTTATCACTTAAAGTCTTTCCACTCATTTTCCTGCCTTTTTGAGAAATTTTGGATGAACATTACTTAGAAAATTCTGATTTTTGTTCCTCCTTTCTTGGAGCCCCTGGCTTTTCTAGTGGTGGGCAAATGACTGGACCTTTCTCTATGTGTAAGTGGCCTGCAGTGTCCCAGAGGAAAACAATTCTGTGCCTTTTTGTGCTGAGTTCTTTCTCATTTGTGCCCTTTTTGAGCACAGGAGATTGGGTGACAAGTAGCTGCCTGGCCTTGTGATTTCAGATGTGACTCCTATCTGCTTCTCTTTTGGAGGAATAGAAAGTGGTTGGGACAGCATGACAGAGGTTAACATAGAAAAAGCTATATGTATAATTTAGTCAAAAAACCCAAACCAAACCAACAACAACAACAACAACAACAACAACAACAACAACAACAAAAAAAAAAAAAAAAAAAAAAAAAAAAACAAAACCAAAAAACAAAAACAAAACCAAAAACCAACCCCCAAAAAACCCCAAAAAGCAAAAAAAAACCCAAACAAAGAAAATAGCTAAAAATAAGAAGGTTTGGATAGAAGCCACTCTATCTGCATGGATTTGAAACTATTTAAAAGTCTGTAAGGTCTCTGAAGCCTACTTTCTATGTAAGTTTAGGAAATATTGACAACATAAACCAACATTTCAGTATTTAAAACATAGGGAAGGAATTGTGTATAAAATGGAACTGCTCAGATGAATTTTGATGACAGTTTCTATTTGCATTATTTATTTTTTATTGCTTTATTTTTTACAGATGTGGATGGTGACTAAACCACTAATGTAAACTTGTAGCCAGATAGCTTCAAACCAGATATTATTGGCCTAGTTCAAATAATACTGTAGTTTGGTTATAAACCAGCTTTTGTTACAAACAACTTTACAAGCCTAAAATATGTATGAAACTACTGAATATGTAAGAACCATAAACATCCATACCTGAAACACTCTTACATGAGGTGGCTGATTCATAGCTGATCCAGAACACATATAAAACTCCTACAAATATATTTAGGAAAGGAAGTGAAGGCTATTTTAAATTTATGGTGAGCTGGAATCAGAAAGTGCCTCCAACAGTGAAACTTAGAACACAAACTCCTCTGAAGATACAGCATCATGTTCTTAGGATTTACAGACTGATCAGGGATTTGATTTAATTTTCTACTTCCAAGGGAACACTTATCCCACCACCAGGAGCAGCATGTTGAGCCTTTTCTTTCCTGACTTAATGGCATGGATGTCAACCAGTATGTCCCAGTTTTCTAGCCCAGACCAAGGTCCTGTTGGTCCCATCTGACCTTGGGTCCATCCTTGGTTCACAGTGAGTGGCATCAGCCTCTCTGGTTCAAACATAAAGGCTCAGTAATCCATTAAAAACCTGAAGCTCACTCTGGTTTAGGGCTTTCTCCTTTTTTTTTTTCTCTTTTTTCTTTTTCTTTTTTTTTTTTTTTCATTTATTCTTTAAGTTTTTTCCTTACTCCCTCCCCCCTCAAGCTCTGTACGTTTAAGATTCCTCCAAATGGATGCAAATGGCACTTATTAGAAAAAGAGAAAATCACTGCTGGATAAAAGCTGTCCCCAGCATGTTTTAATGTTCAAATTAGAGGACCCTCCCCAGTGCTGAAATGGGGTTTATAATGGAAATGCTGACATTGCCACCAGACTCTGTGCCTGTTGCTCTTTTGTCCTGCAAGTTATTAAAATCCAGCCTGGTTGCCTAAGAGACAGGGCAGCTACTTAGCAGATATTTAGCCTTCAGTAGAAATTAATGTCCTACAATGTATTTATTGGAAAAATACACTTAATTAAGCGCTCAAGTTATACAAGCCACCCACCAACTACAAGTGTGTTCTGGCAACAGAAGTACTGTTGTTACTCTGGTTCTACTCCATGATGTTATTTTCTCAAGTAAATGCATTTTTTTTTAGCCTACCAGTTCTGGCTGCAGCATATTGATAAGATAAGTCTGCACTAAAGGGAGCTCTAGTATTTTTAGTCTCCATTTCCAGCTCCCTGTAGTTCATTAGTGACACTGTTGGGAGAGTGTTGATTCATTAAGAGGCTTTTCATTAACAAGCTGACATTCATATGGAGAAGAAAAAGCCAGGAAAAGTAACAAGGCACTCAGCATTTTCTGCTGTTTCTCTGGGACTTTTTATCTTTGGTGATGTCAGCAGATGAGCTGGGAGCTCTCAAGGCTGCAGGTTTTAAGCTGAACCCAAATGACTTGGATTTTGGAGTTTCTGTTTCTTTTTTTTTTTTTTTTAATGTACACAAATAATATGATTTTCAGGGGAAAATCTGTATCTTGCACATGTAAGAGGTCTAATAGATGGCAACAGCAGGGGAAAGTCAGATGTGCAAGTTTTCTGGTTTCAGATTGCTTTTAATTGGGGCCTTAAAGGCTAACATGGAAACACAGGGGAAAATTTTGACTTTTACTTAGTTATTTAAAAGGCTGTTGGCTATATTCCTAAACTTTATATGGCTTTGGATAGATTAGGAGCTCTCTGCTAAGCTATCAAATATGTCATAATCACGTAAATTCCTAGCAAATATATAAATATGAAATTTTCATTGTTTATCACTGCCATTTAATTGTAGGCCCAAATTCCATAGCTTAACATTTGGATAGTTCTTGATACTTTAATCATTACACAAATATTAGCTAATTAATAAAAACATCTGAGCAGCCCTTCTGAGACTGTCAGATTCCAAAGAACTAAATTCCACTCCTGAAAAAAAAATAAAAGGGGAAAAAAAAAGGGGGGGAGGGGGACACTGTTCAAGCAAACACACTGTAAGCTTTTAAATGGCAAATCCAAAATGACACAGTGGGGCACCATTTCAGGCTTGCAATCTGAGCACAAAGCCTTTATTTTTCCAAGATTTTTTTCCCCCCCCCCCAAGTCTTGTAAATAAACAGTAGGGAATGACTTCTCTTAGGAAGCAGAGGGGAGGCAGGCCAGAGATGAGCTTGACATTGGCACTTAGCTTTGTTTTCCTCTGCGTGCAGTATTTCATTGGAATATAGTATTACATTGACTTATGTATTCATTCAATCATGAAATCCAACAGGACTTTTCAGTTCTGTCATCAAAAAAAGCAACAAGAGCAGCAAAGCAAACTGCATGGGTCTGACCTTTGCTCCCCTTGCTGAGAATTCGTCAAACAAAATTGTGGCCTTTAAATCCTTTATGAGTTATTTTGGCTCTGAAAGTTCTGATTCAATCATGCAAAACTATGTTGATATCTCTGGCTTGCAAATAAATCCTAAAAAAAAACCAAAAAAACCCAGAACCCAAACAGAACTGAATCACATTCATTGAATGTCTAGGGTTGGAAGGGACCTTAAAGCTCATCCAGTCCCAACCCCCTGCATGGGCAGGGACACCTCCCACCAGCCCAGGTTGCTCCAAGCCCCATCCAACCTGGACTTGGACACTTCCAAGGAGGGGACAGCCACAATTTCCTTGGGCAACCTGTGCCAGTCTCACCATCCTCAAAGTGAAGAATTTTTTCCCAGTGTCTAACCTAAATCTCCCCTTTTCAAAGCTGAAACCATTTCCCCTTGTCCTCTCCCTACACAACTGTGTAAAAATCCCTACCCCAGCTTTCCTGTAGCCCCTTTAGATCTTGGAAGGTTGCTATAAAGTCACCTTGGAATCTCCTCTTTTTTTAGGTTGAACCTCAACTTCCCCAGCCTGGCTTCTCAGGGAGGTGCTCAGCCCTCTGATCATTTTATTGTCTCTCCTCTGGACATGTTCCAGGAGCTCTGTGTCCTTCTGATGCTTGGGACTCCAGAACTGGACCCAGAACTCCAGGTGGAGTCTCACAAGAGCAGAGCAGAGGGGGAAAATCACCTTCCCTTGAAGGTGTCTGTGCTTCTTTTGATGCATCCCAGGACATGGTTGGGTTTCTGGGCTGAAAGTAATGACTTTCTTAGCTTCATGATATTGCTTGATAACTTTAAACTACACTGGTCGTTCAGTTTTCCTGGATTCAGGGCTTTCCATAATGATCTTTCATTCCTGGTCCCTTTTTTCTCAGTCAGAGAGATGACATTTCCTGCCACCCATGACCACTGAGCTGTTCTTGCTATTCCTATAATTCAACATTCTGTCTGTTGGACCAGAGGACAAAGCAAAGCTCTGCTGTAGCCATGTTGCAGTTTGCAATGGAGATGGCACAGAACAGGATTGGAGTAAGCAAAGGGCAAGGAAGAAGAGGTTGTAGCTGGGTTTTACTGGTGACATTTTTTTCCCCTAGAACTTGGCATCCTGAGAAATAAAAGTAGTAATTATTTTATGCTTTATTGCTTAAGATAGGAATGCTACTGGTCAATAATTTTTTCATTTTTTGGTTTATTTCTTTCTCTCTCCCCAGTGTCATCTGGGGCAACGTGGAGACAGTGTATTTGTAATTGTGGTTTACCATTTTGAGAACCAGGCAGGCTCTTTATGCCTATTTCTCATGAAAAAAAAATGAATATAGAACATATTTTGATGGAGTTGGGTTTTTTTTCTATTTTTCTATAAAATTTCTAAACATCCTTTCCATTTTTGGAGCAGTTTCAGCCATAATTGGAAGACTGCAAGCACAGCACAGTAGATGCAATATCACCTGAGGTTTATTTCACTTGGGGAGCAGAGTTAAGGATGAATGCTTTGGTAGCAGGGAGCCTCAGAAAGTTAATCTGAGAAGTAAATTGTAAAAAGCAGGTTGAGGAGATGAAAATGACACTGACATAAGCAGCGGGAGTCTCAGAACCCATCCACCAGTTTGATTTGTTGCCATGTTGTCAGAATGTCTAATTAAGCAGCTATATATATAAAAGACAATTTGAAAATGGTGGGGAAAAAAAAAATCCAAGTTAATATAGATGTGATTTCACAAGAGATGTGCCATTTATTTTGTTTGACAGCCAGAGATAAGTGAATGAGAATGAAAGCAGGAGGGTCTGACTGCAGCATATTCATTGCCTAAGTAGGATTTTTGCTCTAAAGCATCTTTCTGCAGTTTCTGATCACAGTTACCCTTCCTCTTGCTCAACCTGCTGTATCAGGATTTGTACTTTTTGGATAACCAGACAATCTCATACAGCTCAGTCTACTTTTTTTTATTTTTTTTTTTGGTGCATGTTCTTTTTCCAGGGAACTGTGTTTGAGCTTGTCAGTTCTATGAACACCACCTCAAGCATAAATTCTGGGGCCCCTAATAGCAAGACTGAGGTATTTTGTCAGCAGTCCTTGCATGGCATAGACAACAGTTTATTATTATGAGATGAGCAGAATTTAAAAAAAAAAAAACAACCTTCAAATGAGACACCCTAGATAGAAGAGCCTGGAGCAGAAGGGAAATTAATAATCACCAAGTGTGAACTTACAAGGTCTGTTCACATTAATAAATTAAAAAATTCTCAAGAGAGGATCAGCAGATCTTGGCTGAGTGGACAACTCGGGAGCAGAACCACAAACAATTAAACAGTGTTTAAAAGTAGAGGAGTTTAGGATTGGCCATGCATGATTAAAGTTGGGTTGCTTTACTTTCAACAGAATACCTGCAAATAATGCTTAAAAAACCCCCAAAATAAACCAACATTAAACTCTGAAATGAGAAATTACTAGTGAACTTTTTTCCTAACCTACTTAACTGTTGCATGGCTATGCCATAAATGTGGAATTCTTAAATATTTAATAAATTCCTAATTAATATGTTAACAAAAATATGTATGTAATGAAGTTTAAGATATCCATAGAAGCTATCCCTAAATATCCCATATGTTTTTTTAATTTATTGACATCAGAGGGATGTGAGAACCCAAACTTATTTCCAATGACTGAGGTGGGCCTTGTCCCACTTTAATCCAACCCCTGGCAGCTGGTTTGCTCTACAAAATCAGGGCAAAATCTGCTCTTTGCTTTTTGGGATATGAGGTACATCAGCAGCCTTGAATTGGAAGAGGAAAAAACGAGCAGGTTCCTACCACTATTTTGCACCTTATACATCTTATATTTTTTCAGATTTTTCAAATTTTTATATTTCTTATGACCCCTGTGAAGGATTTCATGTGTTGCTGGGGAGGATTGAATAATCTTTGCTTTTCTGCTCTGATTATAGTTCCATCAGGAAGCTGAGATGTTCTGGGTCAGCTCCTCAGCTGGTGGAGTCAGCAGCTTCCCTGCAGCTGGAATTGGTTGAGTTTATCTCAACTTTTGGAAGGTCATTTAGTGCCACGCTTTGGAAGGTATTTAAAGTTCTACTTTGTGGTCCCTTTTTTTCCTACTTCCTTTGTTTAGATTTTGTAATTTTAGTTTTTTTTTTAATTTTTCAAGAGATTTCCCCTTGTTCCAAAATCTAATCATCTTTTCCAGTAAGTTAAAATCCACAGCCCTGTTTTAAAATGTCACAATTCATTCAGTTAGAAAGCAATGCTAATGGTTTCAATTTCTTTTTTTTTTTTTCCCAGTGCTGTTGATAGCTGCAGCTGCTGACGTTTCTAATGTACTTGTATTTTTGAAAATAATTTTAACAAAAAAAAAAAAAAAAAAAAAAAAAAAAAAAAAAAAAAAATTCAAAGTCTCCCAGTCTACCACTCAAGGAATCTTCTTAAAATTTATGTTTTCCAAATGATTTTGCATTAGAAAATGCTTTAAGCATTCAGCTGTATACCCAAGCAGTGTGGAGAAGTCCCTGGGGACAGAGCAGGATGGTGGAAGGGTGAAGTTAGAGGAGAAGGATGCTGTGGGACTGTGCCATTGGAAGATATGAGGTTGCAGATGGATTACAAAAGGAAAAAGAAGTGGATTTCCTACCCATTAATCTGAGGAGTGTCAGAGCAGTGCTGCACATGGAGCAGGTGGTGAAACAGCAGGAGGTGGGGATGCTGGTGAAGGCAATAAGGGAGTTCAAGATGGTTTGGAGTACAGGAAAATGCCTGAACTGAAACAAATGAACATTGATGCAGCAGAAACTGAGAAAAGTGAGGTTGATAAGGGCATTTTCCAGGTAGGAAGAAGTTATCAGGGTAGTGCTGTGCTCTGGGTGTTACCATTGCTACCAGCAACTGCTGCTTCATAGGGTGCTTGGAGATGAGAGCATCTCCTCTCATGGGAGGAGGGGATACTGGGGTGGAAAGATCTGCTCAAAAGGGATTTTCCAGGCAAGTGTAAAAAAAAAATCACTTCAAAAAGTGGAAAAAAGAAATCACTTCAAGTGGGAAAAAAAAAAATCACTTCAAAAGCTCTCCAGTGCTGTAGGCACAGGGTCCTGCTGCTGGGCACAGCCTGGGTGTTGGCACTGGGCAAGAGCAACCAAAGAATCTTATGTGGGGTTCTTGAGTTGTCTTGTACTATGAGTTTAATCAGACTTTTGGGTGTTTGTGTTGTCCAAGAAGGAGGCCAAGATGCAGAGCACCCAGCCCTGTTGTCTGACAGGGACCATACACTGTTGGATGGCACCACGTCCCCACTCACCTGACACAGTCCAAGACAACTGCATCCAGATATTGCTCCATATTTTGAATTTAAGGAACAAAGTGAAAGGAAATGCAAGGGTAAAAATAGGAAAGAGCCCAGGCAAAGCTGACAAGATTTTGTGTGTGGCTGAAGGGCAAAGATGATAGGGTAGGAAAGGGGAGGGGGAGGGTGATTAGATAGCCTAATACATTTTTTACTTCAGTGCTTAATTTCTTTTGGAGTATGTGCTGCTTTTTTATGACAGTGACAGATAATGAAGGAGTTGAAAGATAATAAGCTCAGAGAGGATCCCAAGAAGTGGAATGTTACAGGTCTGTTTGGAAAGCTGAAATTCTCTGGTGATAGGAGATGGATGGGTTGGCTGGATGCCCCATGAGATTTTCCTCAGTCAATCTCAAATTAATTCCCCTTCATAATTAAAATACATTTTATATTTTTAGGAGCAGCTCTTTAAGTGCTTCCCCTCCCCACCCTCCAACTCCTTTTTACTGTGTAGCAGAAAAAAGCCACTTTAATTGCCAGTTTGCCTGATTTAGGATCTAAAAAACCCAGGATGTTCATGTCTGCCTGTCTTAGCTACTCATTTGATCTTGTACCCATTGTATAAGCTATAATGTATTTATCCCTGCAATAGATCTTTAAGGCAGTGAACTTTCAGTATTAATTTACAGATAAAGAGCTGTGGCCCAGTCAGACAATTCAGGTTTCCAAAGTCCCTCAGGAAGCAGAGGATGGACCAGAATTTTGAACTCCAGCATCTCAGCCTTGGGCTGCTCATTCTGTGCAGATGTCTGGGGCCAATACCTATAGCAGAAGGTACTGTGGGGAGTTCTGCAATGACTTTCAGTCCTGGGGAACCTCATGGCACAACAAGCAAGTGGAATTTTCACAAAGAAGTCTCACTGGTTTGCATCTGATCCTCTCATGGTCATTGATGAATCATTCATTCATTAATGAATCCCCCACTGCTTTCAGTTGAGATGCTCAGGCCACTGCTGGAGCCCTCTGAAAAAAAAAACAAAACTAACCTCAAAGTGAATCAATTTGTCATCCTATTTTATTTTTTTAGCACGCTTTGGTGGAAGCTTTCTCTGGGGTAAACCCAAACAAGTTCACTCCCACCTCCCTCCCAGTTTTCATTTTGGGTGTTTAGCTGCAAATAGCCCAGTCCTGACCCCAGCCTCCAAGCCAGCTTCTGTTTTCTGTTGGAGGTGGTGGGAGTCCAGCATCAGGAATGACAAAACCAGCAGCATCTGACCCTAATTTAATGTAGCTGCAAACTGGAAGATGGAAATTCAGTAATATATGTTGGCAGTTTTCCTGGAGCTCCCAGACACTGGATCACTGCAATTCATCTGAATTCCAGTTTCCCCCATAGGAATACAATGAGTCAATTAACCCTTGAAATAAATCAACTAATTCCAGAGCAAATTGCCCAGCCTCTCTTTTCTGTATTTTATCAGTTCCATAATAAAAACCTTCCTCTTGTTTTTCTGCTTCCTATTGAATTCTTTGGGATAAATACCACTGGTGCCTGCCAAGTCCCAGTTTCACAGACCTGCTGCAGCAAATGGAACCAGAGACACACATTGGGAGGGTTCCTCTTTTAATGCAGTCCCTCAAATTGAATGCCTGCAGAGCTACATGGCAAATTTAAAACTAAAATCCACACCTCATTAACAATGAATCCTGATGAGTAAGTTAAGTAGACGAAACATCAATAATTTATGGTGATGAACTCAGCATTTTCTCTCTCCCTATTTCTCTTTTTGTGTTGCATCTGTCTTTGGAAGCCTGTGGTATGTTACAAATGAAGTGCCAGAGATGAGCTAGAAAAAAAAAAAATAAAAAAAAAGCTAGGAGCTTTTCCAGAGAGACAAAGAATAAACACAGAGCCTCCACAAATGCAAACACACATGCTTTGGACAGTTAAGAAATTTTAATTGTGCAGTTATTTTATCTTCTTAGAACTTTCTAAGCTGCAAAATATAACCCCAGGGAAAAAAATGACAGCAGGCAAAAAGCAAAGAGAAGCAGAAAACAAATTTCAAACCAGAAAGCCTGCCATAATACAGCTGAAAATTACTTGTCCCCTGAATGATAAAAGTAGTAGTCATGAGTGTGATCCATTTTTCTAAAAGAAGGCTACCAATTTAACAGTGGGTAAATGCCTTTCAGATTTCCTGGCTGAAATAGAACAGGGGGAATGAACCAAATGATTAGATTTCCAAGTGTGAATGAGTTTGTGTCACTCTGAGCAGACTCCTCTGGATTGTGGCTGCGTTTTGTGTTGGTGTTTGCCCCTCTGTGTCATTTCTTCAGTGGCCTAGCAGGGCTTTACCTTAGAGCTTTATTCTGCAGCAGTGCCCAGATCAGATATCCCATCTGTAACAGTAGGAGGGACTTTTTTTAGAAAGCCTACTAGGTGCTGATGATCTCTTTTATCTACCTCCATTCCTGTTACCTCCCTTTTTGCATGAGCACTTGGCAGAGACATTTTCTGCTGATGAAGGAAACTGAGGATGGAGCCAGGTGTTCCTTTGAAAAAAAGTTATTTTCGAAACAAATACAAATTCTGCTCCCTCGAATGCAATAAAAAACCCCAAAATATCAATATCATAAAGTTTTGCATGAAGTAATTTCTCTGTTTGAAGTCCCCAAATTCTTTCCATGTTACTATGCCCATTCTTTTATTCAGAGTCACGGCATGGGAAGTTTCCTAACATCCATCTCTTCTTTGCTTCACTTGGGGATACTCATCTGCATAGAGATGTATTTAAACCAAAAGCCAGTCTGGTTTCTTGTAGTCAGTGTAATTTTCAGGTGAAGCTTCCATCATTTCAGCAGTCAGTTTGAAGAAATGTGGAGGCTGGTGTTAGAGAGTCAGGTTGTCCACAGCACAAGCAATGGTGTGTGAGGTTGGTGGCAGGGAAAGTTATAATGTGATCTAAACCTTGTAGCTCCAGTGAATCCATGCCAGGAGATTTATGAACTTTTGTTTCCAGGCTTTTGTTGATTTTTTTTCTCTTGGTTAAGAGGATTAAAAGACCAGAAGTGTAATATTTTTTTCTGTATGAAAAGTGTTCTCCTTCTGGCCTGGGTGTTAGGGTCCTGTGTTGTTTTATTTATGAGTTTGCTATAAGAAGTAGTGATTGCTTGGTTTCACAAGTGTGGTTTCCATGAAAAAAGAAAACATTCCATGGTCATACACCTCCTATGGTGTGTTTGTGGGATCCATGCTGGTGGCTGTGGAGTTGTGTTACCAGGTCCATGGTCAGGTTGTTGGTTTGCAGATGTTTACATCTGAGATGACTTCAATAAATTTGGAATTCTGCTAGGGAGGGAAGTTTGGGAAGTATTCTTTAGAACACAGTGGTCTTACAGGTAGTTGGCCATATAGGTCTTAGGTTAGGATGATAAGTAAGTTCTTCCAAGTTATGTTGTGGCAAAGTTCAAAGCAATTTTGAGTTAATTAAGCAGGAGGTTTTGAGTGCTCTCTTTAGAAAAAAAATGGAGAGAACTGAGATTGTGGCTGTACATGTTATTTTTCCTCATGTGCCTGCTGATTTCATGGAGGTAGGTTTAATGCTCTATTAATTTCTTTTTTTTCTAACAGGAATAAATTTGTAGGCTGTCCTCCTTATGATGGCCACAGGAAGCTTTAGGGCTTTAGAAATAGTTCTTTGAAGAGTGCTATTTGATTAAATTGTGTTGTGAGTCAAATCTAGCAGAAAAGCTGAAATTCTGGTTGGTGGTTATGTTCTCTGGGCACACTAAATAAGGTCTTGATGCCACTTTGGGGAGGGGTGGTGACATCCCTGTGTAGACTTGGGTATAGACTGGTGACATCCACGGTGCCAGGGATGACATCAATATCCAGGGGATTTAACTAAGATACCACATAGGCTTGCCTACACAATTGATAGATTAGGCAAAATGGTACTTTAAAAAGCCAATTAAGGTGACCTGGGTTGGATAGCAGGGCTTGAAATGTCTCTTTGGTTGTATTATTTAAAAAGCCTCAATCATTTGCTGTTGCCTTATTTAGTCATCTAATGATCTGATACAACAGGCAAGGACAATTGCATTGGCAAATAGATTTTTTTTTCCTGCCATTATGAAAATGATTCAGTTAATTTAAAAAGAAAATTTTTTTCTAAACAAAAATACAGTTCCTCTAGAGTGAAATTACAACTTTATTCATTTACCTTTTTGTGCAAAGGACAAGAGCTGGCATAAAAGTGATTGGCACTTACTGATTACACAGAATTTAGTGAAAATCCAGAGGCTCAAATGCAACCTTAATATAAAGGGAGGAAGAAGAGGTTGGTGGGCAGCTGCTTTGACCCTTCAAGTGATGTGGAAACATGTAGGCTAAGTGATATTCAGTAAAGAAATTGAAGTCTTCTAATAGACCTGGGTAAATCCTCATCTGCTATACCATAATTAAGACACACAGAGGAATAAACCTTTTAAAAAAGGTTTATGCCAAAAGTTTAATTTCATCCCATATTCCTACTGACAAAAATACCACAAATACCCCCTGTGGCTGAGCTATACAGAGGGTAGGAGCAGCATTTTGGAGACTTCTCTCATCCCCTAAGAAGTATTACCCTACCCTGTTAGAGACTGAGCTGAAACATATTCAGTCTTGCTCATTGCTGCATTTTGATCCCAAAAGATTAATAGCAATGTGTGGCTGAAAAGCCAATAAACAAACCCATGGATGACTTCATCTGCTGTACCAGTTTTCCTTCGTGAAACAAACAAGATTTAGTGGTGAGCATCTCTGGAGAACATGTATTTTAAAGGCTCTGTTATTCCAGTGCTATCTAAAGACTAACAGTGAGTTTGAATTAGTAGTGGAGAGAAAAGAGAGAAAAGAGAAAAAGCAGATGCTGGATGTTGGTTGGTGCAGGAGGAGAGATGCATTTTCTCCCCTCTGGATGCCAAAGGCCAAGTACCTCGAGGTCTTGGTAGTGATTTTGCTCATTTCAGGACACAATATCCCTGACTTATGTCTCAAATCTGAGATTTCTGGCTTGCTGCTGTTGCCAGTCAGGCAAGTCCTTGGCAATAAGCACTGTGGCAGACATTAAAGAAAAATTAATAGGATAGCTTTTGAAAGAACCATGAAATTTCTATGAAGCTAAAGATATGTCAGCCCCCAAAGGAGGGAGGAAAAAAAGCAGAATGCACAACTTCTTCTTCATGGCGATTACAGGAAAATTCATCAATAGTAGCCTCCTACATCATTATCACAGGGCTGGAGCATCTCTCCTATGAGGACAAGCTGAGAGAATTGGGTTATTAAACATGGAGAAGAGAAGGTTCTGGGGATATATTATAGGATCCTTCCAGTAGCTGAAGGTGCTGCAGAAAAGCTGGGGAGGGACTTTTTTACAGGTGTGTGGATACCACGAAGGGGAATGGTTTTAAGCTGGAAAAAGGCAGATTTAGGTTAGACATTAGGAAGAAATTCTTTATTTTGATGGTGGTGTGACACTGGCACAGGTTGTCCAGGAATATTCAAGTCCAGGTTGGATGGGGCTTGGAGCAACCTGGGCTGGTGAGAGGGGTCCCTGCCCATGCAGGGGGTTGGAATTGGATGAGTTTTTAAGATCCCTTCCAACCCAACCCATTCTATGACCCCATGTGCTCTTCAGGTCCTTGACACTGTGTTTTTGCTGTAAGTAAACCCTAAAACTAACTCAGTTGTAATCCTAAATCCACTTGGGGGGGCGGTAGGGGGAGCAATAGTTTAAGGAAACAGAATTTTGCAGAAATATGGTGGTTAGGTTGTGTGAAAAATCAGCATAAACAAACATCTCCTTTGAGAGCAAAAGCACCTTGTAAGGATCTGAACACATCTTTTAAATAAAATGAGAAGTGCTAGTGCCTTTTTATCCTGCTTTATGTGGATGTTCTTAAAAGAGGGAACCTATCATCTGGACTCAGTAACATCTTCTTACGTCAGACAGGGGTTTTTAATTAACCTGATGTTCAAGCTATTTTAATTACCTTTGTAGTTCCAGGTAAAGGCAATATTCTCTGCTTCCCAGCTTCAATTAAAAAGCAGTGATGCTCTGCATATTACATGGAGCTTCTGTATTCCCATGGCTCAGGAATGGATTAAAAAAAAATAAATAAAAAGAAAAGAAAAAAAATTACTGTAAACATTTCTGTTTAAACTGGAAGCACTTTAGGATGAAAGACAGTATAGAGGAGGAAAGTATGGAATTGATCTTCCTCTTGAAAAAGGGAGAAAACCCCAAAAGCCTCAAATGAGGTGTCAGTGAGCATTACCAGGAGGTCAGTGCCACCACTAAAACACAGATCCTGCCCTTTTTAATTTCTTGCTGAATGCGGAGCAGGGCATCAGCTTTCCCTCCTACAGACAGGGTGATGCCTGGGCATGTCATTTGCCTATATTCTATTCTATTCTATTCTATTCTATTCTATTCTATTCTATTCTATTCTATTCTATTCTATTCTATTCTATTCTATTCTATTATATTATATTACAATTATATTATTTATATATAGTATGGTATATATTATATATTTATATATACAACATATAATATATAATATATATTATTATATATGTTATATATAACATATTATATAACATAGATAACATATAATAGATAATAGATAATATATATACCATATATTAAATAGAATATTAATATATTATATATTATATAATATATAATGTATAACAGATAATATTATATATAATAGTATATGTATTACTATATGTTATATATAATTTATAGTATATAATATATAATATATATTATATATGTTATATATAATAGATAATAGTATATATTATTTTATATATATATTATACGTATTATATAATAAATGCCATATATTAAATATAATATTAATATATTATATTAATATATAATATTAATATATAACATTACATATAAGATTATAATATATTGTTATATATAGTCTATAATATGTTATATATTATATATAATATATAATGTATATTATTTATATATATATTATATATAATAATAACAACATTATTATATATGTTTTATATATTATATTATATATTATATATAAAAATATTATATTTATTATTTATATATATATATAATTATAATTAAAGTAGGGGGTCTGAGAGCAATTTGGGGCAATTGGAGGCAAACAGGAGAGCTGCTGGTTCAGCTGCTGCTCTGGTCCCAGCACAGCTGACCTGGGTGGGGTCCTTCTCTCTGCACAGAGCTGCCAAGCCTGATGCACCAAGTGAGCCACGTTGTGAAATGACCCTTCCAGGCCTTCATCTCTTTCAGAAACCAACATCCTGGTTGTCCTAAGCAGTCCTAGAGGGTTACTGGTTTGGTAGCCAGCCAGCATCTTGTTCAAAACTTTCTGGCACAAACTGGTGATATTTGTCACAGATTCTATTGACGTGTTAATGTAAGGAATTTGGGCAAAACTCACTTAGATGTCCTAAAAGAGGTTGAATTTCAGTATTTTTATGACTTATTTCACCGAGATGAGCTTTACCCAAAGAAACCTAAGTCAAGACTCACGCTTAAGGAATAAAGCAGAAAATCATGGCTGATTAATTCATGAAATCTCTGTTTTCCAGCTAGTGGGCTATCCATAATCAGATCATGAGTATCTCTTATGTATCTCATAATTACTTTTTCCTCTGGCTCGGTGAAAAAAGTTTGCACTCAGCATAGGAAAACTCAAACCTTGTTGCTTAAGAGTAGTCAGTAATGCAAGTCACGGGGTGATGGTTCTCTACATATTTTCTATAATTGCATGGCTAAAGAAGAAATTCTGAAGCTGCTGTTTCCAAGCAAAAATCAGGCTTTCTGCCTGAAAAAAAAGGATGTCTTACTGGATGCCCTGGTGTCCTTGTAATTTTCTCTTTTCTTTTTTCTTTTTCTTTTCCTTTTTCTTTCTCTTTTTCTTTTATCCTTTCCTTTCCTTTCCTTTCCTTTCCTTTCCTTTCCTTTCCTTTCCTTTCTTCCTTTCCTTTCCTTTCTTTCCTTTCTTTCCTTTCCTTTCCTTTCCTTTCCTTTTCCTTTCCTTTCCTTTTCCTTTCCTTTCCTTTCCTTTCCTTTCCTTTCCTTTCCTTTCCTTTCCTTTTCCCTTTCTCTTTCCTTTTCCTTTTCCTTTCCTTTCCTTTCCTTTCCTTTCCTTTCCTTTCCTTTCCTTTTCCTTTCCTTTCCTTTCCTTTCCTTTCCTTTCCTTTCCTTTCCTTTCTTTCTTTCCCTTTCTTTCCTTTCCTTTTCCTTTTCCTTTTCCTTTCCTTTCCTTTCCTTTCCTTCTTTCCTTTCCTTTCCTTTCCTTTCCTTTCCTTTCCTTTCCTTTCCTTTCCTTTCCTTTCCTTTCCTTTCCTTTCCTTTCCTTTCCTTTCCTTTCCTTTCCTTTCCTTTCCTTTCCTTTCCTTTCCTTTCCTTTCCTTTCCTTTCCTTTCTTTCCCTTTCCCTTTCCCTTTCCCTTTCCTTTCCTTTCCCTTTCCTTTTCTTTTTCCTTTTCTTTCCCTTTTCCTTTTCCTTTTCCTTTTCCTTTTCCTTTTCCTTTTCCTTTTCCTTTTCCTTTTCCTTTTCCTTTTCCTTTTCCTTTTCCTTTTCCTTTTCCTTTTCCTTTTCCTTTTCTGTTTCCTTTTCCGTTTCCGTTTCCGTTTCCTTTTTCGTTTACTTTTTCCTTTTTTGTTTCCTTTTCCGTTTCTTTTTCCTTTTTCGTTTCCCTTTTCCTTTTCCTTTTTCTCAAACCCAACCTTGCTCCTGACAGACAGACAGGTGTGTGACTAACTCTTGTTCTTGGAGAACACTGGAAAAAGTGGGTGATGGGGAACATTACAGTAGATCAACCCCAACTCATTTTTAATCCTACTGTTATTAAAATAAAAGAAGAAACAAACAGAAACTCTAAAAGTGAACATTCAAAAGGAAGATAAAGCAGAATTGTTTAGATTTAACAACTCCTCATAAAAGTCAGTGTAAAACCTGTCATTCACAGCTTGTTACCCTTTTCTCTTTTGATGTAATTACTAAACACACAATCAATTTCCTAAACAAAAATGTCATCTAAAATGCCCTCAGAGATGGAAGTGTACAATGTGAAAACTGAAGTAAATATTTTACTTTACATTTTTTACACTTCTTTTAGGATCATTGTAATAAAGGTGAGGAGGGGGAGAAATATTCTCTAAGCCATCTTCGAGTGGATTTAGACTGTTTTCATCAAATGTTCTTCTCTCAGGTCTGTTTTTTATTGAAGATTTGCACACAGTTTCTGTGCTCCCCCTCTTCCTGCTACACAAACTGGAGTGAAGCAAAATCCAAACTTGGCAGCAAAGAAGAACTGAATGAAACCCTCTATTTTCAGACCTCTGAACCAGCCACTGGCCAATCCTTTGGGTAACATTGGTGTCAGGGAGACCTTGTTAAGTGATGCTGGGTTCCCAAAGGGGCAGGGAACCAGGCTACTGTATTCTGGAGCATTTCATGCTGACTTTCTGTGAAGGGACAAGGTTGACTTTGCTGGAGGGCAAACTAAACTCTGTGGGTGGGATTAAAGAGCTGACTTTACCTCTAAATAAAGTACCAAAGACATTTCTGCCTCTCCTGCTTCAGTGCCCACTCATTTGGCTTCTGCTGGCACTGAGGTCAGGCTAAAATGGCAGCAAAATCCATCACCAGCTCCCCTGCCACTGGAAAGTAGATATTTAAAGGCAATCTTCAATCCGGAAGGGAAGAAGGAAGAGAGTGTAATGCTGGGCTGTTTCAGCTGCTAATTGTGCCAGATCTTAGTTAATTAGATAATTAACATAAGAATGCTCTCTTTTCATATTAGAGCATCATACATTTACAATGGGGCTGTTCATAAGCAGGGTACTATGCTGTGGGAAACACTAATTAATTTTGCAAATGTGGACCTTTAATTGCTAAAGTGCTGTACTTTCTCAGTGTTTGTTTTAGAGTAATATTAACTGATTACTCCCTGTTTGGAGAAGGGTTTATTCTCCCTGCCAATTGGACACATTCCTCTTGCTGTGCAACCCAAAATCTGAGTTTCCTTGCAGTTTTAGCTCCACTTTAGAGGAGGCTGCAAGAGATGGGACTGCCCCTAATCCCAGTTGACACTGGGATCCTGAGCTGCAAAGAGCATCCCATCATTAGGAAGGAGGTCCTGGAGCAGGTCCAAAGGAGGCAACTGGGCTGGTGAAGGGACTGGAGCACAGATCTATGAGGAGAGGCTGAGGGAGCTGGGGGTGTTGAGGCTGGAGAAGAGGAGGCTCAGGGGAGACCTCATCACTCTCTCCAACTCCCTGAAAGGAGGTTGGAGCCAGGGGGGGGGTTGGGCTCTTTTTCCCAGGCAACTCTCAGCAAGACAAGAGGGCACGGGCTGAAGTTGTGCAGGGGAGGTTTAGGTTGGACATGAGAAAGAATTTCTTTCCAGAGAGGGTGATCAGACATTGGAATGGGCTGCCCAGGGAAGGGGTGGATTCTCCATCCCTGGAGAATTTAAAAGAGCCTGGATGTGGCACTCAGTGCATGGGCTGGGAACTGCAGTGGGAGTGGATCAAGGGTTGGACTTGATGATCTCTGAGGTCCCTTCCAACCCAGCCAATTCTATGATTCAATGATCATTTCCAGATAGGATCTGTCCTAGTCAGATGTCTGCTGCCTGCATAGTCAATTAATACCAGAACATCCATCCTGGCTTGAAAGCAAGGTCTGAAAAAGCTGCAGCTGGCAGATGCAGCCTCCTCTTTCCTTTGCAGCACTTCTCAGAAAACATCAATCCAGGCATCAGGCACTTTGCTGACTCCTAATGATCTCTGGGTCAGTTTTCAAGAGCTGGGGCTGGATTCTCAGAAGCACTCACAGGAGTTGGGGAAATGTCAGTGGTGCCTGCACAGCCTTAATGTCCCCCTCCTGGGGCTCTGGTTCCCACCACCTGAAGAAGATTAGATCTACAGGCACCATCCACTCCTCCTTTTGAAGTTGTGCCCACTGCTCCAGGAAGAACTCAGCAATTTGGAACCAGAAAGCAAGCAAGCCTTGACAGGACTCTCTTTCCCAAGACCAGCAATAGCTTAGGTGAAGGGAGAGATGGCTTTGCTCCTTGCTCCAAGGCTTCCTTATGCAACACATGAAAAAACTAGGGGTAAGAAATCAGAGCACAGGTCTTTGACACCCACAGTGGATACTTTCATCACTCAGCTAGCTCACCACTGTGACATTATTCTTCTGGTGTGCATGTACAAGTGGCACAGCATTCCCACCCTGTTCTGTCCATACAAACCCCACAAAAATATCAAAATTAGGAAGACATCAGTGTTGCCATGTCTGTCAGGAGTGCCTTGAAGGTGAGAATGAAGACATTTTTATCATTTTCTACTGGCTGGCAGCTGCAGAGTAACTGTGGAAGCTATGGCAAAGTATTTTCTTGGCTGCCCCACTCAGAGATGTTTGGTCTAAACTGACCAAAAGATGCCTGTGCTGCTTCTCTGCATTGCCTATAATTCTTACCCTCCAAATCTTTTGGGGAGTGAGAGCTGACTCAGCTGAATAAAAGTCTTAGCTGTGACTAAACACCAGCTGAAAAGTTTCAAGTGAGCCACTCAATCAGCAAACCTGAGTCAGCAAAGCTCATTTACCAAAGCTGAATTCAAGGATGGACTTTAAGTAAGTGCATTCAACCTTTTCCACTTGTTCAACTTATTTTTTTCAGTACCTTCACTAGCTTTTAACAGGGGAAATAGAAGAGAAAAGAATAGGAATATAAGGTGAATAGATGCGTGTGAGTATATTTTTAATATAGGCTTGGTCATGTTGAGAAATAAGCAGAAATCTTTCCACTGCACTCTTGTTATCCCAAAAAACACCTTCTGCTTTAGCAGTGTGCCTGGAAGAGAGAGAAAAAAGGAGAAACTCTGTCCATGACTGTGGGATGAAGATGAAGGGTGTGGAAAAGGGTTTTATTAAGGGAAGGGCAACGTCAGTAGAAATTAGATGATACATTTACTTGTTGGTTGTATTTTGTTTTCTGCCTGCACTGGTCCTGTTTTCATTGCAGGCCTTAGGATGCTGCAAATGCTCCTTGAGGCAAGAGTTCAAAGCTGCCAAATTGAAATCAAGACTTAGCTCAGTAGCAGAAGAAAATGAAGAATTCGAGGATAAGTCTGAAGATTACAAGGACCTTGAGAATCCTACAGACAATGAGCCTTTTAATTTAAGTAAGAAATTAAGGTACAGATTTTGCTCTCTGCCTGCAGAGTTTGTCCTATTGATTCCAGGTAGGCTACACACTATTAAGTACCATAACAGGTTTTACATAATTACAGTTTTCATCCCCTGGGTAGTATACTTTTTAAGGCTTATGTCTTGGATTTTATCCCTTAGATTATTTTCAGTAGCATGAATTTTTGCAAGCATGAAAAGATTGGATGAAATGTTTAAAAAAAAAGTATCTTCAATGTCTTTTTTGAGGATAATTATTCCCAATAATACCTATGCCATCCAGTGAGGTCCTCTAATTCCTTTTAAGTCCTTGTATTTCAGAACCAACAAGGTTCAGGTTTACTTGAGTGAGGGGCAGAATATGGGATTTATGCTCTTGTTTTATTATATTCTGGAGATATGCCTACATCTGATTAAGGGATTTCTGAATGGCTGCTTTCCTTGCCCTTTTCTTTTACTCCCAGTATTTTCCCTGAAGCAAACCCCTCCACTTATTCCAGCTCAGTGCTGCCCAGCAATGTGCTCCAGCATTTCTTGGTCTTCCTGTGCTCATTTTATGACTTTGAAAACATCCTCCATAATCTTTGGAAGCTTGTGCAGAGTCATCTTTACCCAGGGAGCTCAGAAAGCAGCAAAGTGCAGAAGAAAACCCTTCAGTATTTATTTATTTTCCTAGCAGTCCCAGCAGGCAGCAGATTGGAGAGGTTTCTCCAGCTGGGTATCTCTACCTGCTTCCCTGTACTGCAATATTCAGCAGGAAGGCTTAAAAACACAATATTTTCTCCCTTGTTCTCTCTGTTTCTTGCACACACACACACACACACACACACACACACGTGTCTGCACTTTCTGTTGCAATGGGTCATTCATCTGGTATATAAGGGAAAAAATCAATCTTCTCTCTCCTGAATTTATTTCCCCATGTGGAACTGGTACCCTACAAGGTGCCCTATTTGTATTAATGCTCCTAGGTAATATTTTTTTTGTGTTTCTCACCACGCTGCCTCTGTGAGGCTGTGTCTCCCATAGGAAACCAACCTCTGTTCACATTTAGCTGCTGCATTGGGATGTAACTTGTTCCCCCTGCAGCATTTCAGTCCTGGAAAAAGCACTTGTGTGGATTCAGTGTAATAGAGAAAAAAAAATGCCTTCGCTCCTGTAATCTCTGTGTTGGGGAGGAAGAGGCAGAAGTAAAGCTTCTCCAACAGGAGCTTCGTCACTACAAAGAGAATTCCCCATCTGGCTATGGTGGAAAACACTCCTGGGTGTCAGTGAAAGTTGAGTGGGGGTCCTGTGATTCCTGTGGGAGTGTGGAGAAAGACGTAGCCATGGAATTAACAAGGTGTTAAGATGGAAAGCGTGTTCTAGCAGAGGACTGTCAAAACATATCGATGACTGAAGGTGAAAATATAAGGAGACTCTGAGCTAAAATGTTGGCAGAACATTTCTGTATGAGAGGCAGGCTATTTATGGCATCTTCCCCAGGAATTAGTGACCTTTGGAGTGGTGCTGAAGTGGCAGAAGCAGCGGAGTGACATTTGTTGTTTTCTGTAGTACTGATTCAGGCACGCAATGTTGACTTTATCAAGACATTCTTCTGGTCTAGGTTACTCAATCACAACAGTGCCAGGGCAACAAAAACATATTTATAGAAATGAGTGATAAAGAAATGCTGAGAGAAGCGTTTGATTTCATTGCCAAAGATCCAAGGAGGGGCAGATTTTACTTTTTCAAGTCTTGAGATCTCGGTGACTCTCGAGTGGGTTTTGGCTCAGATGCTGAAGGAATGGAGAGATGTCCACTTTGCAGGAACTGTGTTGGTGGGAAAAGTTCCTGTTCTTGTGTACTCATCCTGGGCTGCAGAGGTGGTTACTGTTCCCAGCAGTTTCCCAGGGAAAGTCACTTAACCTGACTAACTTCATTCATTGGTTTTTCCTGAAGTAAATGAAAGTGCTCAGATAAATTGCTCTGCCAACCCTCTGATGGAGAATGTAGCCTCTGGGCTTGGGGTGACTTAAGTGGCACATCTGGATCTATACCAGGACTTCTGTGTCCCCTAAAGAAAGGGAGGAAGTTTGCTATTTGTCTAGACCATGCCAGATACTTAATTTTCAGGGGAATTTTCAGGGACTTCTAGATTAAAAAAACCCCAACACTCTGTCATTATCTCTAGATGACAAGCACCATAATGTACTATTCTCACTGTTTTTCTTTAATTCTATGTCCACTTTTAGCTAAAGCAAGAAATAATTAATATGGTCAATGCTTTTTTGAATACTTGTCCTCTGGGAAATGCTGTGATGTTGAAATCAAAATGTCCTTCAAGACAATATTGATTTGAATGAGATCCAGCTGTGAAAAATGGCTTAAATAGAGTTGATATAAATCGTTATGAAATTTCTGGAATAGAATAATGTAATTTATCATTTTAATGCTACTTTTTGAAGTTTGCTTTCATATTTGTGCTGAGAGAAAATATTTGATTAAGGAGGAAAGGATTGACCTGCCATGTCTTCTTTTGATTAAGAATTCTGAAGTAACAAAATGCCTTTGAGCTGATTTGCTCTCGGAGCAGCATTACAAATTGCAGAGTTTTAGGAATCCAAGTTCCCAGACATCTATAGAGATGGATCAGAGCAGGCAGATGGTGTAGGTGACCTCTCAAGGGCCTCTTGAGCTTCAAGACCCCAAAATACATGCATTACTTTTATCAGCAGGGCTAGTTTGATAAAAATACTTATGTGGCTACTACTGTTGTGCAAACATTTTCATACTGTGATGACTTCAAAAGGGTTCCTTGCTGTCACATCTACATTTGCTCCATCAGTAAATTGAATTAATTCCATTAATAAGAGCCACTGATAAACATCCCTAAGATGCACAGAAGAATGGCAAGGTTGATTCTGGTTACATTTGTTGGGGTGAAAAGCTGAATGAGGTTGGTTTTGCTCACCTCTTAGCCAAATTCCCTTGTACTGGGTTAAAGTGCAAGGCAATGAAGCTGAGATGGAGTAAAGCTGCTTTTTTTTCAAAGAGACTGGAAGAAAAGGCTGTATTATTTCAAGCACTCAGAAAGCACAAGCTGCTGCTCTGAACATGTTGAACCCTTGTTTAATGTGAATTTCTTATGAAAGGGAGAGGAAAGTGGTGCTGGGGATCCTGCTGTGCAAGAGGACAACAGAAATGACTGTGGGACTGAGAAGATAAATGAGCATACAGAGGGTGCATCAGTACTGGTGACCTCTCATTATTAGGCACTGTCCTAGTCAGTACCATCATTTTTGGTAGTAATTGCTACTAATTGTTTTAATTTCTCCCTCCTGAGCTTTCCTCAGAGCTCATACCATGAGGTTACTTTTCCTTGGCAGCCTCCAAATATGATAAATGCAAATTTTATTTTTATACTTGAGTCATGACTTTGGGGAAATGCTTTCTTCATCTTTCTGTGCCAGCACTGAAAGTTAGCAGGAGAAATTGCTGGAGGCTCCACTGCTTTGCTTTGATCCTTCCCTCAGAGTTATTTTAAAGGAAGCCTTTAAGTAAACAGCTGTAAAAATTAAAGCACTTCACGGGGCTTAGAGGAACCTCAGGGTCTGCTGTAGCAGGAGTCCCACATTGCAGCATTAACTTCATCCACAGGTTAGGGCAGGAGGATCAGAAATTGCATTTGCACCATGCTCCAACTTTCCAAAGGCATGGAATCTGGGAAAAGACCAAGCACATCCCCCAGGGGTGGTGGGTAGCATCCTGCTGGGGGTGAAGGAGGATCCTTCATTTCCAAGTATCCCCATGTCAAGGTGAAAGACTTGAATGAAATGAAACTGAAATGCTTTTCTTTTTTCCAAAATAAAAATTAAAATAGCCACTAGTTCAATGCAGATGGGAACTGCTTTAATCAAAGAGGGGGTTTCTAGCCTTTACTTTAAAAAATGGTAAGGAGGGAGGAGGAAGGGGAATGGATGAAATAACACGAAATTTCTGAATCTTATTGGTAGCTTCTCTATAAAGAAAATTTACAGCAAGCTTTTTTGTTTGTTTGTTTTCATTTTGTTTGTTTTTTTTCTCCATCTCTTCATTTTAATTGGCTGTTTCTATGGCATTCTTTTTCACTACAAAATCACTTTAACAAGCTCTCCTATGGTGTAAAACCTTTCCAGTTTAAGAAATACAGATACATCACATGTCCATGTTTTTGGGGTTTGCAGCTGCCTGCACCATGGGACTGTCATGGAAAAAGAAAAAACACAAAATTGAGGTGGGAGGAGGGTTTTTGAGTTGGATCCTTCCTGGTGGGAACAAGTCATAAAACAAATGTTCAGTTTCCAGAATTGGAAAAATTATAGAGTATTTTTTGCAGAGTGGCTTTAGAAGCAACTGGGTATGAACATGGTATCTCAAAACCAGGCACAGCCTTTGAATTTTAGAATAGGAAACAGTAGACTACGACTTTGAGAAAGTCACATAAAGGCCAAAGGCAGGGTTTGGCTTGCCAAAGCAAAATAACTCCAATCTAAATGGCATGGAGTCCTTTGAGTTTTTCTTTTATGTTCTGCTCTTTTCATTTTCCCTCTTTGAAAACAGAAATGAAGAAAATCCCTAAATCTGTGGACTGGCAGAAAAACAACTCCTGCAGACAAAGGACTTGTATTAATACATCTGGGTACTGCTGATTTCAGGAGGGCTGCTTGGTTCAAACCAGGACAAATGAATATTCTCAGGTTTTATCATCTTTGGGGCCACTGGGAACCCTTGGCCATCTGATTATGGGCTGGCAACACTTTCATGGAAATTTGTCAGCCTGCTTTGAAGTTTTTTAAACTTCCACTAGCAGGGTGATGGTGGAGATAAGAAGCCTCATGGCAGCAGATTCAGTCACCCAAATTGGATGCCTTGTCAGAGCAGTGAGGCTGCAGTTTAAAACCTGTGATAGAGCAGCTTCAGCCTGAGCTTTTTCCCCTCTTTGCATTAAAGCTTACACGAGACACTTTGTATTTCACAGGTATCAGGCAGCTCCTATCAAGATCAGAGCTCTCCTAAATATCCTTTAATGGATGGATATCCACCAGCAAGCCCAGTTCAAAACTGCAATCAAAGGGTAGACTCTGCCATTTACGCTCATTTTGAAAACATCTTGTGTTCCACAGAAGATTTTTTCTTGGTTCAGGGACATCAGACTTCCAAGTTCCCTGAAAGCCCCCTTTTATCATCATGCAGATGAAACAGAAAGCCTGCACAACATAAGGCTTGCTCTTACACTGCATGGTCACTGTCCCACAGTGAATGAAATGAAACTGAAATATATTTTTTTCCAAAATAAAAATAAAAATATCCATTAGTTCAATGCAGATGGGAACTGCTTTAATCAGCTAAGATGAGCAAAGCTAGCAGAGGGGGTTTCTAGCCTTTAATTTAAAAAATGGTGGGGAGGGAGGAGGAAAGGGAGCTCTTTTCTATACAAAAATGCCTGCAGTATGTAAGGATTCATAGCTGCTCAACAGTATGGGAATGTTGTTAGAAATATCTGTATTTCTTAGAAAACTTAGGTCAGTCTAATATGCTCTACACTGGGTTTAAAAATTGGTGAAGGGAAGGATTTCTTTTCCTTGCCCCAGGATGTGCTCCCAGGGCACTACACAAGGTCCCCTGGAGCCTGGGGATGTCCCCAGAGATGTTGCTGGCAGCCCCAGCCCTTGGGATCACTTGGTGGGCATCAGTGACCATGGAGCTGGGCCAGCTGTATCAAACAGATATGTGGTCATAAATGTGACAATATTCAACACTCAGCTGGGAGTGGAGAAAAAAAAAAAAATAAAATAAAAAAAAGGCTTTGTTGTTGTTGCCCTATTTAAATGTCCTGGCTCAGATTTCAGGTTCTGCTTTGGCTGCAACATGTTTTTAAGCTGGTGTTAAGCTATCTTTAGGCCCCATCAGTTCTGCCTGGCCAGTTTCTCTTCCAGCATTAGGCAGAGCAATATCAAGAAATCCTTGGGAGCCTCTGTGCTCACCCTGGCAGTTTTGGGATCTGAAATCTGCTGCCTGGTAGGGCAGATGGCCAGTGAGGAGGGGACCTCAGGCATGGGGTGTTCCTGCCTTAGGGAGCCATGCAGCAAGAGGAGCAGAGCAAAACAGGGCTGAGGGCATGGCAGGGCATGTGGAGAGCTGCTGGGGATGCTTGGGGCTCTGGCACAGAAGGGATAGGGTGCTGGGGGGTGGAGATGCTCATGGTTCTGCTCCCCTGCAAGAGGAAGCATCCAGCTCCCTTATGGCTCAGCCTCCCCTGATGAGAGCAGCCAAGAGACCCCCATCTGTCTCAGCTGCAACACAGGTGGAGGGTTTCCTGGGGATGCTCAGGGACAAGCCAAACCCCCCTCTCCAACCATTCCTTTTGGTTTCTGTTCTGTAATGAGAAGCAGGGAAGGCTGCTGGGGAAGGGAAGGGGAGAGTGGTCCTCACTTCCAGGTTTCCCATCTCTGGATTTCACAAATTAAATGAATAAACCCACTGTGATACAGACTATTCTCTTTCATCAAAATAATGTGATTGGAAAGGGTACACATTTGTTTAATTGGAAAAAACAAAACAAAACAAAACACTTTTATCTTGTGTGTTGTATCTTATCTCAGCTTCACACTGAGACAGCTATCTGCATAGCTTGGCTTCCAAGAAGTCGTGACATATTACAGCTCAGAAAAATCCTGCAAGCCCTATTTCTGCTATTTTATACCTAGATAAAGCAAATAGCATTTGATCCCCTTTAGATTATTCCAGCTGACAGTGTATCAATGAGCCTGTCACTTACCAGGTTATAAATGTGGGGATTTTTCTGGCTTGGGGAGTCCTCCTTTCTCAGAGTAGCTGCTGCCTGTATCTCAGCAGCCATCACCACAGTAGCTCTGTGCCTTCCTACCAGCACACTGCATGCAGAGTTTTGTAAATGCCTTTGCTATAGCAGCCATTAGCAGCTTTATTGCCTATAGGAAATGAGACTCTGGGATGTATTTCTTTACCCTGCTGCAGAGATATCTGTAGATGATGACTGCATGGAGACAAAGAGCCATGTCAAAAAGGAAGCAGCAGCTTCAGAAAGTAGGGGGAAAATGTGACTTTGCTGTGAGCAAAGAGTGAGTTTAAAACCCCCAGCTGCTCCGTGCTGAATGCAAGATAGGACTGCTCCTGGAGAGGAAAAACAATTTAATCCATACAAGGGATATACAAGCCCTTAAGGCAGCTTATAGATCTGACTCTGAGGAACCAAAAACCCCACAGCAGTTTTATATAAGGGTTTCCATGTTTCTGGAATACACAGTCCCTCCTGTCCATCTGGTCTGCAGAGATACTGAGCCCACGGGTTCCAAATGCAAGAGAAACAGAGAAGTTTTGCAGATAGGAAAAACTACAGAAAAATATATGTAAATGTTTACACCTAACGTTCAGAAATATGGATTTAAATAAAAAACCTTGTAACCCCAGCCAGCATTTCAAAGAGGATGTCCATCCTGACATCTGAGCTGCCAAGAGTCTGTTTTTACAGAGCACCAGCTCCCTGTTTCTGTACCTCAATCCCTGCTTTGGTCACTGGCCAGGATGACAACCTTTAGAAATTGCACAGCTGGTTTTCCCCTCTTTATGGGAAATATTTTGCACTCGAAGAAAGGAATTAATTTATAAAGTCACCAGGACTGCAAAGCAAACCTTGCAGCCATTTTGCTGCTAGAGGCAGAAGGGAAATACCAGTTGGAGTCTGGGAGTAAGGTGGAGGAAGGAGGGGAAGGAGCTTGTATGGGGCACTTAAAAGGCATTAGTGAGAGGTGGGAAAGGCAGGCACAGCAAAAAGGAAGAATATAAACCTGCTAGTCACTGGTTTTACCACAAAAGCCTGGCCTTGGCAGTTTCTGCCACTGAAGAAAATTAGACAGAAACTGTCTCCCCAAGCATCCTATGATGCCATCTGGCTTATTACAGAGGAAATCCCCATTGGCAGTCTGGGGTTTTTTTGCCTGCTTTTTCTCCACAACAACCTGAACGAGTGCCAAGATTATTTCTCTCTCTCATGCTCCCTCTCTTTGGCATTGAAGCATCATTCTGCAGAAGGGGAAATATGCACTACATTGGCTGAGATGAAGGCAGCAATTTAAGGAGCAGGAGCCCTTGCAAGCCTGAGAGAGAAGCAGGGCTGATAAAGGAGATTAAACAAGCTGACTCTCTTTTGATGAACAAACTGAACCATCTTGCTGCTGAAAAAGTAGAGATGCAGTCGATAGCTCTGATACATCCTCTGTTGCTTGCCAGGAGAGTTATCTATTCCCATTATTAGCCTAAAGGGCAGGGTAGGCAATAAAAGTGAGTCACTGAATAGGAGGAGTTCAGGTGAGATGAAGGTAGATTAAGCAGGAGCTCCTCTTTAGTGCAGCTCTTCCAATCCCCCACTGAGGGCAATTACTTTGTCATCTCCTTGTCTTTTCTGCAAGGTTTCCTTCCCTGAGATTAGCAATGTGCATGCACAACAGTGGTCTGTTCCTGACAGGCTAAGAGTTGCAAGTAGTCTGGTTAGTTTTAATTATTTTTCAGTGGAACACCCCTATCAGATGCAGAATGGAGCTGATTTAAATTACAGCTTGTCAGAAAACTGTGATTGACCTGTAAAAAGGTCCTAACATGTTTAAAAAGATGATTATACTGGAGGAAAATGTTGAATGTTTTGCTAGATACTGAATATTAATTCTTATCCTAGATATCTAGTTTTGGTTTTGTGTGGAGTCACACAGGTATATACACAGAAAAATATTTTATTTTTTTTCTAAATGTAATTTTTTTCTAGGTGAATAACTTTTTTTTTTTGAGGTGCTTATAATCTCAGCAGCCTTTTCACTTCAGAAATCTCTTAGATGAAGAGCATCATACTGCTATTTTACTCAAGCCAGTAATTTTAATGTCAGTTTGAAACATTGATGAATATTTTCTAAATGCTGTAGTGTACATATAGGACAGGTGTAAGTCTTGTGTGGAAATCTGTCATTTATTTTTGATCTCCCATAGTGGTGTGGTAGGACACTGGCTCAGTTCTGGCTCCCTTCATCCTACCTCATTATACATCCTATTTAATCTCTGGGATAGAAATGGGACTGTCACATCTCCTTCTATTGTTTGTCCAGTCATAAAAATAGAGATTTGTCTCTCAACCACTCTCCTCTGTGAAGATTATAGTTAATTTTCATTACTGTTGTGCTCTCCCTCTCCTTTCCTGTCATATAAAAGGCACTGAAGTATTTGCTTTATAAATATAGAACTTGTTCAAAGCAGTTGTGGTGTGCATAAAATGACCTCTTGATACTGAGCTGCCCAGGGCAGGGGCTGTTTAACAAACATAGGAAAAAAAGCAGAGCACTCAGCAGGCTTGGGAGAACTGTATCAGATATCTGCAAAGCAACTCTTCTTATGTTAACACCAGTGCTTCTTGCCTTTGCAATGAGCTTCAAGTGGATGAAGTGCATTGCCTAAACTCTAGGTGATTTTTTTTTGCACTTTCTAATTCACAGTGAAAGTTTCTGTTCTCTCTTTTATCATGAAACCTCCACATTTAAATTCAGAAAACAGGAGCTGCTGTTCCAGGAAGAAAAAGCTTTACTTGATTACAGAAAAGGATAAATGTTTGAATAAGGAATTTAAGATATTATCCAAAGCTCCATACTACCACAGCTCTGTGGAATGAAGAGAAATAGGGGGGGAAGAAGTTAAAAAGCAGATTCAGTGTTATTTGTAAACAAGGCAAGGTGAGTTATGTTGGCTCTGGATAGATTTTGGTTTTGATTTAGATTCCACTATTTTTTTTTTTTTTAAATTAAGGTTGTTTTCTACTCTTTTAGAATTTTCTAGCAGCAGTTTTCAGCTCTCCACTGAGAACCTTTGTCTGCCTCCCAGGGGAACAGGAGTTATGCTCACTGCAAATACCTGGGGCAGCTTCACTCAAGTGACTGAGTGGCACCAGTGAGCAACTGGTTCTGCACCATGGAACTGGGTGACCCCTAAATCCATTTAAAACCAGTGAGGCTGAGGTCAGGATTCAGGGGCAGCCCAGAGGAGATGTCCTTGGTGGCCTTTCTGCAGTGCAACCTCATGGCTGGGGCACTGATGCCTTCCCAACTGCACTGAAAAACCTATGAATTTGGAATAAAACTTCCTGCAACCATCCAGCTTTGCCAGAGTGGACTCTGGAAGGAAAAATTGCCTTAGACCCACCCTGGGGTTTTTTGGACAGAAATCTCCAAGGAAGGTTAGGGAGATGTAGCAGGGGTGACCCATCATCTAGACCCAGAAGCCAGGAGCTGAACTGGCTGATGGTAAAAATAAAAGATAAATAAATAACGTAAATATAAAGTAAAAATAAAGACTCAAGACCTTTATTATAGGTTTGTTACTGTTTGATCTCCACAAGTCAGTGTATGAATCACTATATGAAGAACTTCTCCCATGGAAAAAAAAAAAAAAAAAAAAAAAAGCCAACATCCTAGATGACAAACTGTGGGTCCAAAGTTAACCAAGCAGTTAGCTTATTCAAATCTAATGAACTGCCTAGATGTTTGAACAGCACTGATAAGCTTTTGATAAAAGGCCACATATTATTGCTTTTACTCAGTTCCATTGCCCTTGCACAAGACAAATTGCTCAAAACAGAGGACAAATGGAATTCCTTAGAAGTCTGTTCACAGAGAATGTACACAAAAATTAATGAAATAATGAAAAAGAAAGATATAAGAAGCAAAATGGTGACATTTATAGGCAGAAGGCAGATAAAAATTGCCTGTGCAATAGAAATGCTGTCTTGATTGTGAAATTGGCTGCTGTTGGAAAAGCACAATTTTAGTAATCTCTCTATCCCAAGCACAATATTTTACTCCTATTTTCCTTCAAATAAATCATTCCGTTTCCTCAGCTATAGGAGTTTTCACCAAGAAACATCGTACCCGCTCTGTCAGTAATTTATATCTGATAAGAAATGAAAATATTCATGGATTTCTGCATACCAGGTGTATATTGCTGGAGGTGTGGCAGAGAATGATGAACAAACCCAGTTATCTGAAGCTGGTTTTGCTTTCTGTTGCTTTTAAAAATACAGGTGTTGTAAACCTGTGAGACTTAAATTTTATATTTGCTGCAGTCTTTAGTAGTGCAGTTCATCCTAAGGAAATAAGAAAATATTCAGATGCCAGCAGCAGCAGCACAAACTCATGTTCTTCCCCCAGTCTCCTCTCCCACAGCCTAGGAGATCTTCAGGGCACTGCATAGACATCTCAGAACAGAGACACATAATTTGGTTACAAATGGAAATCTACATTCTCTGGAAAGTTAAATTCTCTTCTAGCCCAGAATTTTCACTGGAATAGGTCCGGGCAGAATGCATGGGGTCACTTTACAAATGGACAGGTGGTGTTTTCTTTCAGGGAAGAAAAAGGTTGTGTCCTTTTTTTTAAGAGAAAATCTGGATGTTGACAGAAGGGTGGATGATGCCGACATGCAAAGTGTGGTTGGATCCTTCCCCACATCCTTACACTTCCACTTCCCCACATTGCTCCTCAGTTCAGGAAGGATATCGGAGTCCTGGAGTGGGTCCAAAGGAGGCAACTGGGCTGGTGAAGGGACTCAAGCACAGATCCTATGAGGAGAGGCTGAGGGAGCTGGGGGTGTTGAGGCTGGAGAAGAGGAGGCTCAGGGGAGACCTCATCACTCTCTACAACTCCCTGAAAGGAGGTTGGAGCCAGGGGGGGGTTGGGCTCTTTTCCCAGGCAACTCTCAGCAAGACAAGAGGGCACAAGAGGTCTCAAGTTGTGCCAGGGGAGGTTTAGGTTGGACATGAGAAAGAATTTCTTTCCAGAGAGGGTGATCAGATATTGGAATGGGCTGCCCAGGGAAGGGGTGGATTCTCCATCCCTGGAGATATTTCAAAAGAGCCTGGATGTGGCACTCAGTGCCATGGGCTGGGAACTGCAGCGGGAGTGGATCAAGGGTTGGACTTGATGAGCTCTGAGGTCCCTTCCAACCCAGCCAATTCTATGATTCTATGATTCCCAAGCACTGGAAGCACAAGAGGTAGAGCAGCTCTGGATGGTCCCTGCAAATCCAGCTGGCTGGAAGCAAAACAACCCTTGGTGCTTTAATGTAACCACTGCTGAATGAGGAGTTCCAAGATGGTTCTCATCCTTCTGAGTGCAATCACATTAAGTTCAGATCTTTCTCAGCACTTTGTGTCCAAATATTTTGTATGTACTGTAGCTTAGCAATACCTCCCAGGAAATATTACTCTGTCAGTAGGCAAACAATTGCTTAGCTTGAAAGAAATGTAATTATTTAAGGCATGCACAAATGTTTTTGGCTGCATGGTGCTGTAAGGTTATTAACTGCAGGGAAAAAGAGACTTAGCTCTATTTTAAAAACTACATTACCATTGTCCTAAAACACAAAATAGTTCTGAGTCCTATCCTGACCAGAATTCCACATTTGCTTTTGATAGCAGATTGTATTTCAGAGCAGGATTAAGTAAATAAGTCATAGTAAAATGACAAAATGGGTAAATAGAATATAATGTGAAATGAAATGTAAATTGGATTTAGGCAAACACTTTTATACAGACCTCCCGTCAAACCCTATCAGACTGCTTCAAATTCCTACTGTGATTTCTGCTCGCAGTTCTATTACATGTTGCCACTCAAGGGCATTTGATGTTTTCTCTCTCTGGAAATTCATTTGCATTTAAATGATTTGAAATAATCATAAAAGCCAAGTGCTATGAAGTTTGAAATTAGTTACTGTCTATAAATTGCGATGCCATTAAAAGATGATTTTGAAGAGCTTTGCTGTCTCAAATGTATGCAGATTAAAATCTAACAAAGTACACCTTGTTACAAAACTGTAAAGAATGGTGTGACATGGACTTAAATTGATTTATTCTCCTACTAGTGCCTATAAACTTTACATACTTGGGTTTCTTCTGAAAGTGGAAAAAAAACTTTCATTTGCCTGCTGAATCTGAGCCAAATTCTGCTCTCAGATGGGGTTTCAATGGGTGTATCTGACACCAGCGCTTGGCCCTCAGAATTTAATCTGTATGCTCTATTGAACCTCTGGAAATCCTGTATAGTTGGGTCTCATAATTTTTTTTATGGTGGGAATAAAAGAGTGGGATCAAGAACAAGGGAGGCCATTTACGGTTGGCAGCGTGTGTATGCACGTTTCTAGGTCTATCTGTTCAGTTTTCCCCCTTTTCCCTTGAATTAGGAAGGATATCGGAGTCCTGGAGTGGGTCCAAAGGAGGCAACTGGGCTGGTGAAGGGACTGGAGCACAGATCCTATGAGGAGAGGCTGAGGGAGCTGGGGGTGTTGAGGCTGGAGAAGAGGAGGCTCAGGGGAGACCTCATCACTCTCTACAACTCCCTGAAAGGAGGTTGGAGCCAGGGGGGGGATTGGGCTCTTTTCCCAGGCAACTCTCAGCAAGACAAGAGAGCACAAGAGGTCTTAAGTTGTGCCAGGGGAGGTTTAGGTTGGACATGAGAAAGAATTTCTTTCCAGAGAGGGTGATCAGACATTGGAATGGGCTGCCCAGGGAAGGGGTGGATTCTCCATCCCTGGAGATATTTCAAAAGAGCCTGGATGTGGCACTCAGTGCCATGGGCTGGGAACTGCAGCGGGAGTGGATCAAGGGTTGGACTTGATGATCTCTGAGGTCCCTTCCAACCCAGCCAATTCTATGATTCTGTGATTCTATGATGTTTCTACATGGTCCTCTCTCTGAGACAGCTGGTGCTTCTGGTAGGTTCACCCTGCCTGGCCTCACCTTCTTCTTGCCTATGGAAAGTAAAAATTCATTCTGAAATAGTGAAATCCCCTTTTGAAAGAAATGTTTTCTTCATCCACCTCTAGATAAACCCAGGCAATCCAAAGCTGCCACATCTCAAGCTCATCTTCCTCCTGGCCTCCCCTAGCACTGCCCCACTATTTAACCTACTCCTGCTCTCTGCCCAGGGGGACATCTGTGTACTATACACTGCCTTATATAAATTCCTACTCTCTCCTTGTTTATACCATTGGGATATTACAACTTTACATCTTTGGATAACAGCAGTGCATTCCAAACAGGCTTCCTTAGCCCCAAATCATTTTAAATGGGCTTAGCCACACAACATGTTCAACTGTGTCTGGTTGTATAACTTGATCATAAGATGTCTGTAACAAGGAAAGCAAAGTTGCATTTGTTTATAAAGTTCAGAATCCAGGGATGGAATTACCTCTTTATAAACATATTTCCGTTTTGTTGTCAAGAAAAATGGCAGAAATGTGGAGCACATGTTTTAAAGGGCAAGAAAATGCAACATTCTTGTCTTTTCAGTGGTTCAAAAATTCCTGGTATAATTTCCTTGAAGACAACTTTAGCTCTAAAATTCTTGGGGTTTCTATTACAACAAAGAAGACTCCTGTACTTGCTTGTGTGTGAGCCATAAAGCAAAGCAGAATAAAGACCTCATTTTCTGAAGCTGGTTCAGTCTCTAGTGCAAACTACCAGCTAATCCCTCCTTAATTAGAGCGTGGAAATTCCATGTACAGGCACCAGAGTGGAGACAACCCTTGGTTCCTCAAATAAGGCTCTTGCGTACTGCAGAGTCAGATTGGTGATGGAGAGAGGGGGCAGTGAGGCAGGAGTGAAAAGCTTGTGTCCTTTCAGTGGGATACAAGGCATGGATCCTTCTGAAAAGTCCAGGTGAGTAACTGGAGACCTCAGCTCCAGACGTGGCAAGAGGCTTCAGCCCCTCAGTAATTCAGTACTTCTCAAAAACTGATATTTAATACATAAGGAGTTTGTTATTCCAGCTTGCCACAGGCATTCTCTGGTAGGATTCTGAGAAGGAAAATCCTGATGGATTCACTAAGTAGCTCAATCTAGATAGCCCCAAATAAGGGGTGAAACTGTTCAGTTTTGAGTGTTCCCTGGAAGAAAAGACTGAAGACAGTGATTTTTTTTCTCAGGAAATGAGATGCAGACTCCTTACCCTGGCCAGGTTTTCATTGCAAATGTAATTTTGGCTCCTGTGGTGGTTTCGCTGAAAATCCTATTGCCTGAAGTATTGATCCAAGAGCAAGCATGCTTTTAGTCCCAGATGGTTTTCAGAACCACAGACTAGCAGCATCTCTTTCTCTGATGGAAATGACCTGGCCACTTTGCAAATAATGATCAACTTCAGTCACTTTTCAGTCTGCTGCAGGAAGGAGAGACAGATTTTACCCAAATGCATCAAGGAAGGACCCTGAAGCAGCTCAGCTTATCACAGCACAGAAAACCAGGGAATGTTCCCTGGAAATCCCATCAGTGCATGGAAGTGTGAGGAAATGCTGAGGTACAGCAGTAATTTGGGCAGGGGGGAAGGATGCATCTCTTTCCTGTTGAATTGAACTGATGCAACTGCTTGCTCCAGGTGCCTGCTTGTCCCCTGTGAGAGAAGTGAACTCTGAAGTTGGTGAATAATCAATATTTCAGTGGGAAATCCTTTTTAAGGTACTCTATGGAAAGGCTGGAAAAGCTTATGTTTGAGCACAGTGCTCCATCAGGGTAGGGTTTGCTTAAATAAATTAAAACCTTGTGAAAAGATTGATTTTCTTGCTGCCTCTTTTCCATATTTCCTTCTAAGAGAGAAACAAGGCATGAACCATGGTCGTTGGTTCTGTCCTGCTTGAAATCTGTATTCACAGTCAACTGAGGAAAGTTTTGCAAGTCATCTGGCTTTGAGAAATCTTGCCCCTGAAAACGAGATCTGGCAAAATAGATAAAAAATCACTGGTGAGTGCAGATTAAATTGTGGCAGGAGATCTAACTGAGAAATGTAGCATTTTATGAACTCAGGGCAAAACAATATCTCCCAGAACATATTGCAATCTGATCTTTGCAGATGTTATTAAAATAATGCAGAGTTTGATAAAAATGCATAAATTATACTTTATTGTTATGGATTATAAAATGTGTTCTGAAAGGGCTGGTAAGCACAGCATGCATTTTGCTTTATCTAGTTTGACAGCACTTCATTGCCATTAAATGAGGAGGCAAAGCCTTACAAAAAAAAAATCCCAAGGATGGGACTATCTTCTTGTGTGTTTAAACATTGCTTAGCAGAGGGAGCCTTGAGCACTCAGTGCTCCCCCTGGCACAGGCATCAACATAAATAACAGGAGAAGCTTTTCTTCTATTCTAAAATAACAACTTTTTTGCTTATACTTTCATAGCCTCATGTTCTTGCACGTCCTTAAATGCCCTTCTGTTTTCATCTGTTTTTCCAAACCACTCCCTATAAGCACCTTTTTTTTATCTGTGCATGAGAAATGTAAAGTTTGGGCTCCCCAAACCTAAGTTCAATATTGCAGCTCAGTTCTGTCACTGCACAGGATGGGTTTGAGGACCAGGACTCCAGTACTGAATTTGAGACATAGCGGGATATAAGCCCATCTCTTACTACTGCAATGACATTTTCATTTTTAGGGTTGTTTTTTTGTTGTTGTTTGGTTTTTTTTGTTTGGGGTTGGTTTTTTTTTCCCCTTCAGGCAAGCATCTCTGAATGTTCTGGAGTGGAAACTAACAGATGGGATTTCTTTAAAAAGATACAAACCACAGCTTAAGGTTTCAATCTGATTTATATATTTTTTATTTTCTACCAGAAGGGAGCTAGACTGTGCTACCTACTTAGGTAATTAATGATTCAGTGTGCAGCCACCATACACTGGAATTTAAGCTGTTGGAAATCTCATTTGTAACCATAAGAATGCACAGGGACACAAAAAGCTTGATTTGTTTTTTGTGGCTTTCCCGAGTCAAAATTAAACCTATTACCAAGAGCTGACAAGGCAATATTGTTGCATTAAAGCCATGTTTATGCTTTTTCATGCAGGATATTTCCTGTGACTGATAGAATATGGAACTTGTGGTGTTTTTTGGAAGGCAGAGATGAAAGTTATTATTTTGTTGCTGTAACATCTCTTTGTGGCCATGCCTGCTACATATTGTCCCTACCACCAGCATCGAGTTTGCCACCCTGATCATAGCAGTTAAAAGGCATATTAAGCATTCACCAGACAATTTAGTCCCTTTTAGCTATCCAGTGGGAGATTGAATTTTGTGAGCATGCTAATTATGCCCCAGATTTATATGTTTTTTAAGCTAGGTCTCTTTGGAGCCAGTGGGTTGCTCACTGCACCTCTGTCCCTCTCGTTCATCTTTGAAGGCGCCGTGTTATGGGGCTCCTATTTCCCATTTAGACAGCTGTAAACAGGAGGAAACTGTCCCAAAGGAAAATTTATTTAATTAATGCATTGACTAAATGCATTAATTAAAAACTTTTTTTGTGGTTTTGTTTTGGTTTGATTTTGGTTTTTGGTTTTGTTGTTGCTTATATGTATATAAACATGAGAATAAATCTAAAAATCTAAATAAAGGTAAAATACAAGATATTTGGTTTCTCTGCTGGAACTTTACAGGGTAGAAACAAGCACCTGGGCAAAGAATCACCACCCCCCTTGCAGACACAACATCCTTGTGCCTTTTTTGCATTGCCCCTGAGGGATGAAACAGCCTTCAAGAACAAGACTGTAGTCAGAAGATTAAGTCTAGAAAATATTTAACAACATGCTTTACTTTAATCTTTTTTTTTTTTTTTCCAGTCCCATCATCCCCAACAGGATTTAACAGGGCACTGAGCATCCTCTCTGAACAAGGATACTTTCCTGGAGGTGGTGTTAACAGGGGAGCTCACTAATTCCTTTTGCTGGTGCTCTTCATGTCTCAGCTCTTCTGCAGCACTTGGGAGGAGCTGGCTGTGCTTTAGGTAGGTAAAGAATAAAGGCAAAAAATAATCAGTTGGCATCAGAGCTTTTCATAGCACCCTGGCTGCTCACAAATGAGGATTTCTTTCTATCACTCTCACTTGGACTTGGCCCAGTAAACACTCTGGGTCAAACTGGGGTCCCACCAGACTGACCATACATGATCTACCACAGAGAAAATGAAGCAAGGGCAGGGAGAAAGGAGTCAAAAAGCAATTTAGAATTCCCACCTGCTTTCCTGCATAATTTTGGCTGATTATCTGTCCAGCTCTGATTATGCTGTTACTGTTGATTTAAAGTGTAACATTATCAATATTTCTGCATGGTCTTTGCTTAGGAGGAAAGTGAGCAGAAAAATGAACACTGATTAAGGGAAATGAAAGCAAATCTGTTTACTGATAATATATGTAGCAACATTGAGACATGGAAATGATACTCAGGGATTGCTTTCTGGTCATGTTTATGATCTTCAATATATTACAGAATCACAGAATTTTCAGGGTTGGAAGGGACCTTTAAGATCATCCAGTTCCAACCCCCTGCCATGGGCAGTGACACCTCCCACAGATGAAGTTGCTCAGAGCCCTGTCCAACCTGGCCTTAAAAACTTCCAGTGATGGGGCTTCCACCACATCTCTGGGCAACCTCTGCCAGTGTCTCAGCATCCCCATGGTGAAGAACTTCCTAACTTCCTACTTCAATCTACCTTTCTCTTTGAATCCATTCCCCCATGTCCTATCACTACCTGACATCCCAAAAAGCCTTTCACCAGCTTTCTTGTGGGCTGGATGCTGGAAGGCTACAATAAAAGGGTCTTCTCAGAATTCTCAGAATTTTTTTTTTCATTTATTTAATTTTTTTATAACCCAATATTTGTGCGTTTCTCATTTACTGCTGAGGAGAAGTTTGGATTTCCAAATTACAGATGTATCATGACAATTTTAGTCACAATGAGGTTCCAAGTGCTGTGTCATTCAACAGACCAGTGCTATTTAGCAATACTTTTGAATGTGATTTTACTGGCCCCTATTCTCATTGGGGAATATACTCAAATTATACTAAAGATGAATGCCTTCTTTATGCACAGGGGTTTTTCATAGCTTCTTCCTCAGAGCAGCTTTTCTTCTCTTCATTTCATCTTGAAAGGTCATTTTAGGAACTAAAAAACCCTGTTGCCAACTTTTGAAATAATTATGATCTCCAATAAAATGCCATCTATTTTTAACATTGTACTTTTTAATGTGCCTTCTTTAAAGACACAAAGTAGATGACTTTTGCCATGAATAATGTATGACTTCAGAGGCTTTGTATGCTATGACATAAATTATCAACTACTTTTCCACTATTTGCTGATAAAGTGGGGGTGTTTACCACATACTCTGGAGTCAGCTCATATTCGGAGTCGTCCTCTTTTTGCTGATGGTGACACTTCATCCCAGTTTATACCCCTTGATAGCATAAAATGTCAGGAGGAAATGATAATAACACCTCTGCAGGTGATAAGCATTCCCTGCCTGTACTCCATGAGGTACAACATGGAGTAAAGGAAAAGCATGGCAGAAATACTGGGATTAGGAACACGGAGTGATGCTGGCTCAGCACAAGAAACACCTAGAAGTTATCTTGCAGAAAAATGAATGTTTTTTCATAAAGATTTCCAGGGGTGGGAAATAGTCATAAAAGTTGGAGAGAGCCCCATAAGCTCTCTTCAGGGTCTGGTGGACTTCGTGGTTGCTGGCTGAGGGACCAGGACAGCAGATACTGATATTGATTAAGATCATAGAATCCTAGGATCAGAGCCATCTTGTTTGGAAAGGACCTTCAAGATCATTGAGTCCAACTATCAGTCCTACACCATCTTAATCCTTAAGTCATCTCCTGAAGTGCCACATCTCCCTGTTTTTTCTTTTTTAATACCTTCTGGGATGGCAACTCCACCACCTCCCTGGGCAACCTGTTCCAGTGATTCACCACTCCAATTTTTCAGCTCCAGTTACTCAGTGCTGTAGCATCCATGGGCAAAGTAGATGGGTTTTAATATGCTCATGGGATGAGGTGAACAGTAGCTGAGGTGTATTTAAACCAGCAGTTCAGACATGAAGTAGAAAAACCCTGGAGAGATTAAAAAAAAGGGAATGAAAAAAATGTATGAAGTGCTTAGGTGAGGCTTTATAGTGACAGTTAAATATTCAGTTGGCTCAGTGTGCTTCAGGAAATAGTGATGTTTAGGATGAAGAGGAGAAGAAAATTAGTGGAAGTAGAGAAAACCAGATAAGATTTTTTTTTTTTCAGGCAAGGAGCATATTAAAGCAAATAAAGAACTGGAGGCGGAGGATCCGCTGAGACCTGGAGCTTAGCAGAGATGTGATAGAGCAAATAGCAGGAGTTAGGGAGAATGAGAAAGCTGGAAACTAAAAGGAGAAAATAGCCTCACAGCATATGGAAGCAAAATATCTGGAGGACACCCTAGGGGACACTAGTGTGGATTTATGTCCTGCAATTATAATTAGTGAAAATGAGGGGATAAAATGAGATTTTGAATTTTTAGGAACACAGACCCATTTCCAAGTTTTTAAGTAAGTTGTATATTTTCCACATCTGTTAATTTCTCTCTGAACTCTCTCATACCATTGCTAGCCTTCCCAGAAAGTGATGCACCCAGGGATGGACTGCAGTCATCAGAGGAAGACAAAGCAGGAAGAAAAGTCTGGAGAAATTGCAAGATCCATTTGGAACAAACATAATATAATAACAAGAAGTAGCACCCACAAATAAACAGGATGTGGCAACTGGAATGGGCATATTAACCCTCAGCAAATGCTCTGCTTTGCAGTGCTACAAGAGTATTTATGATATTTTCCTTATGGCTATGAGCTCCCTGGAAGAAAGTTTTTAGTTTGCCCTGAAACTTCTCGAAGGAGCTGGACAGGCAGAAACATCAACCACTCTGATCCTTGGAATTCTAGAAAAAAATTATGGATCTTATGGTGGGTTCCAGATGCCCATGAGCTGTAAAGGTGAGAAAAAAAGCCCCACCTTGGCCTCATAAAGCAACACTTGTTAAATGGATTGGCTTCTGGGGGCAGGGAAGAAAATAATGGAATCATAGAATGGTTTGGGTTGGAAGAGACCTTAAAAACCATTTAGTTCCAACCCTTCCACTACAACCTCCCACTACATCAGGCTGCACAAGGTCTCATCCAACCTGGCCTTAAACACTTCCAGGGAAGGGGCATCAACAACCTCCATAGGCAACTTCTTCCAGTATCTTACTACCCTCATGGTGAAGAATTTTTTCCTAATGTCCAGCCTAAATCTCCCCTCTTTCAGGGTAAACAGAAAAAGGTGGCTGAATATTTTGAAGAGTTAACTACAAATAATTCATTACAGCCTAGCAGTAATAATGTCAAGTCTGGCTAGCAGCAGAATAATTGAGGATTCATAAAGGGTTTGTTGGAATCACCATGTAATTACCATTGTCTCCAGTGGTGGCACGGGAAAATAGTATGCAATATTTCAAGGTATTTAATTAAGTAGTGTCAGTGAGTTACCTTGAAGATAACTTCTATCACCCCCACATGACAGGCTTGTTGATGACAAGGTGATGGATGGGTCCCCTCAGTATGAAAGACAGATGAAGTGAGGACCATCAATGTGATATGCAGAACTCAGTATGATGGAGTATGTACACTTATTTGTTATTTACTCTTTAGAGGTGACCTACAAATGTGATGCTTCAGAGTTTGTTTTCTTGCCTTCTTTGTGATGTAAGGGAAGAAGTGTGCAAAGTTCCTCAGCAGAAACTCTACCCTTTTCTTTCTGTAGAAATTTCTGCCCACTTGGTTTTTCACCTCCGATCCATGAGGGAAGTAACAGGTTGAAGGGATCAGAAATCAAGGGGAAAAAACATTGTTTGTGTGAGGGTAATTTCTTATGTGGCCTCCTTTGGACACGGGAGCTGTTAGGGATTCATGTGTGGTTCACTGGTAATGTCAACAGGAAAAAACATCATCCCTGCCTTGGGAATTGCAGCCTGCATGATGAAAATGTAATATGAGAGCAGAAGAAAAGGAGAAAAGGGAAGAAATTAGAGAAAGATGGCTCTCTTAATAGTTTTTTCTGCCAAAGGAACTAAGGAACTATCAGTGACTATGTAACTAAACATAACCCATGGGCTCTGGGTTCTTTACACAAGTAACTGCTCTCTTACACTCTGCTGGCTGCACTACCTTGAATTTTGTCTTACTGCAGTGTCTCTTGCTTGTCCCCATGCAGCTGAGTTGATCACAGCCTTTACTTTGGAAATCCTTGTCTTTTTCCTCAAGTCTGCCTCTTGCTTACTGGCCCATTTGTCTTCTCCAATATCAGTGCACTTCTCTGTGGCCCTCAGGTGATAATTACATTAGCTGTACTTCATCACAACCTTGTTAGGGCTTGACAGTTGATTCTGGCTGACTATAATCAGCCTTGTCCCCACCTGTCATTGTCCCTCTGTGTGCTGGTTGGACATGACTCTATGTTAGCAAGCAGCCTGCTCCATTAGGAAGGGATCTGCTGGGTGGAACATCTTGCACTGACCTCTGCACCACTTGTGGGTTTGGGGACTTCGTGCTCACTTATAGCCTGGACCTGCAGACTGAATGCTCATTAGTGGCTGGAGAAGGTCTTTGGGTTTTCCTTCAGCTGAAAGGAATTGAGTTTTCTGTGCTCTGAGACAACCCTGGTGTGCAAATCAAAGCACAGTAAAGGGGAGGTGGTTGGGGGATGTGAAAATGCAGTGCTGAGCATCCTGGCTGATTAAGGTTCTTGTGCTGCTTGCTGGCCTGCCCAGGGTAATCCTGCCTCAGCTGGTCCAAAGAAAGGCCCAGGATCCATAGGGTTTCCCCAGGTTAAAAGGTAGGTGAGACTTTTTTTGTGTGATTATTATCCAAGTAAATCTCTTCCTGTGCTAATGCAGCAGAAAACTAAGGCCCTTCTTTCTCAGGGTGTGCATCCTGGCAGAGGGAAACCTTGGTTTATTCCCATATAAGCATCTCCATATAAAATCCAGCTGACTTCAGTAGAGCTTCTGTCTCAAAGCTGGAACAGGTGAATGCTTTTGCCCCTTCTACCTCTTCAAGATAGTTGGGGCTTTTTTTTAGTTCATTAAGCATCAATTTGGACACAAACAAGAGAACTGCATGCAGCTACATTTTTTTTTTCCTCACCTCTTCATACATGCCAAAGAGCTTGATCCAGGTTGCTGAAGACCATGCTTGGTTTCTGTCATGCATCTCTCTTGGACTCTGCATATAATTAACAGCAATTAAAAAAAGGCTTTAATTAAATTCTGTCAGTGAGAGTAAATCTGAAATAGAAAGTGGAGGTCATTGGAAGCCTGTACACATTAGGTAAGAAAGGGTGTGGCTGAGACAGCTGATGAGTAATGATGTGTTTGAAGAAATCATCCATTTATTTGACAGGAAAAAAAGCATTTGAAATAAGAACCTAGGCAAGTGTGGAGTCTACTTTTCTCACTTGCTGCAACCAGCAGTTGCTGGAAACAGAGCAAGAAGGGTAAGAGCTGAGAAAACTCCCAGCCTGGGGTTGATGTATTGGGAGCAGAGGATCCATTCTGATTCTTTCCTTGCAAAGCCCCAGGTGTGGGACCATCATTACACAGCATTTGGTTCAGTGAGTCCTTAATTCATAGCATTGACCCCATATATATGGGGCTCAGTGCATGATGCCACTGTTACTGCTGTAAGAGGGAAGGCTCACAGAGGTATTTTCTATATTTTTTTATATAATATATATATTCTATTTATTTATAGTATTTGCTGATTTTTCTGTGGTTATGAGTATGATCTTGTGCAAAGCACATGCTAGTTGATTTTGGATAAAGTGCTATTTTAAACAAATGTAGCATCACTGCACTAAAATCTTCCCGTGTAGTTTCACCCTTTTATCCCATGCAGGTCTATCATGGAATATTAATTATTTGATTTACTTACTCCTTCCCTTCTTCTGAATTTTTTCTTAAATAATGCTCTTCTGCCTGGGTTGCAGATTAAGAATAAAAGTGGTGATGCTTCTCTTGAGCCTATTCTTATGACAACTCATGTCCAAAACTTGTTGACTGTATGTTTGCAGACAGAGTGAAAATAAAACAATTTATTACCATTGTTTAACATCAAAAGAAAGTCAGAACTAGGTGGAAAGATATTATCATCATGCATCACCTTGAGAAGTCAGAAATTAATGGTGAGATCTTCAGCTACAAAAAATGGGCATAACATTGCTGAGGTTGTTGGAAGTATGGCAATTGCTACCAGACTATGTCCTGGCCTTCTGATTTTTATTCTGTATTTCACACCTCATTTTTGTCATTTTTCTCAATTAATGTTAATAGAAAATGAACATTTCAAGCAGTCAGGAGTAGCCAGAGAGGTGGATTCATTGTTCTAACTGATAAATTAGTGTCTTTGTTCAAACAACTTGCATTTACATTGGCTGTTAGTGAAGGAAAAGCTCCTTAAAAATTTATAAGCTGACTATGCAGGTTAACTTAAGTGTGCAGTTGCACAGTGTTGACTCAGAGTTAAAATTAGGAGCACTTTGAAAAAAAAAAAAAAAACTAGTGGAAAGTAGAGCATTTGTTCAACATCACAGACTTGCAAATGGTGCAGCTAAATATAATGGTGAGTATTCAGTCCCAGGTCAGGCACAGACAGAGAGCTTAGAGTGCTTTCTGTGCATTGATTGGTCTAATTTTGGAGATCATTTTGTGTTTTATTCAAAACTAGGCAAGGTTGTGAGAAAACCATGGGCTCATGGGATAGAAGAAAAGGCTGGTAAATAGAACAAGCCTGATGCTCTGCTTCTGTCTGTGTGTTCTGCTGTCACAGCTGGAAGCATCTCTCCTGGCCCAGAGCCTCTGTCAGCTGAGTTATCTCTTACTGCTACTTTGGACATCCCCAGCCCCTGAGATATGACATTAAAAGGATTTTATTATTTCTCAATCATTTGTCTTCAACACTCCTCCCCTTTCTTTGCTAACTGGGACCCGGCTTTCAAACCCAGGCATCTACTCTCTGAGTAACTGTGTAATTTATGTGTGTAAATTGTGCTCACATAAATCATCTGCTTTCATCCCTGGGTGACCAGGTAGCTGCCTAACTGCCCTTATTCCCATACAGATACCTTATATAGAGCCAAGCATTAGGCATCCAAGACATGTGGATGTTACTCTAGACCCTTAAAATGATTAATGGGAAAAAAAAAAATCCCCCTGTATTTATTTCACATTCTCCCCTCTCCTTCCAACTGGTCCCAGGGCATAAAACACACTGAAAGGTCCAGCCAGTCTTTTAGATCATAAACTCCTCTGGATAAGAGGTTTGCTTTATGTGTTGTCTTTTATGAGTCCAGTGTTCTGGAAGAGCTTCTGCAGATGCCTGCACTTCTCAGGAAATCCAGTGTCCCAGGGACATGGACTTGGCCTGCCAGCCCACCACCTCTCTCCAGAACTGCTCTGTTGTCAACTTCCAGACAGGCTGCTACTGCCTGGAGATGTCCTAAGTTATCCTAAGTTGCCTGGTCCTAAGAAGGACCAAGCTTCATCTTCAGAAGTTGTGCTTGCCCACAAGTTGTGCTTCCATGTCCCCCATCTGAACCATCCACACCTACCATGCCTAAAGTGCCCTCAGGGGAAACGAGAAGCACGTTTGAATTTTCTGGACAAAATTTGGCTTAATTTGTTTGTCCTGGGAAGAAGAGGTTGAGGATTACTGGGTGTTGATTGCTACAGTGGATGTGGGAAAGAGGATGTCATCTGTGAACATCCATACCAAGGAGCTTCACAGGCTAATGCCTGAGATTAGATTAGTTTAGTTTCATTTTGCTGAAAAAAAAAATTAACAAAAAATCCAAGACAATATCTGAAGACTCTTCCTTACACACTTTGAAAGTTGTTTGGTTTTTTTTTTTTTTTTTGACAGAGTGAACTGTGTAAATGGTCTCATGGATTCTCCAGTTAACTAACTTCATCTGGGAATGCCATTTAATCACATGCAGGGAAGTTTTTAAACAGAACAGAGCATTTACTTTGGCATTTAGAGCATCAAGTAGAGTTAAAGTCATTAAAGAATTAGTTCAGTTGCAAACGTTACTTGAAAAAGAATGATCCTTCCTGCCCTGGCTCTGATATGATAACATCAGATGTATCAGATGCCTCTGATATGTCATGAGAATGACTGCAGAGTCCTTTTTGAATTTGCTATTCAGCCAGCAACTTGCTGACATCTGAATCTGCACAATTTTCTATGAATAATTTAAAAGATAAAGAGCAGAAAGCGACTGAATTAAAAGACCCCCCCCCCCAGAAAGAAAAATTCCTGAATATGCCTTCATGATCTGTTCTCTTGCTTAAAACTTGAAGATCAAACAAGAAAAAGGTTGCAGTTTAGGGTTACCAAACACTCCACAAGAAACCAGAAGAGCTGCAGGGTTGAGCTCAGTGGTTATGTGCTCTTTAAGTGCCAGCTCTTTGTAGTCAGGGGGGAAAAAAAAACCCCATAGACTTTAATAAGGAAATATTAAACATTTATTTTGTATGTTTTCCCTTGTCTTCCCAGGATCATTCTCTAAGCAATTTCTGTTTCTAGGTAGGCTTCATTCCACCAGTGTGTAGGAATTACCTGTTGCTCACCTATTAATCCTACTTTGCTGTTGGCTTTTCAAGCCATTCTATGAGGGACAGGTGTGGAGCTTGGGAGACTCCAGAGCTCTGCTGGAATAAGTGGTTTCTAATGTCTTCTAATGAATATCACTGCTTGAGTCCTTCCATTGAATTAAGAGAGTTCAGGATTTCTGCAGGAAACTTTGTTGTGGTGAGAAGGTTTGCAAATTAATAGATGGGGGGGGGTAGGGAGCAAAGGAAGAATATTTCCTCCTTCCTCTGGAGCATCATATCCTGGTGGCAGCAGATAGCTGGATGCTGGGATCAGGGAAATGCCATTCTCTTTTGCTTTTTTCCATGGTTCTCAGGGGTGAATTACATCTATTTGAATAGAAAAAGGTCCAGGGAGATGTATTTTGTGTCCAGTAATCAAGACAACTGCAGTTCTTGATGGAGTACAGGCAGGAAAAGTTGTTAACACAGCCAGCAAGTGCAGTGACTGCAGGGCTAGATGTGGTTATCATTGCTCTTAGCAGGGAGAAGACTCATGAATGAGTGGGGTTTGTGCAGCCCATCACTTCATAAGTCAAGAATTTGTTCTCATGCAAGTGTAGAGAGATTTTGTTATGCCTTATGTTGCAGGAGGAGCAGCTGGGAACACTCAATACAAAGCAGAGCTTTGTTGGTAGCTGGATATCTGCAGTAATCCAGCCTTTTCTAACCAACCTGTAGGTGGTTTGCAGGTCAAATTTTTATGGCTTGCTTTGATTTTTGATGAGGATGAGTACAGGATAAATATTTACTCCCATATTTCCTTGGAATAGTCAGTATTTAGTGTTACACAGTTAAGCTTTTATTAATCCCACCTCCTCGCCCCACCCCATATCTCCCCCCCCCCCCAAAAAAAAGGAAAAATAAAGCTGTCCAGTCATAAATATTTCCAGATTTCTGAGCCCAGAGTTTGATATATGAAGTCAGCAGAGTCCACAATCCACTTGTGGATGTAGGAAGGAGCCAGGAGGTGTTTCCCCAGTAAGCTGTGCTCAGGTAGAGGTCATAAAGGCAAATGGCCATGACTCAGCCAGAAATGAATTAAACAGCTTCCAAAAAGCACTCACTCTCCAGAAGCTGACCCAAACCATGATGGAAACTCTATGAACAGCACTTATTTCAGCCCAGCATTGTTAGCCCAGGACCAGGAACAAAAATGAGTGAGGATGCTGGTACAGCAGTAAAATTTCCTGGTTTTAACTTCATGTTCTGCAACAACACTTCAAAGTCTTTATTTTTTTCTTTTTTCTTCTCTTTTTTTTTCTTTTCTCTCTTTTCTTTTTTTCCTTTTCTCTCTTTTTTTCTGTTTTTTCCTTTTTTCTTTTTTTCTCTTTTTCCTTCTTCTTTTTCTCTTTTTTCTTTTCTTTTTTCTCATTTTATTTTCCTTTTCTTTTTTCTTTTTTTTCTTTTTCCTTTTTCTTCTTTTTTCTTTTCTTTTTCTTTTTTCTTTTTTCTTTTTTCCCTTTTCCTTTTCCTTTTCCCTTTTCCTTTTCCTTTTCCTTTTCCTTTTCCTTTTCCTTTTCCTTTTCCTTTTCCTTTTCCTTTTCCTTTCCCCTTCCTCTTCCCCTTCCCCTTCCCCTTTCCCCTTCCCCTTCCCCTTCCCCTTCCCCTTCCCCTTCCCCTTCCCCTTCCCCTTCCCCTTCCTCTTCCCCTTCCCCTTCCCCTTCCCCTTCCCCTTTCCCTTCCCCTTCCCCTTCCCCTTCCCCTTCCCCTTCCCCTTTCCCTTCCCCTTTCCCTTTCCCTTTCCCTTTCCCTTTCCCTTTCCCTTTCCCTTTCCCTTTCCCTTTCCCTTTCCCTTTCCCTTTCCCTTTCCCTTTCCCTTTCCCTTTCCCTTTCCCCTTCCCCTTCCCCTTCCCCTTCCCCTTCCCCTTTCCCTTTCCCTTTCCCTTTCCCTTTCCCCTTCCCCTTCCCCTTCCCCTTCCCCTTTCCTTTTCCCTTTCGCTTTCCCTTTTCTCTTTCCTTTTCCCTTTCGTTTTCCCTTTTCTCTTTCCTTTCCTTTTTTCCTTCTGCCTCCCCCAGAATTTATTCTTTCTAAAATTCTCTGTGTAACAGTGATTTCTCCTAGAAGACTGTCAGGAAGACCCCATAAGCTGTTTCCTGACAGAAGATGGAGAGGGGAGAGAAAATGAACTGTTAACAAGAATGCTGGCTGCTGCCTGAATTGCCTTAATTCATGAAGAGACATAAAGCTTAGACAAAAAAATTTATGGTGCCTTAACCTTGGGAATGGCTCAGTTGTTTAACAGCACCTTTGTGTCCACACAGGCATAGATCTGGGCTGAAGCAGAAGGTCATGGTTGGACTGGGAGTCCTCAGGAAGGAACATCTGGGCTGATGGGCAGAGTTATCCTGCCCTATGAGAGCAGGAGGGATGGATGGACCTGGGATGGGTGATCTGCCACCTCAGAGCCTGCAGGTTAGGATTAGGGGGTGATAACAGTGACTGGGGTGGGTACCTGGTCCTGGCAGCCTGATCAGTCCTGGTCCTCACTGGGGAATTGAAGCACCCTGGTACCTGCTGGGAGGACCAGGTGGATGCAGATGGAGATGGGGCAATCCAGAACCTTTCTGGAGTGCACTGGTGGTAAATTCTGGTGATAGAGGGGTCAATAAGAGCACAAAAAGCAGTCACAGTTCTGAACTTCAGAACATGTTTTGTCATTTTTAAAGAACTGCTTGGAAGAATCCCAAGGAACCTGGTCCTGAAGAGAAAAAGGATCCTGGGCAGATGGTTGATTTTCAAGATCACTTTTTCCAAGTTCAAGAATCATTCATCCTGACATGTAGGAAAGGAAAAAAAAAAATGGTAGGAGGCTTGGATGGATGAACAAGGAGCACCTGAATAAACCCAGATGTAAATAGAAAGAATACATGAGGTGTAAGTAGGGTCAAATCACCCAGGATGAATATAGAGACAGTGTTTATACAAGTAGGGATGAGTTTAGGCTTTTTCTTCTGGAAAAAATAAACAAGCAAAAAAAAAAAAGGAAAATCTACTGAAGGCTGATTTAAGTTTCTTGATATAATCATTTCTCCAACCTTGAAAACTCAGGTTGTAGCTGCAAGGCAGTAGTAAAACTATACAGCACTCAGTTTAAAACACATTAAAAAAAGTCACCCCAGCAAGAAAGAGAAACAATGATTGTAGGCAACTGAGTAGCTCCAGTGATCTAAAGAAAAAGTAAATAGTTTATAAAATGAAAGAAGATGAACTATGATCTACTAAAACTAATATCAAGAATAAGCTGCAAACAGGAAAAAAAAATAGCTATAAACAAGAGAGTGTATCCTCAATAATAATTGAATCATCTCTACAGTGCAGAAATTCTTTGGGCTATATTGACATATTTATAAAATAAACATGATATTTACAACTGGAGATTATAAAAACCATTGAAGTCTGTCTTGAAACCGTATTTTTTTCATGCATATAATTTTTTATGGGTGTTAGAATCTTAATTAACTGTGGTGTTATATTTTTGTGAAAAATGTAATCAATTTATCCAAGCCTCCTGTTCCATTTCAAAAGATCTCAGCACAAGATTCTTCACCTATGAGTTGAAAGCTGTCTATCCCACAGAGCCATTCTTTAATCACATCAATGAATGCCTCCATAGAGAGCTGAAAGTGTTCTTGACTTTATTAAAACATATTTCTCCTTCCAAACTGAACACTAATCCAGATTCAGAGTCAAAAGATCATCTTGCTCAGTTCTGGAAGGTTTTTTTAATATTTTTTTTTTTTTTTCTTTTTTTGTTTGTTTGTTTGTTTGTTTGTTTGTTTCTGATGTTAATAAGCCTTTCAAGTTTTAGTACTGTTGCTGGTATATATCTTGATCAATGGGTTTGAAGTGCAAGCTCTTTGGTCATGGTCCCCTTATTTTCATGATGCTCAGGCAGCTGGGAGTACAATGGAGATAAAATTCATTTGGAGGCCTCCTAATGCCAACATTAATACATAATAATTATAGGAAGAATATTAATAAGCACAATAAGTTTTAGTGAGACAGAAGATTCTATTTGATTTCAGTCCTGTTTTTGACTTGTAGTTTTTTGACCCAAAGTCATCATAAGAACTGAACAAGATCCACTAAGAATTAAAGTGTTTTCCAGAGTGCAAAATGTGTCTCAGAGCTGAGTTGGGTGATACAAGAGTTCCTCTTCCCAGCTGCAAATATATCTGTGGGTCCAGTGGCTTTTTATTTTAAAGTTCCATAAGAACCAACTGAGCGTGGTTGTGAGCAGCACAATAAAGGAGACAAATAGATGGGGTGCTGGTTCTATCCCTAAATATTTCCTCTTCTCTTGACTGCTGTTAAAAGGTTTTTTATCCATCCAACACAGTTTTATTCCTGGATTGCTGTCACAGCCTGTTTGGAGCTTGAAAAGAAAAGTATCCATGCTCTTTCCCTCCCTCTTGTAGAAGGGGGGGTCAAAATATGAAGAAGCCTGGTTAGGAAGTGACCCCCCCCTGAAAACTAACATTGGTGATTGCTTTTTAAAATGCAGGACAACAAATTGAAAAAAAAAAAAAATTCAAAAAATGCTCTAAACATAGGTAGCCTGCTTCCAGCTTTGAGAGATCCAGAGCTCCCCATATAGCTGTAGAGCTGTAGGAGTTAGGAAGCTGAAAATTAGTTATGCAAGATAAAGATGTCCTCACCATTTTACTTCCTTGGCTCTTAATTAGTTTTCAAACCCTACAAATTTACATTATGGCTTAAGAAAACATAATCATTTATTTAGTTTTCTTTTCTTGCAGACTACAAAGAGCATTATTTCAAATCAGCAAGAGTTCTGTTTTACACTAAAACTTCATTATGATGCATTTTTCTGTCCTTCTGGCACAGTGTTGCAGATCACCAGGATCCAAAAAATCTCCTTACTGAGCTGAAAGATTGATCTGAATCACATTTTCAGGAAAATATATAAGGAAAGATTGGTTGTGGCTTAAAAACTTGGATAGCAGGTTTCAAAACGAGCAGCATTTATGGCTGATTTATAAGCACTTAAAACATAGACAGAAAATGCCAATATAGCCTTGACTACAAATAGCCTTTATAAAGTCTCCCTTTAAATTCTAATGTCTTGAATTTAATGCATTTTAATGTTCTTAATTTTGGATTAGAAGGGAAAATGAATTAATGGCATTTGCACTATGTGGCTTTTCTATGGAAAGTCACAGCATCTCATAATGACTTAGATGGCAATAATAAATAAACAAAATGGGCCTTAGGTTATTTTGTTCTCATTTGGATGAGCAGAGATGGTACCAAAGTTTCCTGTTTTCTCTCACTAATGGTAACATAGTCCTTGATTAATCTGTGGGTGTTATTAAACTCAGTTATCATCATCTTTTTAATATTTTGTATCATATGATTGCACTCCTTAGTCCACGGTACCTCTTGTGATTTCTATTGGGATGTAGTGGAAAAACTGGACAGAAGTGTCCAGATTGACCCATCTAATGAAGCAATGAATGAAAGAAAAAAAACCCCAAACCAACATTTTTGGACCTTGGGTTTTCTGTGGCATGAAGGAGTCCACTGATGGGAGCAGAGTAAACAACGGAGTCTGGGTGGGAGTTGCCCTTGCTGGAGGATAAATAAGTTTTTGTGTTTTGGAGGGAAGTTAACTGGCATTTTCTCTTCCTTAGTGGTTTATTAGGTTGCACAGCATCATTTGTAGGTTCAGTGGTTTGGCCACAGTTCTTAATGAGAAGGTCCAGTTGTCATTTGTGGTTAAAAGGTAGTTTTGTATTTGTGTGTGGTGAGAGGTCAAAAGCCTTGTAGCTATGGGAGTTCTGTTTCCTGCCTTTAATTGCTGCTAATGAATATTCAGCTGTTGAGGGGGACAGGAATGTCTTAGCTGAAAGTATTAAAAATCCAAGTGACAAGTGACTGAAAGAGCCCAAAGAGCAGTGAGCTGCAGAATTTTTGGTGGGATTCTTGTGCTTGATGTTTGATATATTGATAGGGGGAATAAACAACAGGTTAATACTCACCTTGAGGGGCTACCCCAGAAAGAATTTTTAAATGAAATAACACTGGAAAGGGTTCTTGGGTGAGAAAATTCAAGGCTGTGGGAATTCAAGGGTTTAAAAACAAAGAGGAGAAAAAGGGATAGGAAACTGCAAGGGCAGGTCAGAAATTGTGGATAACTGAATTCATGGCTCATCTTCACATCAGGACAAGTTTCACTGCCAGGTGACCTTGGTCCCTAGGAATTGATGGTTTAGGTTATTTTTAGTCCTCAGAAGAGGATGAAGGTGTGAGAGAGTGGAATGCAGTTCAACAGACAGTCAATCACAGATGCTGTAAATCTTTGGATATTTGGGCTTTGCACTATCAGATTGAAGCAGACCTTTGGATTAAGGAATCCAACCTCTGCCACTGCAGAGAAACTTGTTTTGTGATCTCTGGGGAATCACAGAAAGCAGATCCCTGGAAAGTGTCAGGAAATTATGCCCCATGATCAAGGTTTGGGCAATGGCTAAGAAAAATGTAGGTAACTAGAAAGTGGGAGAAAATAAAGCTGGAATGGAGGAGGTTCATGGTCACCCCTCCTGATGTTTCTACACAAGGAAAGAAAAATGACAGCCAGAAGGGAATATCATAGTTTAGGAGAGAGCAGACAGAAAGAGTGCTCAGCACTCAGGTACTGGTGGGAATGGGGAGCTGAATGTAGAGTTAGGAAAAAAAGAATGAAATGGGTGTGTATTGAATAACAGAGTCTGGAAAACCAAATGGAGGGACTTGTGCTGCTTGTATGGGGCACTGACCATCCAGAGGCCAGAGAAACCTCCTGGGATACCAGTCAGGACTCAAATATTAATGTGTGACTTGGTTCAGAGAGAACAGGTCTTGAAATAAGGTAACCTGGTAACCTTCATTACATCTGTCTGTGACAGACTGCAACGTTTCAGAACAAGTTTTGGTCAAAATCATTTAGACATGAACCAAGAACCTGGTGCAAAGGTAACTCTGTGGCCAGGATTCACAATTTCAAGAGGGAACAGAGCAGCCCAGCCTGAGGAATGTGGGAACTGACTGCAAAGTTCTCTGGGGATGTCTTTCTGCCAGAAGTATGCAGACTCCCAGAAAGCTCTTTCCTAAGCTTACAAATCAGAAAAGTACTTGAAATAAATGGGGACCTCTTTTTGGTGAGAAAAGCTAATGAGCAACAAATCTGGGTTTTGCAAGCCAGGGACTAGTGGTGTATAAATAATAGTGCTGGAAGCTCAGCTAAGTTAGGACTGGGAAAGGATATTAAAAGGAATAGAGAAAAAAAGGTTAACGACATAAAACTTAGGTCAAGGAACTCTAAAACCGGTCCTTTCAGTCTGATTAAAAGGGGGGCATTTTGCACAGGTAAAACAAGATTTTAACCTGGGAGAATGAAAGCTGGGAAGGAATAGATGAATGCTGTCTGCAAACACAGCTGGGTGGGAAGGCACCACAGAGGAATGAAAGTTCAGTGTGGAAAGAAGGAGAAAGTTTCTGACCATGAGAGCTGTGAGGTTCTGGAAAGTCTCTGCAGTGGGAAAAAGGTGGAGCTGGAACAATTTCTGGATGAGATATCAGACATAGTTATCCATGACAGCAGGAATTTTCAGTGGGTGAGCTGGGAGTTTCCTTCCACTGCAATGTTACTGCTGTCCATTCTGCAAACCTTCCTGCCAAGGAAGAAAAGGTGAAAAAAAACATTAGATAGCATAATGACATAGATGGGGAGCATGGACTGGTTTTGATGGTTTGGGTGGATAATTATTATATTTGGCTTATTATTAGGGAAGATATGTGAGGTCTATGTAGTTTTAAATCTCCTTTCTTTAGTTAAAATTTGTCTGTGGCTTATGGCATAATATTTCTTTGGCAAGAAATGGAAATAGAAATGTCTCAAGAAAACAATGAATATTTTTCTTTCATGAGATGGAAATACTTAGGTTAAGGATAGACAAAGCAGATTGATTCAAATCTGATCTCTCTTCTAACAACCTACAAAACCTCCAGCCTAAAACTGAGATGATTTTGATTCCCCTGCTCCTTTTCCCTGGCTTTTCATGAATCTCTTAGAAGAGCATTGATCTGCAGTTCCCTGCAGATTGGTCCCTTTGTTCCTTCTGCATGTCACCTTTCCTAAAGAAAATACTTCCATGATTGGAAGAAGTATTTTATTTGTCTGAAAACGGATGCAGGGATGCCCATTCTTCAGCTGTAGGATAGATCAGTAAAGTTTTCTTGCTAATAATTGCAACACAGACAAATGTTTTTTAAAAATATTGTTAGAGCCAGTGAGATATTTGGGATATGGATGAACAGGACTTCACTGGAGCTCTCCTGATGTTTGAGGAGAATATTTTTGAAATCACTTGTGAATAAACAGGTGGATAAACCTCACACAGAGCATCTTCTGCAAGAAAGAGGGTGAAATGGACCTTTGCAAGATTCCCCAGCAACCTTAGATGACAGTCAGTTCTTCTGAACAGGGTACATCAATATTTGCAGCTATTTAGAGATGCAGCACTGCATACCCAAAGGGTAGGAAAATGTGGTTTCTGGTAGAACAGCTGCTGCTGATAATGCAAGTGATGAACTGAAATGAATGATGGATATTAAGTTTTTAAATTTCCACTCTTCCCCTCTAGCTATGCTACCTATTACAGGCCTGCTTTGATTTCACACCAGAGCCTCTCCTGATTCAATGGTAACTGTGCAAGTTAAAGCAACGTGAAATTCAAATCAGTCCCTCTGTGCTTGTGGTAACAAATGGGAAAGGATTTAAATCTTTTGTTCATGTGTTATGGTTTTCTTTACAATCAAAGTTTTAGGTTATTCATATGTGTGTTAAAAAATATATATTAAAAATAGGTAATTTGGGAAAGCTGTCTCGCAAATTAGAACCGTCCCAGATCTTTTGTGTGAAGATTTGGGACATTGGTCTTAAACTGAGAGATGCAAATGCTGAAAGAGGTGATTGAAAAAAGTGTGAAAGTGCACAGAAATATGTCATCTGTTTTGTACAATAAGAATTCATTCAGTTAGCAAACAATTTCCTAAAGCTCTTCAATTGTAATTGTGAGGAATCTGTTGTTACTGCAGAGAGAGGTTGTTACGTGACAGAAACAAAGCACAGAAGTCAAATTCAGAGACATTCAGTCATGATGAAGAGCACTTTGTTCCCTTATTGGACCTATTGATTTCAAGTAAGCTTAATCTGAATTTACCTCTCTTGCCAGACCTGAGCTGTATGAAGTAGGGCTGAAGAAACACTGTAGGTTATGTTTTCATAATGCTCATCCTAACTTTTCTCCTTTGATTTTAATCCATTTTTGTTCCCCTTGAAATGTTTGCAGTTATGGTGGCAGCTTGGTAACTTAGCAGGATATATGTGGAGAATAATCTGTATTTTCCAAAAGAAAATAGTGCTGCTTGCCCACATCCCACAGTAGCTTGAGGAACATCTCATCAGGAGAGCTGAGACCAAGGCAGATCACACACAGTGTTTCACAGAACCACAGAATAATCTGGGTTGGAAGGGACCTCTCAAGGTCACCCAGTCCAACCTCTGCAGTATCAGGGACACCCTCACCCAGATCAGGTTGCTCAGAGCCTCCTCAAGCCTCACCTTGAACATCTCCAGGGATGAGGCCTCAACCCCCTCCCTGGGCAACCTGGGCCATTGTTCCACTGCCCTCATGGTAAATATTTTTTCCTAACATTCAATCTAAATCTACTTTTCTAATTTAAAACCATTGCCCCTATCACTCCAGGCCCTTTGAAACAGTCCTTCTCCAGCCTTTCTATAGACCCCTTTCAGATACTGGAAGGTCACTATTAATTTCCCAATTAATTTTCTGAACTGATTCTGTACCCTTCTGGTGGTTTACATCCTCACTCAAGTTTGAGATGTTTACTCCAGTTATACCCAAGCTGTTCAGTGCAGAGGCTCTAGCAGAAAATAACTAAGTACTATTTTGTTTTGCATGGAATTCCAGATTTTCACCTCTATTCATGTTTTTAAAGTAAGCAACAATTTGATTCTTACAGTGCTTTAATTCACATCCACTTGCTTATTTTTGATCTTCCTTCTCTGAGCCATCATTTGCCTTGTTGGCAGCAACATTTTTCATTTGATACCCATTTGTAGATTTATTGTGCTGTGCCAAACCTTCCTGCTAGAACTGTACCAGGAAGGGGGAATGAGCTTCCTCCCTGGACAACTCTCCCTTGCATGTCCTCCCTCTCTACTTTTGGTACCTCCTCCAATCTGCACAGTAATTCAGTAAAACCTTTTTGTAATACAATTGATCAAACTCCGTTTTTTTCTGGGAGAACTCTTGCTCACTCCCTGACTATTTTCTTGACATGATGTTATTTTTCCAGGAGGAACATGTCCCCTCTGGGATGACATGTCTGTGTTCTACAGTAATGGTCCAAAACAATGTACCCTACAGAACCGACCATGCAGTTCTGACCTGTTTCTGTAGGTTACTTCAATAAGAAATAAGAAATTTCAACCTTTTAAAAAGCATAGTTAGCTAGCTGAATTCAAAAGAAAACTATATTTCATTTCTTTTTAAATCTGTGGGGTTTTTTGTTGTTGTTTTGGTTTTGGTTTTTTAAAAAAAATTGAAAGTTTAGATACTTCAGGACATTGGTATGTTATCTTCTGTTTTCCAGATGATTCATCCTTAATCTTGGAATGGGTATGTCTTCAATGGCTCTGCTTGGAGAATTCAGATCCAGAAATATTCTTATCTTGGGTGACAACCACTGAACTGGTGGTAGCTGCAAGAAATAGTTGCAAAGGAGTGAGTCAAAGGCAGGGGACCACAAAATCTTTTGGACACATACAAGAGACCCATGCAAAAGATGGAAAAAAATGAGACTTTGGCTTGATTAAATGCAGGTGTTATGAACACGGAGCAGAAGAAAAGACTTTATTAAGCTCAGGGGTTATTTAAAAATTTATGAGACTATGAAAAATACCAGCTCTATTTCCAATTAAAAGAAAACCACCCCCAACAAAAAATGGATCTGAGGAGCTGTGAAAGAACAAGAGGTAGCAGCACCGAGCAAAACTTGTTTTGCTTTATTTATTTGCTTAAAGAAGCCTGGAAGTTGGCTCAGTCTTGTCCCAACCATAGTCTCAGCCACATTCCTGCCAAAATCCAGGGAACCTCTTGCTCACAGCAGTGCTGGTGTTGGTGCTGCTGCAGAGTGACTTTGTAATCTCTCAACAACTTTCTTGTCCCAGTTCCCATTCCCGTGATGCTCTGAAGCTGAAAGGCAGCTTATTAATTAATACTCACCACAAAAGTTGCCTGGCTTGAAAATTCCTTGGGGAATGGTGATATAACTTCAATACTGAGTGGCCTCAAAAAAATTTTTTTTTGTCAGTTTTTAAAATCTTCCCCATATTCTTAAGGAAAAAAAAAAATGCACTGATTTAGCAGCATGTTCTCATACCTGTGAGTTAGTTCTGCTTGTGGGAAGGTGGCTTCTCTGGATTTCCTTTTGTGCATTGTTTCCCTTTGGCACTTGTTCACAGGGCTCCCTCACCTCATCACTGCCTTGGTGGCTGCTCTTGTGTCACGTTGACCTTTCCACAGTGAACCAGAAAGAGTTTCTAAATTCCCATCCTGATTCTTCAAGCTCACTATGCTGTTTCTGCCTGGCCTACTCAGTGCTTGCCAGCTACAAGACATGGTGCTGTTTGCTCCAGCAGCACAAGGGGATAATCTTATAATTTTTGAGTTCAAGATGTGGAAATTTGTTCCTCTGAACATTCAGACCTCTGAATGTTTCCAGTTTCTGTGCTGGGATTGGCAAAAAACTTCCAGCATTACAGAAGAGATTGAGACACCATTTAAAATATCGATCCCGTGACATCATTTAATAATTTTTTTATTTTTTTTTTTTGCTAAAGAGAGACTTCCGAGGGTGCTAAAAGCACTGGTAACAGTGTAGGTGACAACTGTGTTACCTCTACAACTAACAGTTTATTATTCCTTTCTAAGAATGAGAACATGGCACTGTCAACTCAGCTGTTTTGTCACTGCTTTTCTTTTCCAGTCTGCTTTTTTTCTTTTCCAGTTTTTGTGAAAAAGTGTATTCCAGGCACATCTACAATATACAGGGAAGTCTGGTACAAAGAAACTTGAAGAACAGCTGCCCTGAGCTGATTTTTTGGGCCCAGAAATCTGAGATAATTCTGGGATCCAGGACCCAGTGGGATCAGCTCTTACTTCAATGGAATGGTATGTACTGAGAGTTTAATGATGCTCTGCTCTTTCTTACCACTATTTATGGAAGAAATATATGGAGGGGTTTAGGTGCCTGGATGAAGTGATAATTGTAAAATTTTCATAATGACAGCAGATGAAATATTGCCCCTGTCAAGGTCTATGCTCCTGAAATACATGGAGATGAATTGCCTTGAAATTGAACGTGGAGTGGAATTTGGCCCAAAAGAATCATTAGGCAGCAGCAAACTTTTACCTCCAAAAGAAAAGGGAGAGTAAAAAATAATTTTTTCATGTATTTTGCTCATGTAATGTGGAACTAGCTACTCATTCTCAGCAGTGACCCAATCTGTGTGTCTCACCTTGCATACTGTCTAGGGAATTAGCAGTGTTAAATATTGATATTAAAATGTGAAACCCAAAGCAGCAGCAGTAACGTTGAAGAAAATTCTTGCTGACTTTCAGCAAAAAATTGAAGAGCTTCCAAAGAATTTTTCCAAATCATGCTGCAAATCCAGGTCTCTCAAAGTAAATGGCACTCCTTAGTACTTGGAAATTACATCTGGAAATAGCATTTTCTCTACAGCCTAGAAAAATCTAGTCTCTCAGCTCCTCTGGCTCTCCAGCCTCCAGAATTGCTGCTTGAATGGATATATTGTGCAAAATCAGATTGATTTGGCATACAACAGGGTGCTCTCATCTTGTCACAGAGAAAGCCAAATGCTTCATTAAATATTTTGCCAGTTCTACTTTTTAGAAACAGCACTTAACTGCACAGTTACTACAGCCATTACAATCCATTGAAGTGGATTGCTTGTCACCTGAATGGGAAAGTTTACACAATAGAGCAAAATAAAAGGTTTTATACTGCTAACCACTGAAAAAAAATTATATAGACACATTTACACAGTTTGGATGTTGGGTAAGATCTACTGGCATCACCATTATACAGCCAGGACTGCATTTATAAAATAGTATAAAATAGTATAAAATAGTATCAATATACACTCAAAAGGGATGCTTTTAATTTCTGTTTTTAAAGTGAATACTGCTACAGAGACTTCAGTGAAAATTAAAGGCCCCATTTCCTTTTTCTACTGCTGTCACAGGAAGTAAACACTGATCTATGGGATGTTTTTAGATATAAGGCCAAAGTCTGACCTCTGCTGATGTTGATTTTCACCCATCCCTCTTGCCCCAGTGGTGGGCACGTACCTGGTTTTGCAGAAGCATTGTGTGGAAAAGGGCTCAGGAAAAAAACAGTGAAGTAGAATCTGTTCATTACAGACCCCAATGTGCTCTTGCAGGGAGGGATATGGTGTGTCCATGTATGAAAATCATTGCATTCTAACATATGTGTTGGTGGAGTCTCTTAGGTGACCTCAGAGCAACCTTCCAGTACCTGGAGGGGGCCACAAGAAAGCTGGGGTTGGGATTTTACATGGGTGTGTAGGGAGAGGATAAGGGGAAATGGTTTCAAACTTGAAGAGGGGAGGTTTAGGTTAGACATTAGGAAAAAATTCTCTCCTGAGAGGTGCTGAGCCCCTGGCACAGGTTTCCCAAGGAAGCTGTGGCTGCCCCATCCCTGGCAGTGTCCAAGCCCAGGTTGGATGGGGCTTGGAGCAACCTGGGCTGGTGGGAGGTGTCCCGGCCCATGCAGGGGGTTGGGACTGGATGAGCTTTAAGGTCCCTTCCAACACAAACCATGTTATGATTTCATGATTCTGTGTCCCTGGAGGTGTTCAAAAAAAGGTGTGGATGTAGCATTTGGAGGTATGGTTTAACTGTCTGTTAGGTTGGACTGATGATCTTAGAGGTCTTTTCCAACTTTAATAGTTTTATGATTCTAATGAGGCTGAAGTAAATTTTTTTTTTTTCTTTTTTTTTGGAGAGAGGTGATTTCCACAGCAGTCAGATAACATCCAGTTCAAGCTTCATTGCTCCAAGGTAACACACTCAGAAAAGGCACAGCCCAATCCCACATCCTGGTGGCAGCACACTTATCACTGGAGGTGAGGCTGCCAAAGAGCAATTTTCCAGGTAGGTTATGGGTGGAGCACTGGAATTACAGCTTTCAGGTGTCAAGGGCTGCAGGTGGGGAGGCAGAGTCTGCAGGCAAGAAAAATGTTGCCCTGCCTCCTGGCCAGGCAGGGAGTTCTAAAAATCACCCAGGTTGTTGCTGTTTACTTGTGGTGTAGAAAAACTTGGGATTCTCCCCTTAGACAGTGAGGAGGTGATGTCAGTGGGTAACTGCCTTCTCCAAAATCCCAAGGCTGGTGCTGAATACATAAAATTAAACAACTTTTATCAGGTGTAAAGGCATGTTAAAAATATGTACATATCCATACAAAGACAAATAAATACATTCAGAGCTCCTGAATGGGAAGTATTTTTTTAGACTCAAATCTTTTAGTAATTTCTCTCTGTGACCTGAAGTGTCTGCTGGGACTTTCTCATGTTTGCCCAGGGTATGCACTTGCAGTCTTCCAAAGAAATCCTAGGCATGGTACCCTTTAATTTTCATGGAGAAGCTTGCTTGAGTCATTGGAGAGGTGTTCAGTGAGCTATTCATAAACTGGGACTTTCAATGCATTATGCTCTTCACGTATATAATGAACTTGTGTGGCCCTCTAATTACCATCTAATCATCAGAGCATCAAAGTGCCTGACTTTGTTTACAGGCCTGAAAAAACAGAGTCAGGTTTTACAAGCTTAACAAGATATCAGGAAGCACCATTTTTGGTTTATACTATGGGATATATATATATTTTTATAGCACGAGGAGATACTTTCTTACCCAATCACTGCAATAAAGCTTTTGTGAGACTTTTTTTTTTTTAAATTATTTTGCACTCGCACTGCTGAAAATTGATACTGGGTCCTATTTAGATGTTTAAATATGAGTCCTTAAATCTTTTGAAAACCAGAAAACCTTGTGGGACCTCCCTGTGGGTGCCCCTGTTTATATTGCCAAAGTTTAGCCAGTGGTTGCAAAAACCCAGCAGCCAACTTACTAATGAGATTGTTTTGACAGGACTGCACAGCTCATTGCTTATTAATGCACCGTGTGGCTGGCTGGATCATGCAACACTTTCTGGAACTGTAGAAGTGATTCAAGAGACTATATATATATATATATATATATAAAAAAAACATAATTTGGAATCAGCTTCACCAGTTTAACAATCCACTTGAAATATTTGGGGGAAGGACTGACATTTTCCCATGTACTGCTGCTTGCTGCAGCTCAAAATTTTGAGAGGCTTCAGGAGGCTGGGACAAATTTATCCTGGGGATAACTAATGAAGTGAGTGAAGTCACACCAGGGATTCATCTGGCTCATTACTAACTTCTTGCCTTCTACCAGCAGGCTCTGCAATTCTCAGTTGACACATTCAGTGCTGGGATGAAGACAGGAATGGTCAGTTTAGTTTTGGGGCTCATCTGTCTTTTCTAATGCAAATCATGTTTGGTTTTTTTATTCTTCAAATCAGAGCAGTGTGAGTTCTCTGGGCTGGAAAGAGCATAAAAAACAAGTGATATTGAAGTCAGAACAGAGAGAATTGCAGTGATCAGTGGCATTTTGTAAAGATACAAAAATGATTTGACTGTGACAAGCAACAAGTTGTACTCCCAGTTTAGGGAGGACATATGAAGATGCCAACATCACACAAAACACTGTCAGATCAAGCCTCTGGGGACTGAGGCTTGAAAAGCAAAAAACTATATCCCTGTGCAGAAAAGTGTGATTCTAAGGAATCTAAAATGTATCACTGAGTTTGTTCCACTTTGATAGTTTCAATGTATTATAACAGATGTTTTCTCTAGTGCTTGAGCTCCTGTAGTACTACTGGGATGCAGTGAATGACCAAAAAGGGGCTGTTTGGTTTTTAGTTTTCATAATTAACTCAGAATCACCATCTCACATCTGCTTTGGTGAGCAGAGAGCTGCTCAGTTCTTGTTGATGGATTGGGTCACCTCCAGGAGTGACAGGAGATCCTTGCAGAGGGCAAGGAGGACACTCAGCATCTTCTGGATTTGGACTACTTCAGCCCAAGAGCTGCAGATATTTTGTCTCTGTGAGTCTGATGCTCTCTTAGGAGTTCTAAGAAGTATAATTTTCCATAAGTCTGTGTATCTCTCCCCCTATCTGTGTGTATATATGTATATATATATATGTATATATGCATGGACTGGATGAACTTGTCTAACCTCTTCTGTCAATGAATTTTCAAGACAGACATATGGCAATATGTCCAGAAATCAGTGCTCAGGCTAAAATTTTGTCTTACATTTGCAGAGCTTGCAGAGATGTCACCAGAGTTACTTTGATACACCTGAAAGCCAAACTTGGTCTCAAGTTCATAAAAGTTAATAGCATCTGTAGAATAATGCAATTAAAAGATAACCTACACTTAGCAGGAGCAGGAGGATTTAATAACTTAGGATGTGATTTCAACTCTGATAGATATTCATTGGGTTAGAATAAGCCTTTTTCTTTTCCATACTAAAAGAACCTGCCCTGGCTGGTTTTGCTCAAGCAATGTCATATAATGCACAATGAAAGACTTTTTATTCTCTGAAAATTAACCCAAGGAACAAATTTTCTATCAAAAATATTTCAGATGTTCTGAGTATGTGTGGGTTAAGTACAATAATATTAAATAAGAATGCACCTAGATATTTCCATTTTTTGTTTATGCTGCTAGGTATTCAGATCTGCTATGGCCCTGTAAACTTTCAGCACTGATTGCTGGGAGCAGAAACAGGAGATTGTGCTATGCTGTCTTTGGCTTTATGATAAGACATAAATATTTAGTTTCAGTCCATGCTATTTCCATGGATTTTGACTTTAAAAACTGGCTTTGAAAAAATATAACATCTCAAGCTGAAGGCTGGCTTAAAAGAATGTAAAATGTGCATTATGTTGCATGCTTTTTATGATCTGTGATATCCTATATATGATACATTCATATGGTATCCTAAGAACCCTTCAGTCTTGGTTGAGTTTAAGAGAAAACTCCTATTGAAATGTCTGATAAATATTTATTTCTCAGTTTTTACTGAAAAGCTAAAAATTGGCCACACTCTCTACAATTCTGTTTGGTTTGGTTTTTTTGTTTTTGTTTGTTTGTTTGTTTGTTTGTTTGTTTGTTTTTGTTTTGTTTTGTTGGAGAGAGACATCTACTCAATTAGCTGAGTTTAATAAGAACAGAAATCTATGATTACATCAAACTTGCTCAGAAATGGCCACCCCAGCAAGTTGATAAACACCACAGGATGCTGTGGAGTTGCCAAACAGCAAGAGATCAATAGCTTACCATGGAATGAATTATCTGGATAACCTCAAATTCCTCTTCCTCTCATCTTTAAAATTGCTCACAAAGCAAATAGGGATAGGGTTAAGACATTTGATTTTTAACACAAAACTCTTCAGAATCAGATACAGCTCTTACTGATAGTTTCATGGATTGTCATTTATTTTTTGAGCTGTACATCAATTCCCCTCAACAAAAGGCATAAAGAACATCAAGAAAGTGTGATTTTTCCTGATGTACAATATTTCTAGTTTGCTTTTCTTTCTTTTTTTTTTTCTTGCTTTCTTTCCGTCAAGAATTTCAAAGCAAATTTAAGCTTAATTATATTGAAAGTCTCTGTAGATTTTTTAAGGAGCTGCAAATCTTCAATGCTGAATATGGAGCAACAAATTTCCTATTAGAGAAACATATTGTTAATTTGTTAAACAAGTCACACCTGATTGCCAGTTCCACCTCATTGGTATGCTGTTAAGACAAACCCCTTCACATTTAGTTAGGCTTTGTTTCAAACAACTTGCCAAACAAAGATTTTGACTTGGATCTTGGAAAGCAATATTTTACACATGCTCAAAAACAATAACATTTGAATGACAGTTCTTGTCAACCTGGGATTTTGACAAAGACTCTTAATTGTTATTCCCTGACAAAAATCTTCATTAAGAGGGAGTTTGGTTTATAAATATTTATCAATTACCTAAGGGAAGAATCCTGGAGAGGAAATGGTATTTTCTAAATTACCCAACCTGTAAAAATTAGTCTGGGAATTCCTAAGTTTACTTTCACAACACATATGCAATTCTTCCAACTGTTGAAACTTTAATTGCTTCAAATCCTGGTTTAACCACAGCTTTGCCACTGTCCTTTACCCATGCAGCACTCAGTCCAGGTTTTTGCCCCTAAGACAAGGAAATCTGGTGGATTTGGTGGGCATTTTAGATATAAAATTGGATTCTCTGTAGTTTACTTCCTTTAATACTATGAATCTTTACATGCAAATTAAGTTTCCTTGAGCCGTTTCTTCAGTGAGCTTCTGTGTCAGGTTGTGTCATGGGTGGCCAAGTGGCAGCAAAAAAAAAGTCCCCAGAAGCTACAGAGGGAAAGATATCCCATATTAAAGCTCAGGTGAGGGATTGGAAAGACAGACACGTGTGAAGGTGTCACTGGAGGAATTGATCATTCTGGAATTACCTCCAGTTGGGCTCCTGCATCTTCACTTGGCTACTGAAACCAAAACCTTTGTCACCCAAAGGGCTGTTCAGCTTCGAAGTCCACAGAGCAATGTCTGGTCCTGGGTGTAGCCAAAACAGGGTCATTCACACAGGGTCTTTAATTTAATCCTCTCTTTTGACTTGGAGGAACCACTCCTTAATAGCATTTCTTGTTTCTCCTCTAGTCCGTAATTATTTTTTTCTTAGAAATAATGCAGTAGCTGAATAGAGAAAAAAAATCCTTGGAGAGGACTTGGAGACAGCAAGGAAGTTTATGAAAAGCCCAGAGAAAAGAAACCAACAACCAGAAGGAAAAGCATGAGATTTCCTTGTAAGGCCAACCTTCCTCATCCTCATTCCCCAAAGCAATGGATGTTATGGGATATAATTTCCATCCTCAGAAAAGAAGTCAGGACATACTTAGAGCATGAAACAAGTTCATTTGGGGATTCCAGATTCTTTCTGTGCAGCTCAGTGCATGCAGCACTGATTGAATCACAGTTTCCAAGCATGAAGTTAATATTTCATTGTTTTACACTGGTATTTTGCTTGCTCTGTGTTATTTTAGACATTGAAACACAGCATAGGATTTTAAGACTTGTGAGACAACCTGAATATATGGAAAGAGTAAAAAGCTCATTTAATCAGAATGGCAAAAAATAAAATAGACAAAAAATACATTTCAGGAACTGTGGAAATATTTCATCCAGACTTGCAGTCCAGTGAAGCCAGCAGAGTGTTATTGCTGGTTGGGCATTAGGGTCTATGTCAGGAGAATTCCTCTCTGCTGCTGCCCAGTTATAGTGAAACTCTCATATTGGGGTAAAAGCCAAAAAAACAGGACTATCAAGCATGGGACTTGCTGCTCCCTGTGTTTCACAGAGATGTCTCTGCTGATTAAATCACAGGTACTAAATACCCTTGCTAAAGCCCTGACTTAGGTTAGGTCCCTATTTAAACTAAAATTCATAATAAAATTCAGGTTTCTCTCAGATACAGTTCCAAGGGGGAACTTGACAAGATGAGGGGCAATGGTTTTAAATTAGAGTTTATTTAGACTGGATGTTAAGAAAAAGTTCTTTACCAGAAAAAGTGGGGTTTTTTAGTGGAAAAGAGAACAGGCAGCCCAGGGAGGTGGTTGAGGCCTCATCTCTGGAGATGTTCAAGGTGAGGCTTGAGGAGGCTCTGAGCAACCTGATCTGGGTGAGGGTGTCCCTGATACTGCAGGGGTTGGACTGGGTGACCTTGAAAGGTCCCTTCCAAACCAAATAATTCCATGATTCTGTGAGTGTCTTTGCAACCTGGTGCCTGCCTGAGTCTGCAGAAACAAAAGCCCTGAGATGTCCACACAGTTCTGGAGAGATAAATTAAGGAGTCAATATTTCATGGAGCTCAGACAGCATCAGCCCAACTAAAAGAGAAAGAGAAGAATACAGGAGGCTTAAACTAACATTTGTTGCTTAATTTAAGCATAGAAATATTTCCTGCAGGAAGGAAAACAGGGAAGGAAAACTCCTCTGCCATGGCTGAGAGGAAGCAAAGTGTGCTTTTCACCTCTTGAAATGCAAAGGGACACTTGCAGGGGGTTAGAACTTTTGGATTGCCTGGTCTGCTCAGTAGGAACAATGTTTGTTGGCAACAAATTGCCACATAAACTTAAGTACAGCTGGTTTTCTAGGTAGGAAATTGCAGAACCATTTTTTGACCTGCCCACATGTTCAAATGTGGGTATGTCCTCCACTGACCTTTACATTTTTACCCCGTGAGACTAAAATCCTGGTGATGGATGTCAGTCACTCTGCAAGTCTCTCTCTTTTACTACGTGTCTTTTGAAGCTTGCTTTCAGGGATTAAACATCCTTAAGCAAATATGTGACTGCATTCTGGCTGATGGATATTGTGGGATTGTGCCACTTACCAGTACTGCAAACACATTTTCTGTGCAATGGCTGGGTTACTGCACCACAGCTCAATCAGCACAGCTGGTTGATATTTTACTCCCAGTCCTAGCTTCCATTTTGTATTTACTATCTTTGTGGAGCAAAAAAATCCATAGACTGTTCAGGCTATGTTTTATCTTTAAGTGGGGAGAAAAGAGGAGTTCATTTTACCTTTCTGTACAGAACAAAGAGTTGCCTGATTCACTGTCTAAAGGAGAAGACTGCCAGCTCTTGGAGTCCATCTGCTTTGCAATTGGGCTTCAAAAAATATTGTCTGTCATGGCCAGAAAAAGTGAGGGCACTAAAACTTCTGACAAGTGTGGTTCAGGGGTTCTGTTTATGCTGCAAAGATGCTTGTCCAGCATCACAAAAAAATTGGGACACTTTTCATGAAGTGATTTTCAAAGCAGCTTGTTAGCAGCAGATCTAGCTAGCTAGAAATACAATAGATAGAAATACAATGAGATGCACTAAAGAACTGAACAATATGGTTTCTAGTTTAGGGTGTGCCTAATTTCCTTCATAATGCATGAGAGGAGAAGTGAAGCCTGGATTTAAGGATTGCACCACTTCCTGAAGCTTGGCTTCAAAAATGTCACAGGTTATTAAGATACAGAAGTTGTGTTCAGACTCCCTCTGGAATGAATGAGTCCTTGCCTTAGTTTTCTCCTGGGGAAGATGTGCCAGGTGAATCATTTGGAGCCTGATGCTATTTGACATTTCTGTGCCATCCATTGCACTGGCAGCTGGATGGCAAAGGCAGCAGCCATCCTGTCCTCCCAGCCCCTCTGCAGTGGCATCCTCCAGATTTTTGGCTTTGCTGCTGTTTTCCTCAGCCTAGTGTTTAAGTCACTGATATTGAAAGCATCTGGTTATTCTTCCTCTAAGGAAATGCAACCACTGGAAATGTAATAGTGGGGAGGCAGCTAGGCAACGATTCATTAATTTATTATTATTATTTTTTAAAAAAATTACTTAAAAGGCTTTGCTTTCAGCAGCACAATGTTTGGAGGAACAAAAGGGATACTGAGCAGGGAGGAACTGGAAGGGGAGAGAACTGAAAGATAAATGACAATATGCCCAAGGGTTATGAGAGCCATCAAGCGATAAATACACCCAGAGTGAAAAAGGTCACTCTGAATAAGTGAGTGCAAAAAGTAATCAAGCCTTAGAAAGAGGGACATGCCATGTGTAAAGAATGAGGTGCTGGAGTTAAGAGTATAAATACTGATAAGGATAGGAAAGCCAGAGAATGAAAGCAGATTGCCCAAGAGCTTTGGCAAGTTGCATAATGAAACTGGCTTCGAGAACACGGGGACAAAGAGGTTGATGGGGGAGGATGCAGAGCTGCTAAAACTGGGAAAAACTGCAACAGGGGAAGTAGATTCCTGGGTCTTACCAAGCAGCAGGAAAGTCAGAGATGGGATGCAGGGCTGGGAGGGTGGACACAACCCTGGGCAACCACCCCAGCCTTAGGGCTTCTAATGGGGAGGAGAAAAGGCTGCAAACGGGGCTGAAGCTGGGGGTACAGCACAGATGTGTCCCAGGCAGCTCCTGGCTTGCAGAAGCTGTGTGTCTGCAGGGATTCCTCTGTGCAAAGCCCCCCTCTGGTAAGATCTGACATAAAGCAATGATAGCTCACTAGGAATGTTTTTTTTTACTGCTACAAGACTGAATCCCAGGCAGAACAGTCATTTCCAACACCCACCTGGTTCAGTTTAGCATGAGAAGACCTATTCCTATAAATTTTACAAATTTTCCCTATGGCATATACAGAAGATTAATTTTTGGACCCCTACTGCATGTCTGCATCTTGTTTCTGGACACTTTAAGATGTAGTTAATGATGGAAAAAATCTCAGGGAAGAAAAGCAAACCTGTCTCCTGCCAGCTTGTCTGGCTCATTCCTATCAGCCTGGCTCCTGGGCTCTGAGAGAGCAGTGGGCTCAAGCTTTTCATCTCTGCATGTCATGGACAGCCCACTGGGTCAGAACACTGAGAAATGGAAGCTTTAATGCCAATATTTAGCAAAACAAGATGAAAGCATCAGAAATACAAGGTTTTCACTTGACCATTTAGATAGAAGCATCTCCACAGTATGGAAGAAGTTCCTCCAGCCCTCTTCTTCTCCCTTAATATGAGGGCTGCAGGCATCATTATAGAAAGGGATGTTTGGGAAAAGTTCTAAGATAATACTGCACAAACTCCTTTAATATCTGATGAATTATACAAGAAAGCTGTGGTAGAAAACACTGCTTTTCAAAAAAAAACCTGAGGAATGAGTTTGAAATGAGAAGCATTGGCTGCATGGGTACTGATGGGGAGATTCTGCAATTTTATTCTGATATTTTAGGGGCTGAGTAGTGACTGAGCCCATTGAAATGTTGTTCTGCTCCAGACTTTTTTGACTGTAGGAGCTCTTGACTCCCATTGCTGACTTTGCCTTTGCTCAAGTGAAAGTCCCCAAGATTTCAGCCAGAAGAGAACTGAAATTTTCATCACTGGTTTGGGGAGACTTCTGGGAAGAGAGTAGAGCACAGACTATGAATGGTGTCTGCAGAACCTGGGGGTTTTTTGGTTTTTGTTTGTTTGTTTTTGTGTTTTGGGGTTTTCTTTTGGGTTTTTTTGGGGGGGGTTGTTTTTTGGTTTTTTTTCTGGTTTGAAAGACACTTCTCACCCTGCCTTCATCCATAGCTATTGAGTTGTGGTTTTATTGTGAGACAGCCACTGAAATAACATTCAAATTGAGTTGTTCTTTTCTTATTTCAAAGGGGAACTAAGCAAAAAGAGGGAACAATCCAATACAAAATTTCTTTAAAGGTGATTGATCTCTGCTTGGAAGGAGATCATCTGCATACATCCCTTAAGGAAAAAAAAAAAACAAATAAGCAAATCTTCTTATACTCTGGAGAGAGCTCAAGGCCTGTTTTGAAAAAGATTAACATACAGTGTGCAGGGAATGGCCAACACAAAACAAAGTAAAGAAAACTTCATAGTAATGTGTAACCAGGATTACTGGAGGCTGTTTTTTGTTGATTGTAATGAAAAGAGAAACAAACAATAAGAAAATCTTGAGTCTGTGCTTCTTAAAATTAAATTTACACGGATAGTATTCATACTTGGTCTGCTGTGGCTAGGGGCTTGAGATGGCTGACACCATTGTTGCTTCTCCTTGGATGCTAAAGATGTCTTTTTGTGCCCAGGACACCAACGTGGTGCTATCAAAATTGTGTAGAGCAAGTTTCTGTGCTCACTGTGCATCAGTGGCCTCTCAGTGGTGCCTGGCTTTGAATGCTGACATCTCAGCCTCTGCAGTTCTGCAAATGATGGATTGCCTGACCCTAAGCTCAAGGCTCCAATATTGGGTACAAGAGGTGAACTGGACTTTTTTTTCTGTGCAGGATCCCAGCATCCAGTTTGCCTGGTGGATGGTTCCCTGGTTGTTTCATGTGTGTGTGCAAAGGGCAGCATTTCCCATCCCCGTGAAACAAACGTAAAGGGATTTTGCAAAGACTATGTCCCAGAATTTTATTTAAGCTCTTTCTAAAGGCACAAGAGGGGATAGACCTGCCTCTACTTTGTTTAGATAGAACAAGCTCCATCTGACTTAGCAGATGGACAAAATCTGAGTCGACTGTAATGAGTACAGAAATATTTTCTTGGCTGAGCACCATGTCCCACTCACATGCAGCAGGGTGTCACCCCCTGTATGTGTCATACACAGAGACCCTTGGGTCCCCAGCAGCTGAGAAGGGATATTTGTTTGCAGTCTCTGGCCCTTTTCAGGGGTTTTGTTCCCATCCTTTCATCTCTAAGCAGTGATAATCAGTGCTGCAGTGATTATCAACAACACTGAGTGATTTTTCATGAAGCAAAACACAGAGTGGCCTTGCTGAGTAGGCAACAGGAATGCATTTGATTTGTGTTTCATTCTTATCATATGGATACTGACCCTGGATATTTCCCCTGCCATCATAAGGCTTTCAATACAAACAATGCAGCAGAGGCTTGCTCTGGCTTGCTACCCATTAGGGTAGATTCACAGTTGTTGGGGTCTCATAAATCACATCCCAACAACAGAGTTTTGGCAGGGGTCTCTATGTCTTCCATTGCCTTTGTAGATATAAAAATAGAGAAAGAAATCTAGAAGAATTAGTTGCAGTCATGTGGGCTTTCATAGGCAGCTTTTCTTAGTCTGTGCAGAACGTTTCCCTGCTGCCTGTGATCAGGACTGGTATTAACAGTTTCACAAGGATGCAAATGTCAAAGATAGTTTTATCATATTTGTTCATTTTGGGTTTGCAATTAATATGCACCTACATTCCTCCCTCTTCTTTGCCCTTCCACTCCAGTTATTAAAAGACTTTAATATTCCCTATGGATCTTGTTTAGTCAGCCTATACATATTTAATACAAGCGAGTCCTCTGTGGGAGGCAGTCCTTCCATCAGCACCCTCCCCAGAACAAGTTTACATCTTCCTCCAGTACAAAGTGCAGTCATACCCTTGGCAACTGAATGACTTTAAGGAAAAACATCAGAAGAACACCATGAACTCCTCAGTTCCTCATTTCTAAAAGTGACACTTTGATCTTCCATAGATGCCACTATGCATCAGCATGGGTTGGGCAGAGAATTGCCATGGAGGAGTGGGGTGCCAGAGGGCAAAAGGCATATGGGGAGACCCAAAGCAAGAAGAACAAACTGGTACCCCTAAACTGGTATCTGACATGTAAAAAAATATTAACTGGACTGCATGGTGGAGCTTGGAGACAGTGCTGACCTGACCCTGCAATCTTCCTTTTGGTCCTGTAGCCACCTCTGTTGGTAACTTCACTGGCCAGTGGAGGCTCAGCTAAGCTCCTCTCCCTAAAAAATATCTGGGGAAAAAGTTAATGGGATCATTTCAGCCAAGCCCCTTAGCTCTTAAGCATTCTGAAAGCATCTTGGTTTTGTCTAGCTACCACCTTCCATTGTTCCTTTCCATGGGGGTCATGCTTCTCAGGTTTTCCACTCCTTGCCACTGTCCACACAATGAGTGATTCTTCCCTTGGATGGTAAATTTTCAAGAAAATTTCTATGCTGTTGCTCTCTTCTCATTCTCTGAAGGGCACAATATGTTTATCCTTCATCAGTGCTCAGGATTATTTAAAAAATGAACTAGTGGAGCATCTTTTTTTTTTTTTCTTTCAGGTCATGAGTGTTGGTGTTCAGACTTGAGCTAATGCAGAATTCTCTCCCCTGGAGAAAAGTCACCTCCTCTGTCATTACCTGGGCTGTACTTCCTGATGCAGAAAGGGCATCAGGTGTGGATATGAGCTAACTTTTCCCTGTGATAGTGATGACTGCCTCTCCAAAGAGACAGATGGGGGACTGTCTCTCCCCCATTCTCACTCTTCGATGAAAATAGACTTTTTAAGCTCACTTTGCAGACACCAATTGGCAGTGACATTCTGCCCTTTTATGAAAGGTATAGGAAAAAAACCTGATTCCCAGTCCTGCAAAGAGAGATGTGTGGGCAGCCTCTGCCTCTTTGCTGAGCCATATTGATTGGGGATAAGGGTCTGGCTCTGTACAGAGCTTTGAAGGTTCAAGGTCTCTGCTGTGGCAACACGAGCAGTTTGCTGAGAGCCTCTATATAAAAGGAAACTGGGAGATGAAGTGGAAAAATCTTGTGTCTGGCCTCCCTCTTGACAGCATGGGAGGAAGGAATGTCAACTTGGGCATTTTTCAGCTTTAACTATGAATAGCTTCAGTGGAGTTAATGATACATAACTAGTGTTTCTATAAACAGCTAATCTGTTCTTCTGATCCTCCCAAGGCTCCCTGCCTCTTTTTCCCATCTTTATTAAAAAATGAACCTGGGTTCATCTGAAGGCAGAATTTTAATCTTTTGCAACCTGCAGTTTTCATAAAGAGCTGGTTGGACAAGAGCAATCACAAAGTTTCTCTATCTGATGGTATTGTTCTGAAGCATTTGTTGTGCTTCCCACTTGTGGTTTAGCTGATAAGCACAGTTCAAGGGACAAAGAAAAGCTTTGTTGTTTGTCAATGGGCATAACAAAACCAGATTGTGTTCTGATGGCATTTTAACTGAGGTATCTTTAAAAAAAAATGTGCAAATACTTGACTGTGCTGTTGTGGGTAGACATTTTCTAAATGGACTAAATACAGTGGGAAGCACAAAAGACATCAAAATCTTTGAGAGAAAAGAGATCAGACAGATTTTTTTCTGTCCTGCCCATTGAGTTGTCTTTGCCATGGATTATGTGCTGTAATCATGGCTATAAATGGACTTGACTTAATAATTTACATAATTAGGGTATCACTAAGTAGCTGTGAAAAGAAAAGCTACATATATTTGCATATATATATATATATGTGATCAACAAGATCATGCATACATATGTATGTGTATATATATACACACAAATTAAATATATAATCACAGAAAGGCACCTGATGACCACAGGGTGTTTTTTCTGGGTTTAAAGACCACCAGCTAAAAAATGAGGATCCAGAAAATCTTTAGAAGATTGAGAAACAAAACCCAGTGATAGGAAACCAACATTTAAGAGCTGTAGCAGCCATGTATGAGTAATATTTGTATGAGCTGGGATACAGACAACACCATTGCACTATTGGAAGTTTTTCCTCTCTGCTGTTAGGTGCTTTGTGCCAAGAGTCCTTCAGTGAGGCATAACACATCATATGGGCTCTGACAGTCCTTGGAGCAAACTGCTGAAATGCCATTGAGAGAGGAAGTTCAAGATCAGATGCGTAATTTTAATGCAAAGATTTTCCAGAGATAGCAGCTTCCTCAGACTAAAATTCTAAATTTAGTTCTCTCCTCTTCTCTTCTCTTCTCTTCTCTTCTCTTCTCTTCTCTTCTCTTCTCTTCTCTTCTCTTCTCTTCTCTTCTCTTCTCTTCTCTTCTCTTCTCTTCTCTTTCCTCTCCTCTCCTCTCCTCTCCTCTCCTCTCCTCTCCTCTCCTCTCCTCTCCTCTCCTCTCCTCTCCTCTCCTCTCCTCTCCTCTCCTCTCCTCTCCTCTCCTCTCCTCTCCTCTCCTTCATTTTTCTAAACAATGCTGGAGAACAGTGCTGGGAAAAGAGAAATGTTTATTGACTTTGTAATGGGATTAAAGAGAATTGGAAGAGAGTACCATTAACCCAAGGGATAAACGTTATATATGCAATCACTGCTATCCAAACCATTGTTCATCTGGAAAACCAATTTAAGTTAAGCCCTTTTTAATTGCTTCTCTGTGTACTTTTACTCAAATAAGGAGGGGACAGAAATATTTATTTTCTCTCTGCCAGATTTTTGTTGTGAATGTCTTTTTTATTTAACATCATTTTTTTGTTTTCTTTTTTTCTTATGGATGATTCTTATTCATGTGGATTTGAACAGAAACATCTGCCATAATATCTGTGTCTGCTGAAGGAAAGAGGGGTTCACACTACAGCACCAGGGCTTGGGATGCAGCTGAAGATGTCTAGATGAGATTCAGGAGTTCTCAATACCACATCACAAGAACACATTCATGACACATGTGTGAAAAACAAACCCTCCTTTCCCCTCCCTTCTTCCTCAGCACAATGCACCTGCAGCTTTGCCAGGAGTTCCAGTTCTCTATGTGATAGTATTCTGGAGAGGAATTAAGTGGGAAAAAAAAAATCCCTTTCTTCAGAAAATTTTAGAGGTTAACATCTGAAGTAGCAAATTCTGTTTTATTTTTTTTTCCCTGTAACTCCAAATCCTTCAGAAAGAGTAACTACAGGGCAACTGGGCTGGTGGAAGGACTCGAGCACAGATCCTATGAGGAGAGGCTGAGGGAGCTGAGGGTGTTGAGGCTGGAGAAGAGGAGGCTCAGGGGAGACCTCATCACTCTCTACAACTCCCTGAAAGGAGGTTGGAGCCAGGGGGGGGTTGGGCTCTTTTCCCAGGCAACTCTCAGCAAGACAAGAGGGCACAAGAGGTCTCAAGTTGTGCCAGGGGAGGTTTAGGATGGACATGAGAAAGAATTTCTTTCCAGAGAGGGTGATCACTCATTGGAATGGGCTGCCCAGGGAAGGGGTGGATCCTCCATCCCTGGAGATATTTCAAAAGAGCCTGGATGTGGCACTCAATGCCATGGGCTGGGAACTGCAGCAGGAGTGGATCAAGGGTTGGACTTGATGAGCTCTGAGGTCCCTTCCAACCCAGCCAATTCTATGATTCTATGCTTAATCTTTCCTTATACCCCTGCATATGCTCCAGAATCAGAGCAGGGTCACAGGGTAGGTCCATCTGGAAGGGAGCTCCGGATGTCTCTAGTTCAGCCTCCCCTCAAAACAGGGTCAGCCCTGAGGTCAGCCCTGGGTTGCTCAAGGTTTCCTGAAGCCAGAACTTCAACAGGTTCCTGGCCCACACTGGTTTGGGGACAGGGGGATGGCAGCAGCTGGGAGCTGGGCAAGGTTCAGGGCAGAAAGAGCAGAGCTTAAGGCATTTTCATGGAAGGACAGGGAAAGGGGCAGTGTGTGAAAGTCCCCAAAAACACAGGAGAGGTCAGTAACAGGGAATCTGCAAACCTGAAATCAGCAATCTAAGCAGCAGGGATGTTTTAGATCAAAATGAAACATTAAATTCTCATTTTTCCTTGTCTCTGGAAAAATGAGAAATTCCTTGAAAGCTTGCTGCCTGCTTTTCCAGGAAAGATGTGATTTTTCTGCTCAACAAATCATGCAGTTTTAGTGCAGGATGGTAAATTGATGCCAGGAAGGGTCTTCATTGCAATTATACCTATAACTCAAGCTGGGAAACTGTCCCTATTTGTTTAGAGAAGAAGGAGCTTTGAGATGAACTGGGCAATGTAAGGATAGAGGATTAGGTTAACATCTGGGACACTGCTGCCTGTATTTCAATATTGACCTTGGGCACCACCTCCTCAGTAATGTATATCTTATGTCTTGGAGAGCCAACATTATTTTATTGATGAAGTAACCTTTTCCTTGTGGTAGTACTGGGAAACCACTACATGTCTTTCAATGGAATTTTTCTCTGGGAGAAAAGAAACAGTAAAAAGCCCAATTTTTACCAGTTTCTTTTAGGTGCAAACCAGCCCACAACCCAAAGCCATAGCAGCATAAACCATTTTCCCTTTGTCAGCAGATCAGAAGGCAACTGCTCAGTGCTAAATCTTGGCACGGCGTGGACGTGGAGCTTCGTGGCATACCTGTCAGATGTTCTGATTCATTTTTAGGGCTCTGAAATATCACAGCTATAAAAGATTTAAAAGTTCAGCACTGATCCAGCCTCTCAATTCCAATAGCAGTGTTCATTAACTGTTTACCTGCCTTTTGCATACCCTCTGGGCTCAAACTGGGAACTGGCATCTCAACAACAAGCAGTGCAACAGCATTAGGCTAATGAGCTGCTTGCCATGCCCACCTCCATGCCACTCCACAGAAGCTCACTGACTTTTAGGGGACATGAGACAGTGGCATTCAGGCAGGCAGCCCAGGCAGGTGAAAGCCCCAGAGTTCATTGAACATGACACAAAGCCCCCTTCCCTTCTCTCACATCCACAAGCAAGCTATTTACCCATGCAAAATGCTTCATCTTCTGCTGATTCCCTGACCCATCCCTTCCATCTTCCTTTCATTTCACACCTGTTTCTCATCACCTGGAACTGTGGACACAGCCAGGTGGTCCTTGCCTTGGAAGACCTTCTTATTTGTGCTGACAGCACAGCTGCAGAACAAGTCTGTCCTGATTCCATGCTACAGATTTCAAGGCTGATTCATGCAGGGCTGCCCAGTATACATTTGATCCCCCTACTCACTGACAGAGCTGCTCAGAATTCTTCATAAGAAGTGAAACCAAGCAGTGCATAATATTGCTTTAAAAAGATGCAGATCTGCTGCTTTCCCACTTCTTTTTTCTTCAAGAACCAGGTTCTACTCACTGGAAATTTTTGGCAGAGAGGCACAGGATGGTGAGTACTTACATATCTCAGTCCTGCATCTGCTTTGCTGGGACATGCTATGGGATGTAAACTTCTCTAATGACTACTCCTTCAAGCCCTTTTCAGTCTTGTCAGCTTTCCTTATTAATAGCAGAGAAGTAGTCTTGCTTCTTTCCATGGCAGCAGCTCTCCAGGCAACCTCTGAATCTCTCTTCATACAGATGGTCCCTGCCATTTCTTTTTTTCAGCTCCACACTGCATTCCTCATCTGACATGTGGAACTTGTTTGGTACCATAATGCAGCAGCTGGAGACACTTTCCTTAGAGGTAAAAGTAGTTTTGCTTGCATTTTTCTTGGCAGCATTGAATTTTGCCCACCTGCAGGCAAGATTTTTTTTTTTTTTTTCCCCTTCTGAGATAGCAGAGCTGATGATGGTGATCTGATCTGAAACATTTTGGCACTGTGCCTTTTCCTCTCTGCCACCATAAACTGATAGAGCTAAGCATCCCTCTCCTGAGCAGCAAAAAGGCAGGGAAGCATCCAGGTAAGTCTGTACATGGCATTTCAAGTGTTCAAATGGAAATGTGACACTTGGGGCTGTATCTCTGGCAGATGGCAATGCTAGTGTTGAATTCTACCAAATTAGACAAAACCAACTCTCTTTTTTAGAAGAACTAAATGGAGTTTAGTTCTGGATGCTACAGAGCTGGGTGCTCTTCAGCTCAGGGTGATATTTGATGAGAATCTCAAGTGTGTTGCAGGTTGAACAGGAGGAACCAGAAAATAGGAACAGGAGGATCTCATGACTGAAGTTCAGAGTGTAAAAATACTTTGGGAGAACATTGGGAACATGACTTCAGGAGGGTGGCTATTTCTTAACCTCTCCCAGCAAAGTCCATACATTTGGTTGATTACATGCTGCTGGTTTCTGGGATCTTTCCATTGGGTGTTTGTCAACAGCTTTTTGTGCAGCCTTTTGGGTTTTGGGCTCCTGGCTTTGTAGTTTGAGCTTTTCTCTTTCTTCATAGCTCTCAGAGCAGTCTGCTGGCTCAGTGTCCAGCACAGATGAAGAAAATGAAGTCTGACCTAGAGCAACATTGCACAAAAAGCCTGACTGCTCACTCCCAATTTTTTTTTTTTGCCTGAGCAGGGGCTCTTTCCCTGGAAGAAGGAACCTCCATCCTCAGTGTGGATATACAGCCTTGTTCCATTGCCTCTCTTTTAAAATAAAATTCCACTGACTCTAATGGCAACGCCCCTGGGGAAGACCCAAACCACCTGGGCAGTGTTTTAATTCCAGCCTATTGTAACTCTGCTCTTGGAAAGCCTTTAACATCCCTCACACAATGAACTGACTGGATGGGTAGGACCACGGAGCTATTGCTGATGCTTTAGATGCTGCTTCCAGCACCTGCCCTGCTGCTGACCCTGTTGGAGTGCTTCCTATCTCAGTTTGTCAGGCTTCAGCTCTCTACTACTTACTAAAGATTTGCAGTTGAAGTTATTGTCCCTGCTCGCTGCCAGTTCTCTCTGGTAAAGATATGGGATTAGTCAGAGGTAAAGAAAGCTCAAGGAGTCTTTTCAAAGTAGGGTAATAACTCCTCCTCTTTGTCACATTAAAGGTTTCTGCAGAGCTTTAACCCACGGTAGAGGAGAGAAAGGATGCTGCAAGATAAAGGCAGGTATCTGGGTGCAACCAGTTCCTTCTCAGCCAAGATGCTGAGAAGCTGATGTGCATCCTGTGTGCAGACAGAAGCTCTTATTTGCTACACACACTTTGCATGAGCACATTGCCAAAATCTGGTTCCAATAGCTTTGCAAATAAAGAGTTCCAACTCTTTTCAAAGGTGCAGTAAGAGAGAGTGAGAACAAGCTGCCTTCTCCAGCTGCAGCTCAGCCAAACATTTTCTTCACTTGTTCAGTGCACTGGCCTTTTGAGATTGCTTAAACAAAAAATAAAGCAGGAAATTTTAATATTTTATTTTATTTTATTTTTTTTGTGCAGGTCATTTAGATCTTGAAGTGTATGGTAAGATCAGCTGTTCTGACAGGTCAAAAGGAATGCTTCAAGTGCCACAATTAGTAAAGCAAATCAGTAGGACATGAGGTTTTTTGCATGTTCTCTGTGAGAACTCATTCTTCCCTGGTTCTGGAGGTGAATGGGTAGAGTTTTGCTTTGGGAATGACAGAACTCCAGCCACCTTCATGCTCTGGTAGAGCTCCTTCTCCTAGGAGAACTTTGTGTGTGATCAGGAATATCTGTAGAGGCAGCTAGCACTTAGCTGCTTAGTTGACCCTTATCTAAACTTTTTTTTTTTAAAAAGTAGCTGAGTAATTTGATAATGAGCTGTTGAAGATGATTATCACCACTTACAGAAAACATTGAAGAGGAAGATTATGGCTTTGTGGGCTGTTGGATGCTGCAGCATCCACAGGGTCCCTGGGGAAGCAGAGGCACCCAGAGGCATGGCAGGCAGCCACAGAGAGCTGGGATAACAAATCACTCTTCCTACTTTCTTCTTTTCAGGGAAAAAACCCAACAAGACAGAACATATGAGAGAGATAAGAAGGGAGTATAAATATGACTGAAATCACAGAGCAAAAATAATACAGCAGAATGCTATATATACATTTCCCCTAGAATTCTGCAGGTAAATGGCAAAATGGGAAATATCAGGTAAGATCAGCAAACCCTTTTAATAAAAGTGCCAGGCTTGTTGTGAGGAGAGACTGGGCTGGCATATTGCAACCTGGGGAAGGAATGAATGAAAGCAAGATGATAATACTCTATAAAAGTGGGCAAGGGGCAGAAAAAGCAAGTGTGGAAAAAATATTTACTATTTCTTGCAGTTTCACCTGCTGTCTTCTGATGCTTGCATAACTTGAGCCAAAATGGGGAACCTTTTGCCTTTTTATCAGAGGATGTTGTGGATGCTAAAAGCCTAAGTATCTGCAAAAGGCAATTTGTGGAATAAATGGGAAAAAAGAAAAGATTCTCAAGGGCTGTTAAGTACAGAGCTGGATGTAACATCTAGCTGAGGATGCTAAGATTTCTGACAGCTTAGAGAATGTATCAGGGAGAGTATCCAGGTGTGCTTGTCCTTTTTTAATAGTCTTTCCTTATACACAAATCCCAGGTTTTACTTCTGTTCTTTCAGTTTCAGTGTTGCCAAAAGCAACTTCTGCACTTAAGGGAAGGGTGGAAAAGGTTTTATCTGATGCCTGTCAATTAGTGAGTTGAAGCCTTTTCATGCTTCCCTTCCATGCACTGAGTGGCAAATTCAGAGTAGGTGTCGTTCAGCTGCAGTTCCCGTGATAAAAAGCAAAGCAGGAGGGATTGCCTACATCTGGGGTCTTAATTTAGGACACAGAAAAAAGTGTCCTTCTCCTCTGTATGAAAAATTTCTGAAGAAGTTTAACAGTGAAGCAAAGCCTCTCATTTCTTGATTAAGCCCAAGCTTAATTTGCAGGCACCCGTTTGTGCTTTGTCATCCTCAGAAGCTCCCTAAAACTTTTCTGTCCTTTTTCACAATCATGTGGGAGAACAACACCTACCATTCTGTCACCTCTGGCTATACAGTTTTAAGTTCACTTTTTAAAATACATTTCCATTCCCATTAGTTGTCTTTCACCTTGCATTGTAGATGATAATGTAATACTGCTGGCTGAATGAAACAAAGTCCTGATTTTATAGCTGAATATTTCTTATTGAGGGTTTCCCCTTGTTGCTCTACCACAAGTTTTCAGATTATTAGATTCACCTGTATAGCATACCTGTTATTTTTTTATACCCAAGTAAATTCAAAAATCTATATTTATCCTGGAAATTAATGTTTAAAAGATAATTTTCTTAGCCATTAATATTGTGACAGTTGCAGATACGGGAGAGTGATGCAAAACAGAGCTGTGGGATGCTTTCCCTTGGGGTTTTTTTTGCTGGACTTTGGCATAAGCAGTTAGGACAGCTTTAAACTCTTTTTAATCCCTGCTCCCTAGCTTTTGGGGCTTTTCAGGATGGTATCTGCTCTCCTGTTATGGCTCTGCTCCAGCTCCAGCCTTCTTCTTGCCCACACAGGAGCCACAGGAGAGGTTTCTAACAGCTCTGCAGAACAGCAGAGAAGGAGACACCACTTTTACCATCACTAAAGCTATATGGCTCTCTGAAGGTAAGGCTATCAGAGGAACTTTTCTGTGGGACTATTGAAAAAACAAGTTTCTCTGCTTCCCAGTGAGGACAGCACCCAGGTGGGTTCCAGGGGTTGAGGGCATGGCAGGCAGGGGATGCTTCTACATGGTGCCCAACTCTGGCTGGGACAGGCACTGTCCAAATATTATCAATACTACTGATCTGCTCATCATCTCATCTCATCTCATCTCCCAGCTGTTCTCTGGCTGGGCTGCAATGTGAATCCTTCTGCTGGGGCTTTCAAGAAGAGATTTTTTTCAGTCACAGGCAGGAACTGAGCTCTTATTCTTCCACCACCCATTTATTTATTTACTTATTTATTTCACCAGAGGGGGAGGGGGAAAAAAGGGTCTGAAAAGTATTCAGAAGTGAATATCTGCTGTTGGCAGGGTACACGTGTATGTCAGGTGCCTGGAGAGAGGCTGATGAAGAAACCAGAGTGTTAGCATGTAGGACAGTTGCTAAATGGCTTTCCCCATTAAGTCCTGACATTTGAGTTAAACTAATGAGACTCATGTCTGCTGCAATGCAGTGTACATTTATTCCTGGAGCCTGCTTTTTTCAGCTTATGTACTGTTTCCCCAACACTCTTAGCCACCATTACAGCTGATTAATGATGCCTTTCATGAAAGGGAAACTATTATGGACAGCCTTATTTGATCTGCTTTGAAACTTTTCTATTTCTGATCATCATCTTCTGTCCCTCCCTTCTCCTCCTTCTCATCTTTTCTCAGAAATGATAAGTGAGGCACGAGATAATGCATTCACAGCCTTTGATCAACTGCTGTACATATGGCACATGATGAAAATCAGACAAAACCCAAAGTGATATTCCTGATAAAACAGGTACTTCTACATTAATAATTTGCCATCATCTAAATTGCCACAAAAATCTCAGCTAGGCTGATATAAGCCTAATGCCTTTTGCACAATAGGCAGGTTTTAAAGTACAAACCTACACGTCTTCCCTGATACAATCTGTATTTTAATGGATCTTGCTCTATAAGAAATGGCCTCAGGATTTCTACAGATAGGGTATTCAGCTGCTTGCTTTAGGCTTATCTGACCTTGCCTGTTTTATACTTAGCTTTCTGCAAGGACTTTGCAGCAACAGTAGAAGTACGAAACGCTCAGTTCTGATTTTTTTTTTTTTTAAAGAAACAAAAATGCGTGTGTGCTCTGGAGAGACCTACTGGATAGGGAGTGGTGGCTGTGCCCCGGTCAGGGTATGTTTCCTTTTTGTAATTGAATAACACCATTTGCTTTTCTTGTAAAGACTTCTCACTTAATACAATGAAAAGAAAAGGTGTATTGTGTGGGTATTTCCCTTTTGGTTGCAGAAGTGTCTGCAGTCCTTCGAGTTTTTCAAAACAAGCAACAGCAGGAATTCCCAGGAAAGTGAAGTTAAAGACACTCAGAGGTTTTGGCATTGCCCCTTCTCTGGTGTGACAATGCACAGAGGGCACAGCTCCCTCCTTCCAGTCACAGAAGGGCTTTGTGTTACTGGGGAGGATGAACAGAGACTGCACTCTGGAAAGGAAAAACATTTTCAAAAGGCTGTGTAGACCAATTACATCTTAGGAGTATTCATTAAGCAAGTATGATAGAGTTCATGAATTCCTTAAAGTACCCAACCTACTGCAAAGACAGAATCCTAACAGTGTATTAGAGAGGTAAGATAATGAGGGATCCCCCTCCTTACTGATAGGTAAGAAGCTCCAAATATTTTGGCATCATGATTTATCTGTCATCTGTGAGACTTGCAATTTGCCTCTGCCCAGCTCTCTGAGTTCTACCACACCCTATCCTAATGCTCTTGTACAATAAATATCCTGCTCAGTCTGGGTTTGGTTTTCTCTCATCCAAACTCAGGGAAAAGAAAGAAGTTGGGTTTGGAAAAAAAATAATTATATATATATATATATATATGAAGGTAAAAGAGGCAAGGTCCCCATAGATGTGACATCTTGACTGAACCATCTTCAACCATGGAACCTGGTAGTTCAAGTGTCTTTTAATGCCTCTCTGCAGTGCTCTTGTGGAGCCATCACCAAGGATTATGTTTATGGCCTCTACATCACCAGAACAAATAATCCCCATTAAAAAAAATAGATGTAAAAAAGCCAGATATTTCTGCTGATTTATTTCTTTGTACTAGCCACTGCTGAACATAAAACCTCCATTTTTCCCTGTCCTTTAAGCATCTCTTATATCTTTGTCCAGTACTAAGGAGGTGGGCACTGAGCACTCAGAACTGCTGCCCACAAAGTTTTCTGAACTTTATTCAGGCAGACACAGCTACACTGATTTCTGCTTTGGAAAGGGAAAGCTTTTCAACCCTGGACTTGAAGATGTGTTGTACATGTGAGCAGCTTCTTAAATATGAATGCAAATGGCTTCTCAAGGACAGGAGCTGTTGGTAGCCTTCCTCACCCATAAATACAATTCCTATTACCCACCAGAACAAACAGGGGGACTGTTAAATGTGGAACATTAGAAATCAAAGCTAGAAGGTGTTATGGTTCTCAGTGGACTATGGTATTAGAAATGTGCTTTAGTTAAAAGGCTCTGAAGTCAGAATCTTTATTACCTTTATTGAAAGCAAGAAACAGCTTGCTGCAAGGGGTTTTGGTGATGTCTGAAATGTATTTTTAAGCTGAGCTCTTTGATAGTGGTCTCAATTCTGGAGCTTTTGAATGTTTTGTTTATATGATTCTCCCTCTCGCTCCAATTCATTTCAGCATCACATCCTCTCCTGAGATGTGGACATTCACAAGGTGTATCATAAACACAGTAAAGACAAGAAAAAAATCTGTGATGTTGTAATACTTTGGTTCAGTATCTGAGCACAAGGTCAATAAGCAGCACAGTGATGAACATCCAGGCTGCAGTGAGGTGAAGGGAGCAAGGCACACATTTAAAATAGATGCCATAGCCTGGAATATTTCAGCAAGTGTTGCATGTCCTGGCACTGATTTACCTTGGTTGCCCTTTATATTCTGTACAGGACATGTCAGCATTAGCCATTTCTTAACAGTGAGAGAGAGCACAGATTTATAGGAAACAACAAAACACAGTGGGGACACCTTGTTTGCAATCAGTTCAAATCACAAAGTACCCGAGATGATATCTTGTCCTCCACACTGCCCTTTTCCTGACTTATCCAGTCTTCATAATTCCCTATATTCAGGACAGAAAGCCCATTATAAATTAGCTACAGTTATGCTCAGCTTTTCTCAGAGGTTTACCCTTCCACTTTCTGCCATCTGTGGGTTTGAGCACCACCTTATCTGATTATCAAGAGCATTTTATACAGGACTTGCAAAACCAGCAAGTGGTGGTGATGACTTGAATGTAGCATTAACACCTTTTTAATGCTGGGAACAATGCTTTCATCTTAATATCTACTTATATTCTCTCAGCATGGCTTATTTTGCTGCAGAGACCCTTGCCAAGCACACAAGAGATGCTGAATATAGATCAGTAGCAGTTTGAGCCTCTCCTGATCTTTTCTAGATGATCAGCTTTGCTCCAAAGGTCTGCAGGCAACCTGTAAGTGGCTGGCCAGGTTGCTAAGGTTCCATACATCTTTTTGAATTGCCTGGCTTTTGGATGGGAAGATTCTTCACTCTCTTTGGAAATTCTTACAAGTGTCTCCTTCTAGCTGTGAGCAGTAATTTTTAATTTTTTTTTTTTCAGAAAACAATCCACAGCTGTTCAAATCGGTTATGGTTGTAAACTAGAGAGAAATTAGTAAGTAAATACATTTTATTCAGCATTTCAGATTGAAATAAAAAGCTTTGAAATTAAGTATTTTATATATTTTTTAACTTTTATCCTCTTAGTGTATCAAAATGGTACAGGTAGCATTTCATCCCTTCTGTCAGTAGGAATAGGCTACACCTTTGCTTCCTAATTCTTTTTTTTCCCTTGCTCCTTATTTTCTGAAGTTGTTATGCTCCAGTTATACTTGAGAGCACTGTTAAAAAGTCCAATAATACATTTCAAATCATTATACTCTTTGAAAATATAAAAATCATAGGTGTTTCTGAAAAGCAGGAGAGGCAGAAAAAAAGTTAATATCAACCTAAAAAAATTAGATTTCACTTTTGCTGTTAAAACATCTAAGAAAGGAATGAAGAATAAAAATAAAAGGGTATGAAACAGGAACTATTTATCCTGTCATTTCAGGATTTAATATTAATATTTAGGAGTTTTATTTAAAAAAATCAGGTGGGATTTTTTTAACGAAAGTGTATTTGAGTTCTAAATCCTTTTTCTGAAAACCATGAAATCATCTCAGCCTTGAGAGCTGCCTGCTCATCCTCTTCTGCCATTAGAAGGGGTGTAACCCAGGAAAGCAGTTTAACCAAACCAGCTTTGTTTCAGAGGGCTGAACTCAGACACTGTGATTTCCACCTGTTTTTCCTTTTGGAAACCTCAGTGGGCATCCCTGTGCATTTGTAGGTCCTGAGATGACCGTGATGATCTTCTGCCTCAGAGTCTCTGGACTGCAGATCCTGGAGGCCTGAAGATTTTCTCTGTGTGTGTTTAAATCCCTGAACACAATAGGGCCACAATTATGGAATAAAACCACTGCCACACCAACCTCAATAGGAATTGTCTCTTGTCTTGTACAGAACATTTTGTACAGATTGTCAAGCTGCTAATTCATTGAGCTGGAGCTACTAAGATCAAAAAAGTTATTGGCTTTCCCTCCCCCAGTCAAAATTCCTTTCAGTTTGGTGGTCTGCTGAGTGTTATTTATAGCTGTCTTGGGATTCACAACCCCTTTCAGTAAAAAATATTAGAAAAAATATTTTATAACCACATTTACTTTTCTACTTTCCTGCTTTGGTTCAACTATCACATTTGGTTGTTTTTGAGGGACTTTTTTGGTTTGTTTTGGGTTTGGGGTTTTTTGGTTGTTTTTTTGTTCTTTTGTGGGTTTTTTTGGGGTGGGGGTTGTTTTTTGGAGGGTTTGTTTTGTTTTTTTTTTAATGTATGAGATCTTAGCATGTTTTCTCTATACATGGACCTGCTCATGTCCAAAATCAATGAACTCGAAGCAAAATTTTTTAGGCTCCCACTGGGCCAAAATATCATTCATATCAGAAATATCAGAATATTCATGCATGTGAACTCAGGAACCCACAGGTTGGAGCTGAGCTTCCAAAATCAACCAGGTACAGTTAATTCATAGCTGCTTCTACTTGTAACCTCAACTTCACAGGTGGTCACTAATAATAAGGCTACAGCTGGATAGAAAGATGAAAGTTTGCAAGGTGCAGGCAACATTTTATAATATCCCAAATGTGGTGCTTGCAAGAGCAGGCAGGAGATAATCTTTCATCCTGGGCTTCTGAGAAAGCAGATGAAAGCAAAAATTTGGAGTCAAAAAGTAATTTCAGCTTTAAAGATACCTACATTTCTGACAATGTGCTGTGCTCCTGTATTTATTTCAGCTTATTCATTCTGTCATCTTTAATAGTTCTAAGGTGTTCTTCTGATGTTGCTCTGTATTTTAGATAAGAGAGAACAAATAGTTTGGCATTTGTGAAGCTGAAAATAATAAATATGTGGTATTTCTTTTACGATGGTTCATATTTAATATTACAGTCCTGAGAGCAACCTGGCTTTCGGAGGTCCCATCACTACAGACTGATTTATAGCTGAGGATTCAGTGAGAATGGTACCAGACCAGTAGCTCCTGAGTCTATTTCTTCTCCCCTAATGGTATATCTACCATATAATTTTATCTCTGACCCTTCAGCACTCCTGTTATAGATCATGGTAAGACATTGTCCATGATATTTCATACATCTGCTAGAATTTCTGTTCTGGAATTGTGGTTGGCTTCCAGAAGACTTTGTAGTGATTAATTTGAGTTTATAGTTTTCTCAGTCTTTAATACATCCAGCCAGTTAAAGTAGCTCTTACTGGTGACTCTTGTAAAGAAACCACATTCTGTGAATAAGCAAAAATATAAATTTTTCAAAAAGTTTGATCTGTAGCACATTTACTGACTTACATTGAGGAATCCAACTGGAAACATCTCCCTGGACTTGTGCAAAGTGTTCACCACTGTCTCCCATGACATCCTGGTCTCTACATTGGCAGGGTATGGATCTGATGGATGGATGGATGGATGGATGGATGGATGGATGGATGGATGGATGGGTGGACCACTTGGATGGGTAGGGAACTGGCTGGATGGTTGCACACAAATTCTTGTGGACTTGGACAGCTCCATGTCCAAGTGGAGACCAGTGAGGAATGACATTCCTCAGGGGTCACTACTGGGACTGGTGCTGTTTAATAGATTTGTCAGTGGCATGAACTGAGTACACCCCCATCAAGCTTGCTGGTGGCACCAACTTGTGTGGTGTCATTGACACACTGGAGGGAAGGGATTTTTAAAGTCCCTTCTAACCCAAACAGCTCTATAATCATTTGATTTAAATCAAAGCCATCAAGGAAAAAGCAGTTGGAAGAATTTTTTTTTTAATTACTGTCATCACATGCTTTGGTTTTCCCTGGCATATCAGTGCTAGGCAGGACATGACATGACATTTGCAGTGACCTGTTAAGAATGATGAAATAAAATAATGACAAACCATAGCTGAATAATGAGCAGGTAAAATTATTTGTATTTTGCAATAAATTTTGTAATTTGCAAACGGGATCAATAATTTTCCTAAATATAATTTTCCAGGTATTGTTATAGCAATATTTCCGAAGCATTATTCTCTATTAATATGGTGGGGGGGGAAACCCAAAAGTCTCTTAAAATGAATATACCCAGTTTGATCAGACCTAATCCTAAATTCTATATGCCAGCTTTTTTTGAAAGTGTTGAATTGGAAGTTCAGAGTAATCAATAGAAAAGATCTCACTTTTCTGGGAAGGCAACATGAATGTTACTGATCTCATTATCTGTTCCATCTTGAGACAAGATTTCACTTTATGTCCTTCACCACTTGGGTTTATTTAGGATATTTAAAAAAAATTCTTCTCTTTGTTAATACTCCCTTTTCTTTTGCATGATCAGAAGATGGTCATCTATGTTTTACTTGAGTGTTTGAGATGAAGCTTGTATAAATAACTATAGATATCTACGTTCTTCAGAAGAGCAAAACAGATGATGAACTTTTTAGGCTGTGGTAGAACACATCTAAAGCTGCAGGTCTCAGATCAAATCCTCAGCAGGTCCAAACAAATGGCATTTCATGGAGTTGGGTGCTGGTGCTAAGGTAGGTGCTGGTGAGGATCAGGAGTGTGAACGAGAGCCATGAAGAAAATAAAAGCATTGAAATGTTCTAATATATTGGGGTTGTGTGTGGATCCCCAGAGAAGTGCATTCTTGAAATAGACCAAGAACAGCAATTAAAGTGTGGATAAAGAAAGACAATGAAACCATCTCATTTTAGATTCATGGGGTCAGAAAGCAGAAATTGCCTGGCTTATATTTCCCCCCTTTGGAAACCCACGCGTGTTACCGAGGGAAGGAGAGCACAGAGCTAAAAAGCAGAATTTGCTACCTTGCATGTCAGAGCTTTTAGAAAGGAATGGTTTTTGGGTGCTTAAGGTAACAACAACTGAGATTTAATTCTACAAATGGGGTTAGCCAGAAGTTTGAAGAGCTGAGATGAAACCTGAAGTGAGGCTGAATATTTACAGCTTCGCTCCGTCTTAATCCTAATGCTGCAGCATGAATGCATTTTCATAATCTCTGTGCTTGTGAGTTATCCTGGTGTCCTTTACAGCTGAAATTCACACTGGGCTATGTAATTATTTTTAGGAAATGGGAACTTTGTCATCTTTGCCATGCAGAGGGATCGGGTGATGCAATTGGATCCCCATTGCTTTCCTGAACTTGTGACAATGAGGAACAAGTTCATAGCAGTGATTATTCATGAGCTTTGTCATAATCAGGATGTGTATATGTAGATACAGAGCTGCTGGGAATGGTTTCAATTAGAGCTCTGTTTGCCTGGGACTAGTGATGCTTGCTTCAGGCTTTACAAGCTGGTGAAAATAACCTTCCAAATACAGTATCTCAGACCTAAAAAGCCTGAGGGGCTTCCCATCCTGAAGGGAAGATCTCTAAAGGTGGAGAAATATTCTGCATGATTGAATGTTTTATTCCTCAACAACAGAAAAAAAAAAAAAAAAGTGTGGACCTGACAAAAAATACTGGGGATGACTGGAGAGCTGAGGGGCTGCGTAATGACATATGGAGACCTTCACCTTTGGGTCACCTGTGACATGAAGTCATTATCATCCATCAGCTGTTTAGTGGTCTATGTGAAATGAATATTGTCCTCCATAGCCTGTGAGAAACACGGACATCACACAAGTGCAGACAGACAAAATGGCACAAAATGGCACATTTGCAAGGGCAGCACTAAGATCTATAGCAATGATGTTGAACTGGCTCCCCTCATTCATGGCTATTCCTCTTCTGCATGGTTCCAGCTTTTATTTCATGTTGACTTTCATAATAGGGTAATTTCCACTGTTTTTTCCTTCTTCCTGTCAACAGAACCAACTCCCTTGTAGAAGAAGGCCCAGTAGAACAGTCCTTCTGGCATAGATCTGAAGTCTGCCTAACACAGCTCCCTGTTCTGAGTCCATGTTCAGGGAAGATCATCATAAAGATCAATGTGGAATTACCCTTCTATTGATATACATCTTCCCCCAGCCATCAGTGATTTGAAGACTTTTTGAGCAAGAGGAAACTGTCCCTTCCTTTGTATTGAACAACTCCTCATGGACTTATCATCCATGAATTGGCCTAATCCCTTCTGGAACACATCTGTATTTTTGCTGGGCTTCTTCCTGCCCATTACCTTCTCTTTCCACTTCCATCAATTTTCCATGCCTGTCTCAGGAATCACAACTTCAGTGGGAGAACCAAATGTCCTGGCTGAATCACAGCCCAGGGACATTTCTGGACATGACTGGACATTTCCTAGGGAAATGGAAAAAAAGTAGGCTTTCCAATAGCTGTGAAGGGCTTAAAATGACAGACTTCTCGTTTCTTGTGTGCATGCTTTAATCTTCCCTTCACCTTAAACATTTGGGTTCAGTTCTGGGCACCTCACTACAAGAAAGGCATCGGGGTGCTGGAGCACATCCAGAGAAGGGCAATGAAGCTGGTGAAGAGCCTGGGTCACAACCTCATGAGGAGTGGCTCAGGGAACTGATAATTTTTAGCCTCAGAAGAGGAGGCTGAGGGGAGACCTTGCCCTCCACAGCTACCTGAAAGGAGGTTGTGGTGGGATGGGGTTTGGCCTCTTCTCCCAAGAAGCAAGCGAGAGAACAAGAGGAAATGGCCTCAAGTTGTGCCAGGGGGGGTTTAGATTAGGTATCAGGAAAAATGTCTTCACTAAAAGTATTATCACCCTCTGAAATAGGTTGCCCAGGGAAATGGTTGAGTCACCATCCCTGCAGGTATTTAAAAAACATGTAGATGTGGTGCTTGGGGACATGGACTTGGCAGGTTAGGTTTAAAGTTGAACTTGACAAGCTGAACCATCCTTTCCTATGTAAATGGTCCTATACTTCTGTGGAAGGAGAAAGCAATTATTCTGCACAGCTGATGTCCATCCTGGGGACAGTCTAAAGAAAAGAGATGGAGCATCAAGACACCTGCTCTAACCAGGCTGACCCATCAGGTTCAGACCAAAAAATGTGTCCACACTGAGACATGCACCCAACATCCTCCTTCCCAGGCCTTTGCAAAGTGAACCTGCTGAAGACAAAACCTGTGGCTGATTTCCCAGCATGGAAAACAAAAGGGAAGCAGAGGGAACTGAGGCACTAATGTCCTGATTTCCCTGTTTGTGCCATGCTTTTCAATAATTAGCTTGGGTTTTAGAGAAATAGAGTAAGGGATGCTAGGTGTGTGTTGTGATAACTTCTCTGACAAAGCCTCAGGTTGGGTTCGTGGAGTCACATCAAAATATTTTGCATGCAGATCTGTTATTAATTGCAATCTCTCTGTTGATTAAGCTAAACATTTGTTAATGTTCAATAATAACAGTATGATTATGAACAATATATCACAATTCCTAAAAATGTAAGAACTTCTGACCACTTTCTATATAGTGTCAAAAATAACTTCTCATCTCCAAAAAAAAAGGGAATGAGGGGAGGCAGAACAGGGTCCCAGAAAGCCCTTCAGGTCACAGCTCTTTTTTTGTGATGAATATTGCCCTGTATTCTTTGCAGGCACTGAAAACTTGTCACTCAATAACCTGTACCCCAGAGAGTAAATTAAACTAATTGATCAAAGAGACTTAGATAAAAAAATAAGAAATCAAAAGCACACTCCATAAAATCACGAGCCCATAAATTCCACTACAGTGGAACTTCCCTGTAATGAAAGGCAAAATTCTGCAGGGTCTCTCATACTTTGCCTCCTTATTTAGTACAACACTTGGGTTTTACACAGTTCCTGATAAATGACAGCCTTCCTATTGTCACCATTAAATACAACTTGGTAAGGACTTTCCAAAGGAGTAACCTTATAGGTTACTGCATAAACATGGATTTGATGTGCAGAGCCCCTGACCACACCAGTGTGATGCTGAAGATATTTTTAGGGTGTCCTGCAAATATTTCTGAGGCAGATTAACAATGCTTCACACACTGATTCCTTAGGCTGGGTCTTGATTCAGTGACACATCTACCCTCTGACATATTTTAACTTCTCATGAATATAGGCATCTAAATGTCTTGGAGCATTGATGTCTGAAGCATTAATGAAACTCATTGTAATGCTTATGATCAATGATAATATTTCCTTATGCAATAAAGTTAAAAAGAATGAAACCAAGTGAATGAGCAAAACCACAAAGATTTGACCCAGCTCTAATTTCTACAACTTAATATGTGTTTTTCACTTGAAGCCTCCTCTGTTGACAGCATTTTTAGTATAAGGCACTGTAAATAAAATTATTGTTCCAACACAAAGTCAGAAATACTCACCCAGAGAAAGCATTAGAGAGAATCCCAGTATTTTTCACCTCAAGGTTTTGCTCTGCTGTGTGAACTCCAGAGATTTTCATCTGAATGAATATTTTGAGAACTGCCTATTTCTAAATTTGCCAATTACGCTTGTAGGAGCTGAACGTTTTCTGACTTAAATTATATATTTTCTCCAGATAAAGAAAATCCTACTTCTCATAAATATTTCATTACAAAAATGAAAACATGTGAGCTTGTCTTATAGATAAGACGTCAAGGTTTTAGGCAAAAATTGCCAGGCAGAACTTGAATTTCAGAAAGAGAACCAATGAAGAAATTCAGAGTAAACTAATGTACTTCCAAGGTAAAAAAGAAATACATTGTGTGCACCTATCTATTTAAACAGTTTGTACAATTCCCATAGTTATATATGCAAATTACCAACTATTAATAACCAGCTGTGTGCTGAGAAGCTGAAAACACACACAGACATTTTAGTACTGTATGTTGAAACCCATGTGCAAACTGATGTTTATTTTCTACTTGTCAATTTGCAAACAATATTTTATCACTACCATTACAATTTTTGTGCATGTGTGCACAGGCTACACTCTCCAATCTTATATTTTGAAGTAGACTTGTTTTACAGCTATGCACAGTGAAAAAGAAGGTTGAAGTTTTTAAAATCAAAACCAAATCTACGGAAAAAAAAAATATTCCAGCAACTGTTTGGAAGTGTTGATATTTCCTGACAGATTAGCATTGTTGGTAATGGGATGCACTTTGTGAAATTTCAACTTTCCAAGTCAAGGGGTTAACATTTAATCAATAGTTCTCACTGTTATGGGCTCTACTGGGAAATCCCAGGCTGTGATATGCGTTATGCATCATGAAGCAGGAGTTAGAGCCTGGTAGAAAAATAATCTGATTGCAGAGTTTCATTGGCAGTGCTACTCATACATTTTCAATACTTCATTATTTTCCATAAAGTCCACATAAAATTGCCATGGTCTTTTCTATTATAGTGTCTAAAAGATGTCACATATCAGATTGTTATTGTGTTCCTAAATGCTTTTTGCAAGCTCCCATGAAAAGCCAGGCCTGGTTCCCACTGGGAATTACAGAGGCATGTTAATAAATTGGAGTGTAATGAACTGGTGCTCCTTTTTTTCTGGTGAAAGCCTAGGTATGGGGGTTGATACTGGCAAAAGTGTGTGTGTGGATCATATTATAATATAGAGATTAATCAATAGAAAAAAACATGATCGAAATATTCCAAAGCCTTGATGAATTTTAAAATCCTGGGTCATAGATTGGTAGATTTGAAAACCAGAAAAGACAACTGTGATTATTTAATGTGAGAACAGTGAGAGGTGACAGTGGTAAGGTGATCCTTTTGAATAAGAACTGCTCTGTTTTCTGAATTGGATACCAAGGGGCCATTCCTGATGGGATGAGAACAAGGCATCACAAACCTTCCCACAACCAGCTTGAAGATGGGATAAAAACTGGGCTATGGCCAGGGACAGATTTCAAGTCTCATCAAACCACTTCTGTGTGCCCTGCTAAGCAAGACCTGGCTGCAGCAGAGAGTTTTGCTGAAAAATAATCCAGAAATTCCAACAGTTTCTGTGAAAGAGGAGGTCTTTCTTTAACAAATTGTCTTCAGATAAAATTTCATGGTAATGTGTATCTCTTTTTCTTTCTTTCTGTAGGATATTATCTCCGTGCTGGTTTTGAGGAGGAATTTTCATGGTTTGCATGCAAGTTTGCTGTTTTCCTAAGAGCACACATTTTTTCCTGTTGTCTCCATCACTCCCATCTTTGGGACCTCTCTGCCTTGCCCTTTGTGGAAAGGGAACCCCTGAAAGCCTCCAGGCTCCCAGAGGGTTTGCTGACCACTGCAGAAAGTCCAGGGAGTTTACAGGCAGCCCTATCTTCCCTGCATGATACTAGCAGGTGATGGTTGCTCAGGATAAGTCTTATTTCAGAGCTTTGGAGAGAGATATTTGACCAGAGTACTGAGCAGACAGAGGCAGAGAATGAAATCCCATTTATATTTCTATTGGTAGGATCAGTGCTCAAAATTTGTGCTCTCTCTGAGCTGTACTTCAAGCAGAGAATATCCCATCAGCAGCTCCACATGTGTTTCTTTTCATGCTAAAGCTATTTTACCCTGGGGTTTTGTAGGTAAACTGATAACACAGAAGAATTGTGTTATCTTTAATTACAAACACGCTTGCTATTCCCCTCACAAACTTGGGAGAACAGTCAGCTAAAAGAGAAAAAATAGATCACTCTCTCAGTATGTTTGTCACAATTTTTACACTGCAAAGAGCCATGACAACTTGCAATGGATCAGCTTACAGGGAGGCATTACATGGCAACTGTTTAGTTTATGTGTCTCTAAAACCAGCCCCCTAACTTGAAGGAATCATTATTTTGCTCCACATCTTAAAGGCAACCAGTCCCTATAAATCACTCATTCACTCTGTGTGGATCTGGGGTCTTTACTGCCTGTTTGGGGAGAATTTATAGACTAGTTCTCCCAATAAATAACTTAATTACTGAAGTGTAAAGGCTGCAAATGTGTTGCAGTGTAGCAGTGCCATTCCAAAATGAAGCTACATCTTCCTTAGAAGAACAATATATGCTTGAACAAATATTGTATTATTAATATGCATAGAAATGAGCTGCTAAGGCATAAAGCAAATGCCTTGTTTTGATACAATCCTTTATTTTTCATCATACCCTTACATTATGCACCTTCATTCTGCTCCATGAAATTATGGGCTGTGGGTAAAGAAGATGCAAATGGAGAAGAGCCTCTACTCTGTTGCTGCTAAATGTGTATTTTTGGCAGTGTTCTCCTGACCCAGGGAGTGTGAGACTCTTAAAAAATCCACTCAAACCAGACTGCATGTGGGATGACTTGACATAACAGCGTATGGTACACAAAACAGCCTGGAACTGAGGAAAAAAAGAGTGTCAATTTTGGACAGCTCTGCTGTTCTCACCTCCATAGGGCTCTGCTTCTGTCGAGAGCTTGTACACATGCCCACCTTCCCCCTTCCCCCCCTTTTTAGTGCTGGCATCAATAAATATGAATTAAATTTTACTTAGCCAGAGGTGTCTGGTTTCCTGTAGGACCAGGTCACATTCATAGGCTGTGGATGATGGCTGCAAATAATTTGTGGCTCTGAAATGCCTTAGCCTGGGAATGTTTGAGTGCCTAGCATAAAATTCATGGAGTAAAAAGTAACTGTATTTATGTTACTGAGTTCATACCAAACAGTTTCCCAGTCAGTCAAGGCTTCACATGGCTTGTCATGTGCCATATGCATTTGACAAGTCTGAGCAATAAAGCCAGCAAATGTGGGCTTACTGGGGTCTTGGAGCTGGGAGCACTGGGTTCTGGTACAGCTCTCTGAGCATCTCCTCCTGCCAAGGCAAAGCCTTAGTGAGCTGTGTCTTAATGCACCAGGCAAAGCCCAATTAGAAAGCTTCTCTTTGACTTTGATGAGGTGGAATTGGGATATTAAACACCCAAGTCCTGATTGGTTCTCCATGGGCATTAAAAACCCCACTATGCCTTCTTTGAAGTTTCTCTCTGGCCTCAGGGTCATCTTTCTCCTTGGCAATGCACTTTATAAACTCTGTGTTGCTCCCCCTGACCTCAGAAGGGCTTTCACACCAATTTTTTGCTCAGTAACTTACTCCAGGTACAAGGCACAGCCTCACATCAGAATATGATCCTCACCTCTCACAACCTTATGCCATGTCCAGGAAGACAAAAACCAAGGAAAAAAATATTCTCTCTGAAAAAAGAAGGGAGGATTGTAATCTCAACACTATATCCAAAAGTAGTGAAATTCACTGGTGTAGCTGTCTGAATGGAATAAGATAAAGCAAAACAAGCAGATTCGTGTGATAAAGGTTCAGTACAAGGTGATAATTTACTTTGGTTGCTGTCTCTACTCAACTTGATTTAAATATCTTAATATTTAATTATCTACATTCGTCTTACTGAAATGCACATAAAGGAACATCTTCAAAGAAATTAGCTTTGAACATTATTTACAGACAAGATGACAGCTGTCTAATTCATTCTCTTGTGTCAAGGGAGAACAGCAAAGTGATGTAAAAAGGTTTTGAACTGTGTTATTTAATTCACATAATAAATTTCAAGTAGGATCACGTGGTAGGATTCTAAAAGCTTCACTGCCTTTCTGCTGGTTTTCTCACTAGATGTTTCCACACCTACATCTGGCCCACCTAAAGAATTTCTCAAGTTGTCCTGAAAACACTTGCAATCTCAAAATACCCTGTTTTCCCAACAATTTATATTCATCCTCTGTGTGTGTGCATGCACAGCATCAACCACTCTGAAAAGCCCAGCACTATTTTGAAGACCTTCAGGCAGAGGAATGTTGAGGTTGTTGCTTTCTGTGCTGATTGCAAACTCTTCACTCAGCAACTTCTGTTTTTCCCCAAGCTGCAAATTGTCCCCAGCTTGATGGCAAGTGGTAGGAAAACAATAAGACAGGTGGATGCATAGAAAAACCTCTCCAGTTCTGTCCAGTTAGGATGGGATGTTATTTCCAGTGAAAAAAACACATTGCTTTTGACTTTGATTCTCCACATGAAACAGAGCTGGGAGTTGCTCTGCAATTCCTATAATCCTTTTAACACTGATCTGTGTAATGCTGCTCTTTCATTAAAATACTCTTGAGGATAGGGAAGACCAGATATAGCCCTGGCCTTACCAAACTTAATATTTTGGAGAGAAGACTTCAAACCTGAACGTCAAAGAGCTGGAGTGTCTGTCCAGAGCACAGCAAAAGGGGACTTGAAAAGCTGAGATGTAAAAAGGTTAAAAACTGTGTTTCAGCAATAGGCTTTGCAGAAGCTGATTGCTCTGATGTAGATTAAGCTGTACACTGACCTTTCAAAGAATAAGCATTTTTCTCATCTGTCACTGTATCAATGTACAAAACAAGCAATATCATTAGGGAAGGCACCCAGGCTGGCAGCCTTGGAAGAGTTGATGTCAATGAGTCACGACCCACCCATTCAGCAAATAAAGAGAAGGTTAAAGCTTGGATGTATAAAATAAAGTTGACTGGAAAGCTGTAATTATGTTTCCCTCTTAAAAAAAAAAAAAAAAAATTTAGGCAAAAAATCTGGGATTTTTTAGAGCTAGTCTTCAAAAGTATTTAACCCTAAAAAGGGGCTAAAATCAGCTTTTTCATCTCTATGTAGTTCATATTCAGTGGGAGAGAGCTTGCTTAGCCTGTGAGAATTGTGATGACTTCTGAAATTTTTCACTTTGCATTTAGCAAAGGATATTGGAGAAATACCCTCTGCAAAGCAACTGACTTGTCAGGACACAACCAAGGACTTAAATCTGGAACTTTCTTTTCAGGAGATGTGCTTAAGAGATCATCAAGTGCTTAAGAGATGTCCAGGGAAACGTTTCGTTGTACATCACAACTTTTTTGCAGCCATCTTAGAGAAACAACAATTGCTGAAAAAACAATTTATTTGGGTAATTTCTCACAAGCTGTGTGCACATGTGAGGATCAAAGCCTGACTTTTGGTAGGAACTGAAGAATTGATCTTGGGGAGTAGGTGGGTCTACAGCAAGTTTTTGCAGCCCCCACCAAGTACATCAACTCAGCTGTATTCAAAGTGGTGGCAAATCATTCATCAGGTCCACTTGTTGAGCCATTCTGGGATATTTTCACTGCTATTCACAGAAAAATGTGACTGCTCTTTTGAGTCTCCAGCAGAAATTGTGACACCAGGTTTAGGCTGTGCCAAACTGGTGGATTATTTTTCTCCTTGTGAGCTGCATTTGGTTATAGACACCTCAGGTGAACTAGTTGCTGAGGTTGAAAAGGTTTCCACTCTTCAGGAGTAAATTTAGATGGCAATGGGTGTAATGAGTGAACTGCTTTGGGGCACGAGGCCAAGCTGGATTTACTCTAACAACACTGACCAATAAATGAGGAGATGGTGGCAGGAATTTTAATAATGATATTCTGAGCAGGTCTAGCAGAGACTGTGAATTCTTACTTGAGGAGCTGAACTGTGTAAACACATCTTTTTTTGCTGCATCAGAACAGAAACTCCCAAGACTAAAACTAGGCTGAGTGTATTTATTCTTGTTGCAGTCAGAACAGACGTTGCTCTTAGTACACAGGTTTGGTGTCTCAGCCATTGCTTGGGGGTTGGAAATAGATGATTATAAAGGTCCCTTCCAGCCCTAAAAATTCTATGATTGATGGCTGGAGGGGTCTAATTCAGGGTTGAACATCTGGGTTAATGCAGCAAAGCCTAAGCCTGAAAGAGCAGCAAAACACAGGCAATTGAAGCCTTTTCTTCCATTCCTTTTGTGCAGCTGGGGAGAAATGGTCAATATCCAGCTCTTTACCGACAGCCTTTGCAAATAAGATGGATATTTCCACTCATAAAAAAAAGCACAAATAAGCAGAAGAAAAAAAAATAAATTGACTTCCCTTATCCAATCCCTTCATCTGTGCATGACTCTCAAGATCAGACTAATCCCTAGCTGATCACAGCTCACTGAACCACTTCACATGTGCCAATCAAGGTTATGCAAGCTCCAGAGTGCAGGCTGAAGGGAGGAATTTTACATGCTCAACTCCATCCCTCTGGAAAGTAGCAGTGATCTGGGTGATGTTAGCATCAGGCTTTGTCCTACCAAGGTTGGAAAGAGAAATAAGAAAAGGGAAGGAGGGAAAAGGGGCTATGGCTGTGCACACTTCAGCTACTGCAGTGAAGCCCCAGGGGCAAAGGACTGAGACAGGAAGCCTCTAAAATTGTCTTTCTGCTGATCACTCATTCAGTGGGACTGGGAGACCAGGTGCTCTTTACTGAACCAAAACCTATTTTATCAAAGTACTCACATCACAGTAAGGTGGATAGAAACATTCTCCTGTCCTAAATCAGTGCCTGTTGAGGTCACATTTTTCTGTGGAAAAGGGCTTTTTCTTATGAGTCCTACAAGAAAATGATTTTTCAAGTTCAGCTACATGCACAGCTACCAATGAACCAGGCTTAACATGAGAAATTTTTTATAAAACAGATGAATATTTAGAGCTAAGATGTATGGTCATCATAATAATCATAATTTGCCACGAAGAAAAATATTGTTGAATGCATCTGTACAAATCTTTCCTGTCCAAGTGTTTGAGATCTGAAGCTCTGCCAAGGCTCCTAATGAAACTGGAGATCACTGATCACAGAACAGAAGCTCATGGCCCAATCTATTACTTTTATCTTCATTTAAGAAGGGGTTTAAATACAATTATCCTGGCCTGAGGAGCTCAAGCCCCTTTGCTGCCTGCTCACTGGCTTTGAAGTAAAGGTGTCATCAGCTGGTGTGGATGACAAGGCTTTTGTCGAATATAAGTGCATAAATATTATTTCATCCATTTTGAAATACACTCACCACATGACATTTTAATATGGGCTGTTGCTAAGCCACATTCTTTTCCATTGGTGTCTTCTGTTAAGAGGTCCTAAGCTTGTGAAAGGTCCATAATCTGTGGCTTCACTAAGTGTAAAGTTTCACTTTTCATGCTGCCTCACAAAACATTGGTTTTCCTCTTTTCTTTGTCTTTGATTTTTAAGAGAGACACAAAGGAAAGCAGGATGTGCTATTACATTCTGACATTTAAGACCTTCCTCCTCGTCCATCTTGCATACAGGTATTAACAGCTTTTTCTTTCTCCTGGAACACCTCTCTCATCCCTCTTTGTTTCATTGGCATTGCCTCACAAACACATACAAGGTCAGAGCCTTTTTTTCACATCTCTCTATCAGTCTCATCGTGTTTTGTTGGGTTTTGTGCCCCTGTGTCTACATCTGAATTAAATCTGGGCTTCATGCTACATAGTCCCTGCTTTCCTTGCTGCAGATATCTGAAAAATCTGTATCCTGAGTTTCAGCAGTTCAGGTAGCACAAAGGGCCAGAAAAGGCCTTTCACAGATTCCATTTTTACTGGAGTTAGACCAACTTCAGTTTTCAAAGAGTTTCACCCATTTTGGAGGTTGTCTGCTCACTCCTGTCCTTGTCCAGCAGGCTGAAGCTTTGTTCTTCTGCACTATTTTCTACACAAAGTCTTGCTCATCATATTATACACAAGAGTTGCTGGAGGGTTTTCAGAGCTCTGACACTTAAGGAAAAGGCTGGTTTGCACTCTGCTGAGGTTAATAGCTTTGCAGAACTCATAAAAGCATTCACAATTGTTCTTGACTGAATCATCATAACAGCAAGCAGGTGCTTATATATAATCATACCTTTTGGGAACTGTCTCAGATCATTCATCTGCCTCAAAGGATGCTCCTCACAACTATTCATCTGAAAGACATAAAATGACTCAAATTGGCCATTTGGCTTTCATTTCCACAAGAAACAGTGTACAATTCAGGATTACTTTGTTGTTTACACATCTGAAGGAAGAGACACGGAAACGGCACTTTTATATGTCAGAAGTGGTTTCTTTTGTGTTAATGAGGAAAAAGCCCCTCTACTTTTTGACCCTGTTTTTTTGGGGGTTTTTTTGTTTTGTTTTTTTTTTTTTCGCAAAGTCTATTCCATGGATTTGGTTTGTTTCATGAGATATGTTGGACTGAAAGGTTATAAATGAGCTTTCTGACCACAAATGCTTTTCAACAGATTTTAGGCACTTTAACATTATAATGCATTGCTAATAAACAGAATCATGAAAGAAGAAGCCAAAGAGCTTTTAATACATACAGTGATATTTAAAAGCAAACAAACAAAACCCCAAAAAACCCAAAAAAAAGCCAAAACAAAAAGCAAAAAAATCCACAAAACAAAGCATGTAGAGTAGAATTTGAATGTGAAAGAGCTCATCCTTTTCTTTAAATACAAGTGAGAAATAAGTAAATATTTCCCTTTCAGCTGTCTAGATAATCACTAAAGAAATCTCACTTTTTAAATACTACCTCTGGACTTACATCTAAGTACCTTAAAGTCAGTATTCCAATCAATATTTAGGTTTTTTTTCAGAGTACCAAGCCAACAACTTCAATATTTTTAGAGCAATTTTTCAAAAGGCTCCTCATGATTCTGAGACATCTTTTTTTTTTTTTTTTTTTTTTTTTATAACATAGCTTGTCTGGTTTCCTCATGCTATTAAAGATGTACAACATGGTGGAAGAAATACTAGGTCCTGACTGATGGTGTTTCCTGCTCTTTGCTCAGCCAAAGTGTAAAAGCAATGTGAGATCAGCAGCAGAAGTGAAAGAGTTTTGCAACTTTTGCAGTTTGTTTTGCACGAACCAACAGTCCCACACCCTGGTGGACCAGGTCCCCTCTGAGCAGCCAACCCTACTGCATCCCCTCCTTCAGACACTGAAACAGTAGAACAGCTTGCTATGGGGAAAAAAAAAAAAAAAAAAAGAAAAAAGAAAAAGAAAAAAAAAAGACAGGAACAAAATGGAAAAAATGTATGGTGTCCTTTTGCCAGTGGATCATTTTTATGGCAGGTTTTTGTTGTTATAAATTTGTTCCTTTGCTCTTAATACCTTAATACCACGAAGCAAAGAATCAAACTGCTGAAAGAAAAGCTTTCCAGGACTTGTTTCCAAGTCCCCAGGAAAGTCTGAACAGTCAAAGAGTCATCAAGAAAATATCTTGGTTTCTTTATGACTCTTCTTTTTAGTTTGGGAACACAGCTTCCTTTCAAAGGGCATTTTAAAACCTGTATCTAAAATCTCAGTGAAACTTCTGGGAGGGCCCTTGGATGTCCATTGCATGTGAGACCTGACAAATAGTATGTGCCTTTCTTTGGAAAACCTGTATAATGGACAAAACTGAAGTAAAACTTAAGTGATTGAGTATAGGAAGGATTCTAAACAGTTTTAAAGCAGATATAGATCTTCATTGTATTTCATTGGTGGTAGCAGTCTGGTAATTCAAAGATTTGTTATTTTTTTTCCTTTGGCAGATACATGAAGTTGAAAGCAGATTTCACACTTTGGAAGTAGGAAGCTTTTGTTATAACAACTTTTCTCAGTGGAAGTAATTGCTTGTGGAAGGTGAGATGTTCCTGTGTCTCTCCACAGATTAATTCTCTTGAATCTTATCTGCAGTGGCAAAAAATGGAACTGGTTTCTCCTTCTCTGCAATTTAAGCATGCTCAAACATCATTACCACTCTCTTGTCTAACCCTTTAAAGACAGATTACCAGGTAGTAAGGAGATACTAACCCCATTTGCATTAGGTTTCACTCACAACTGGTATTTCTTCTAGGCAGAACTGAGCTTCTTGTTGGGTAAAAAGCTTCCAGTACCCAAGTTAGCAACCTGGAGAGAGAAATATTCAGATTTCCCATTTTTTCTCCCTGTTGTGACAACTAAGATACCAAAAATCATTCATTCTCGTGTATGGCTTTTTTCCTACATACTGTTCAATTAATTTTTATGGTCCAGCTAGGGAAAGGATGTTTACTCTGATATTAACTTATTCCTGGAATTCACAGTGAAATCTCCTGTCTCTGTGATGCTGCTTGGCCTCCTTACCCCCAGGGACAGGCTTCCCCCTGCCCTTTCCAGACCCAGAGCTCCAGCTGGCAGAGCAGTCAGCCTGCAATCAGCCAGAAGAGGTGTTCTGAGAAACCAGGAGAAAGTCAATAAACAACCAGAATTGAATCTGCAAGCTGAAGAAACAGATAGCTCAGAGCAGTGCTGCAACCAGGGTGGCTGAGCAGGGCAACTCAATTCCTCTTGGTAATGGATGTCCAGAGGGGATGGGAAATTGGATGCAGAGCAAAGTAGGAAAAAAGAGCAAAAAGTTCTCCAGAGAGTTGGGTGTCAAATGAATGTATAAGGGGACATTTACAGTACATCTTGTTTAAGTGGAATTAAACTTGCCTTTAAAACAATTCTCTCACCTTTTTAACAGTGATGCTCTTGATTTAGTGTAAGCTTGTAAGATATATAGTTAAAGCAGCTAATAGTTAATTGCAGAAGTATACTTTAAGTATCTTTTAATGAAAAATACTTCTAGGGGTATTTATATGCTTGTTGTATCAAGTGGTAGTTTAAGAAACAGAAAGACTCAGGCCAGTATCTGCCAGACCAGTCAATGCTTCTTTAATTTTAATTTTCAGAGGGAGCCACACCACTTATTTTTTCAAATTGAGCTGATCTGGTCCAGTCATGAATAAGACACATAGGTCCACTCTCCACTCATCTCTATCTTCAGGTCTTCCCTGAAGTGAATTTTCCTTGTAGCTTCTAGAGATTAAAGTGCCTTGTGTAGCAAGAATCAATATATAAGACATCCTTCATGGGAACTGAACTGACTAGAGCATTTACTAGAAATTAGTGTCTGGGCTAGTAGAAATATGTCCTTGTTGGCTAAAGTTGAGGAAAGGACTCTGCAAATAGATATCAAATGGTTTAGGAATCCTGCTGATGAAGCAGTTCCCTGTGAGCAACTTGCCTAAAGCCACTGCAAAGACTGAGTGCCCCTTGAATGTACAAACAGGGAACCAGGTAAGAGCTGGAAACTTCTTTTGCCATTTCACTTGTTAATAACTGTGTCAAATCCAGCTGCTGAGTCTGGTTGTAGATCTTGTAATTTAAAAAAAAAAAAAAAAAGAACATAAGATATTGGATGCATCTACTCACAGCACAGTCCAAAAGATGATCTCTTACAATGGAAAGCATTGAAATTTAATTTACCCAGAAGATACTGGGATAATCTTTGGTTTGATGGTAGCCACACCACAGTGAAGAGAAAATAGTCACTAAAAATCTTTCATATCTGCTGGAGGAAGGCCCTCTGAGAACTAGCAGCTACAAGTGAAATTTTCAGAGGTTCAACCAGAAGAGAGTACACAGGGATGCAACACACACTGGAACACACTGCTGAAGGAAATGCTGAATTTTTTTTTTTTTTTTTTTGAAGCCTTCATATCAAAACTGAATGCCTGTCTGGAGCTGCCCGAGGTGCTATCCCAGCTTTATGCTCAATAAAGCCATTCCTAAAAGTCATGTTTGATCAAGGACCTCATACTAAATAACCTGGTGGTCCTGTTTGACTTGAAAAATTTAGCCATCTATTTCTTCTACAGGCTGAGGGGAGAAGAAATAAAGATTATTTCTACATTTTCACTTTTGGAAGGTGCTCAGAGAAGTGTGATGCTGAGGCTGGATGGACAGATGAGAACTGATGACTTCCTGCCTTGAACAGAAAATTCTCACACTTGCAATATAATAAAAGAAACATCAAAATAAAACTAATTAATTTTTCTTTTAATTATCACAGTTTCTACAGCTGTTGAGCAAATTATAGCTTCTTTAATATGCCAGTTTTGAAAGTACTTCACATTATAACCAGCAGATAACAAGGGAATAAGAGTAATTGGAATTAAATTTATACAGTGGAGAATTCTCAGTTTTAATGCTGTCTAAATGGGTTTTAACATATTGAAACTGCCACAAATTCACATGTGAATAAAAGCTGTTAAGGAGAAAGAAGAGAAAAGTAGGATATAAAGTAAATACAGCTCCAGAAAACTTTTGGATTATTCCAGGGCTTTGCAACTCAGAGCACCCATGAAGTCCACTTCTACTGATCAGCATTTGGCTAACATTAGGTAAGTGCCAACACTGACAAGGAATAGAAAGTTTCACAAAACATGATTCTCCAGCATTATTTTTCTTCATGGATATAAATTAAGCACTTTATCTCTGTGTACACAAATCTTTGGGGAAACCCACTCCCATCACTGGAAAATCTTCTGTTGACTCTGGTTGGGAAAGAGCTTTGCCTTTCAGTTTGATGGACAAGAAAACATCCAAAAATGGCTCAGGAGGCTTCCATAGCTCTTCAGATTATATTACCCCAAAATAGAATGGTTTGGCTTGCAAGGGACCTTAAAGATCAATTATTTCCAAGTTCTCTGTGTGGGCAGGAACACCTCCCAGGTAGCTACCACCCCCTGTGCTCTAAGGCACTGCTCTCATCTCTTGGTCTTCATCTGGGAAAAAAAAAAAGCAAGACCTCACGACCCTTCTGCCTTGACTTTTTCAGTTCTCAAAGCAAGTCCAGAGGAGGGGCTCAAAGATGATCAAAGGGCTGGAGCACCTCTCCTGTATGGGCTGAGAGAGTTGGGGGTGTTCAGCCTGGAGAAGGGAAGGCTCCAGGGAGACCTCACAACAGCTGCCAGTGCTTGCTTGTATCCATCCTGTACTGAACAGATGAGATTCATCACCTCTGTAGGCTGGCCCAAGGCAAAATTGTCATGGCTTACCAGAAGAAAAATTCACCTGCTGCTAAATCATGGTATTACCTGAGGCAGTAATGAGAGGAACTTTCTTTTCATCCACTTTTCTTTGAATCCTGACTCCTGTTAAGAATGCACTGAAATCAGATGTCACCCTCTCACCAGTTCATGGCTGTGATTTTCCCAGTCCAAAGGCCTTTGTGTCCTGCCCTTTACATTGGCAGGGAAATAGAGCTCTCCTGCTGTTAACTTCAGTATTTAAAATACTGTTACAAACACAGAAACCTGAGAAGGAACAGCATTCCCTGCATGGGAATAATATAGATGATTAATACTCAGATGAAGTATTAATAACAAGCTGATAATGGCTGTATCAATCAGGACAGCTGGTTCCTATGTCCACTTCACCTCAAATTTACAGTCAGAAAGGTTTCAGAATGGCACAAAAATGCTTCACTTAAGCTACAAGATTTCTAGGTGGCTGTCTGATCTCAAGGTAAAGATGACAAAGGTGCCTGGAAGGCCCAGATCATGAAGTTCTCCAGAGGGTAGTGAAAAGATTATTTTATGACACAATATTCTGACAAGGTGTGAATCAATTTTAATCAAAGATATACTTGCTTTCTTTTGCTGTGATGAATCTGGAAATGTTTAACCCCTTAGGCTTGAAGGAAAAAAAAAAAAAAAGAAAAAGTGTTATTTTAATGGGGAAAAAATGTGCTATATCTTTGGATTGAGCATGAGTTTGACAACTAAAAGTAGGTAAAAATACATTTTTCCCTTTATTTTTACACAGCAACTGAATAAAAGCAAGAGCATGTGCTTTATCTTTCTATCAGTAGCTGGGATCTTGCCTTATAAATTTTTATTACATATGGCAGTTTACTCAGATTTGTAAAGAAGAAAAAGATTCCACTTGTGAAGCCATCACAAATTCCAAAGGACTAGACAAATATTTGTCAGAATTATGTGTTAATTAAAATCATCTTACAGCCATATACTCTAGAGCATCAAAGTACCTTTTTGTGTAGCTGTAAAAAGAATGTCCAGGAGTCTTGTAAATCCACTTGTGAAATGCAGCTGCTTCTGGGGTGAAGTGTAGCAACTAATTAATAGTAAAAGTACACAATAGATTAAACCAGCAGGTGAATAAAAGTTTTTTCCATTTTTGGAGGCAAAATATAAGTAGAGAAAATGCGATTATACAGCTGGAATTTGAGAGGGACTTTGTCATGAACTTAATAATTGTTTTTCTAAAGAAAATGGTGGCATCTACATGCTACAGATGGAGCTAGAAATACCTGAATCAGACTTGATTCTTCAGGATTTTTCTTTTGTCAAAATAAACCAACTTCACAGCATCCTTTCCTCACTAGGAACAAAGATTGGTTGATTGCAACTTGAATAATCAATCCTAATATGTTTTTTTTCTAAATTTGTCTTACTAATTTCATCCTATGGGTTCTGTAATCATATTCTCATGGATATTGATGCATTATTCCTCAGAAGGAGCCAGCCAAAATGAAACCCTACCTGTTCTTTCTGGTGGCAAAACTGCCTGTTGTCTTTATTTTCCCTGGTGGACCATTTCCAAGTTTTGAAAGTTCTTGAGAGAAAGTAGAAAAGCTGATTATGTCTGTTCATTTAATGTGGTTTGTGGGTTTTTTGGCATTTAGTTTTGCTCTTTTTAATGTAATAACTGATAATATCCTCTCCATCCTTTAATTCTTTGCACAACTGTTTGAAGAGTTTTGCCTAATCTCTATAGCAAGGCCGATTTTTTTCTCTCTCAGCTGAGCTGTTTTCTGTCCTGGCTTCTCATTCTGTTTGAATGATGATGAATCCAGTTTGTATTGCAGTCATCATTATTGTGATTATTTGCTGCAATAAAGCACAACCAAGTTGTTCCCAAAGCTTACACATTGTACTAGAGAAAAAAAAAAAAAAAAGGAAAAAAAAAAAAAAGGTGCTGCACAGCAGTTAGGGATAGATGGAAAAATAAATTCTGCCATGCTACCAGAGTGATAGGAAGCCTCCTTAGTTTGAATTATGATTTCTTTTTCTCAGATATCAAAAAATAATCTGCATGTTTTGTGTGGTGTTTGAAAGGTGCTCTTGCTTCAAAAGCTCTCCACAACTATGGCTCTGTACAAACCTGACTTCACTATAAGCATCCTGTGTATTAATGAAGACATTTATTAAGATTTTGCAATCCTTAACGTTAATTACTGCTATTAATGAATAAAATTGCAAGTAGAGTTCAACTAAAGGTTTGCTAAGGTATTAATGGGGCATCATTAATAATGCTCATGACTGTCTACTTGGAATTATTTAACAGCCATGAGACTTATTATCTACAGGACCTCAGTTTCAACTTTCATGACTCCTCTTCACATAAATCAGTGATGTCCCACAAGCTCTTACAGCCACATCTTCAGGGTTTAGTTTTTTTTTTTGGAAGAAAGGTTTTAAAGCTATATTTGAACCCAACACCCTTCATCTGTCTGACTTTATATTTTATTTACTGCAAACTTTCAGTCTACTATCAATAAAGGAACTGGTAGGAAAAAACCCCACAGAATTCCCATCACTCAGGAAAACCAATATTTCAGTGAGTTTGTGAATATTAATCATGGAATCATAAAATCATAGAATGGTAGGGGTTGGAAGGGACCCGTGGAGATTATCAAGTCCAATCCCTCTGCCAAGGTGGGATTACCCAGGGCAGGTCCCATGGAAATGTGACTGGATGGGTCTTCAATGTCTCCAGAGAAGGAGACTCCACAACTCCATTACCCTTTTAGTAAATGAAATATGAAACCTCCTAGGATTATTTTTTCATATCTATATATGTATTCATAACTATATCACCAAAAAATATAATTTCAGCGTCACCAATACAGTTTGCTTCAAGTGTTTTATCTGCTCTAGGTTCTGTTATGAAAGAGAAAATGATAAGGTGGAAATAACCTATTTCAACATATTTTTCAAGTAATATCTGACAAGATCAGTGCATTTCCATGCAGAATTTTGATATTTGATTTTTAAAAAAATGCAGATTATTTATTCAACTAATATTTTTAAATGGCAAGAAGATGTATTGCTTCAAACAAGCTGAGGTTAAAGGAAGGTGTGCTCATATATTATGAAGTTTATTCTGGGAGATGTGACTGGCAAGGCCTTGTGACATCTTTTGGTGACATTGCATGAGGGACACATGTCCAGGGTTGGCACATTACTCAGGGTGGTTTTTAGTGAGTGATCTCTTTGAATACCTGAAGTAAGTACAGCTCATAGATGGATGAGCCACATGTAATGGGAAGGATCTATTCAGAGTGGGTCATGGTTGGGTGAAATGCTGACACTGAGCTGATGTGACAAAGCAGGGACTTCTCTCCTATTTCTGAGTGTTTATCTGTGGCATGCAGCAAGTCATGGCAGGTGAAGAATGCAGAGATTGCCCAGATGTGGTGACAAGGAGATAGAACAGATGTGGCACCTTTGCTGCTTGCAATGCACATACAGATGAACCAGCAATTCTTACCAGAATTAAATAAAAAATAAGGCACACCATAATAAAACAGGAGAAAAGGGTAATATAGTCTAAGAACAAGTAAGTGAACAGACCCCAGAGTTTAATAAACCCCACCTGGGGTACTTTGTCCACTTCTGGAGCCTCCAACACAAGGACATGGAGCTGCTGGAGTGAGTCCAGAGCAGGACCATGAAGATAACCCAAAGGCTGGGGAACCTCTGCTGTGAGGACAGGATGAGAGAGTTGGGGTTGTTCAGCCTGGAAAAGAGAAAACTCCAGGGAGACTTTAGAGTGGCTTTCCAGTACCATAAGAGGCCTTCAGAAAAGTTGGGAAGGGGCTTCTTACAAAGGCCTGGAGTGACAGGACAAAGAAGGGAACAATTTTTAGCCGAAAGAGAGTAGATCTAGACAAGCTATTAGGAAGAAATTCTTTAGTGTGAGACACTGGCCCAGGTTGCCCAAGGAAGCTGTGGCTGCCCCATCCCTGGAAGTGTCCAAGTCCAGGATGGATGGGGCTTGGAGCAACCTGGGCTGGTGGGAGGTGTCCCTGCCCATGCAGGGGGTTGGAATGAGATGGTTTTTAAGGTCCCCTCTGAGGAAAACCATTCTGTTTCTATGATTCCAAACTACTTAGCACAGCATATTTCCACTGAGAATTAAAGTGCATTTACCCCACTGCCTGTTCATTATTTGGGGGTTCTGGGTTCAGGGTTTTTTTCCTGTTTGGTTTTTTTTTTTCTTTTGGTTGCTTTGGTTTGTTTTTTTAATGGGAACAGTGGGTTTATGGTCTGCAATGAGGAGCAGGAGGCCTGAACTTAAACTCTTGCTCTTTCACAGACTTCTCTCATGACTTCAAAAAGTCTGGTTTTGTTCTTTTTCCTTTTTTTTTTTTTTTTTTTTTTTTTTCTGGCATCCCTACAATGAAGGCTGCAGCTTGGAATTGCCAGTGGGTTTGATAGGATACTGGAAACAGTTCAGCTGTGCCAGCACCTGCAGAAACACTTGCTTAGAAAAAGCATCTTTGATATCTTTGGAGTGAGTGGTTATCTGCAGGAGCTTTTATGAGGAACACCCATCAATTTTTTTTTTTTTTTAGTCCTCTGCCAGGAAGCTTCTGGGGTTTGCAAGTGTAATGATTCCCAACAGATGTATTGCTTTCTGGAGAAGGGTAAGGCAAGAAGGTTTCATGGATTAGAGCCAGGAGTGACCCTGGGGCAAGAGATTGATTTCATTTCAAGCACTGTGACAGGAAAGAGAGGTGTCTGGGACCACGTAGGATAAGAAGCATTTGGTCTGGGTCACCTGTGTACAGGAGCAACATTTCCAGCAGTGAGAAGGAACCTACAAACTCTTTGCTGCTCAAAAAGAGTGAAGGACATTGACATCCCCCGAAGCCAGTAATTACTGTTTCTTTTTTCTTTCTATTTCTTTTTTTTTTCTGTAGCTGGGATTATATTTATAAATATAAATATACAACCAAAAATTTAAAAATTATAAATAAATAATAAAAATTATAAATAAATAATAAAAATTGAAATAAATATAAATATAAAAATATACAAATGCAGGTGTCTGATTTTTAATGCTTCTTTAAGTGTATGGGATAAGATTGTAGGCAATGGTCCTGTACTGAAATGGCCCTCAGACTGTAGATAATAATAGGCATGAATAAAACTCTTGGTTAAATATTTGGGAAAAGGGGAAGGTGAGCTGAGGGCACAGAAGAATAGAACCTCTCCAGTGGCATTAATTCCACTGCAACAACTAAAGCTTGCATAGGGCTGAAGTTCCCATGGATCAGTCACACTATCACTTCATACTGGAGCCAGGTTCACTATGTAAACAGGTGAAACTGGGATGAAAAGCAGATACAGAGTACAGTCTATCATGCAATGCCCAGCAGGCACTAAATACTCAGGGGGACAAGCTGAAAATCAATTATCTTCAAATAACATAGCAAAAACCTCCTCTGTTCTCACTTAACCAGCATCAAGTCAATTTAAATAACAACATGCTGAAGCACAAAAGCAAAGTCAATCCTCACGAAAGTCTTTTTTCAAGGCAAACTGCATCACCCCAACCCTTTTGCTTTGCCTCTTCAAGGAACTCTTTGTCCCTGATGTGGATATGAAGAATTAATCATCCTGTTACATAAAATGCATCCTCTGTGGGGAAGATGCAGAAAGCACGCAAGAGAGGGACGGATTTTTTTTTATTTTTTTAATTTTTTTTTTTTTTAGAGTAAGGTCACCCTCAGGGGGTGAGAGCACAGGGAAAAGTGCTCACTGAGTAATTACCATTTCTGGATCCTCTGCAGAATTGCAGGCTTGATATCATCTGAAAGAGCCCATGATTTTCAATTAACTCTTTGCTCCCATAGATGGGTAATTACCTGAGTGCAGATTATGGGGGGGGGGAGGGGAGGATGCTTGGGACCAATCTCAGCAGGGAGCTGAGGAATTGGGAATGGTCTCCTTTTCCCAGCAGTGCCCTGGATAACCAGGGGATGCTGACAGCATGAAACCAGCCCAGCATAGCACGTGGTGGTGGCTTTTGGGTGACAAGAGCTGTGTCAATTTGGTGGGTGCCAAGGCTGCAGGTGCCTTCAAAGAAACCAAGACGTGCAGAGGAAGCAAAAAGAAAGGCAAGAAGATTTTTGAGGTAAGAAAAGGGGATGGAAAAGAGGATCTCTTAAGATGTATCCTGTTATATCAGCTTCACTGTGGTTTAATTACTTCAAGCTAAATTTCTGAGAGCCTGCAGTAACTTGTTAGACTCACAGTGGAGTTTTAATGAAGTAATTAGGGAGTTTGATGAGGAAGGCAAGGATTTTAGAATTTAAAGTATTCTGGAGAGTGTTCAGGCAGGGGAGTCCTTTTCTCAGGTGTCCCTGTGTTACATAATGATTAACCTTGAGTGAAATGTTATGGGGAGGGCTGAGAGCTTTTATTCATGAGTCACAAGCATAAAATCTGACCCAATAGCTCTTAAAAAAAAAAAAAAAAAAAAAAAAGTCCCCCAGAAAAGAACTTTGTCAATGTGAAGCCTGTGGGACTTAGGTCAAAATATGCATTCAGGTATCAGATAAGATTTAGCAGAACATTTTTTCCTTGAAAGGGCAGACTTAGTGAGCAATATCCATAGAAATAAATAGAAGTTCTGCATTACAATGTGCTGAAGAGATAATGTGGTTGGTGTTCGATTTTGTGCAGCAGTTTCAAACTGCTCAGGAAAGAAATGGAAATATATTACAAGAAAATTAAGAATACAGGGATCCTCATTGCTGTTACTTCTCCCATCATTTGCTGTGTAAGGTTATGTCCTTTTGAGTGTGAAGCCCCTGGGGATTTTCATGTGAAGGAAAAATACAATCCTATGGGAAAGAATCCACCAGACTCTCCTTGTTAAGGCAGCTGTTGGATGTGGTTATGGAGAAGGGAATGCCAGGGTTCCTAGGTTAGCTCCTCTGCAGAATTATGCCTGCAGAAGTCCTAAGGTCATGTTTCCATAATTAAGAAGAACATTTTAATAATATAGATACAACTGCTTTACTATCAAATCTCAGTATGTCTTTCTCAGAAAGTTGCTTCTAAATGAACATTCTGGGGTTCTAAATGAACATTTCTGTAACCTTCACCTTGAACAGAAGGGTGGCTATGATGGTACAGATATTCACTGAGACAGATTTTTGCAGATTATTTATCACCATCAACCCATACACCAACAGTTTATTTATTGCTGCAACACAGAACACATTTTGTTTGGGATATCAAAAAAACTTCAGCAACTACTTCCAGAATCTTTCCATCCCTCCCATCCAGAGTTCCTAACAGCTGTGATGGAATTCCTTGATGAAAACCATTGCAGGTGAACCTTGCTTCCAAGTTCTCTCCCTTAAGATGCCCATGAATAAAACAGGTGCCTTATGGTTTGTTTTACATAACTGTTAGTTTGCTCTTGGCCTTTTTTTTTTTTTTTTGGAGTCCATCAACAAGTTCTATCTAAAAAAAAAAGGTCAGGATATAATTCTGGGGACACTTCACTCCAAGAGCTACTCATAAAGGCAGCAAGGATGAGGCTGCACCTGATTTGGTTCTGTGTAGACTTCATAGCAGGTTTGGGGTGAAACCACCTTCTCCCTGACAATTTTTGCATTTTAGGACAAATGTCCAGAGGAGACCCAGTGCAAGTGCTGTGTGACAGGGACACAGGAGTCTGTTCCAGGGGCAGATATTTCACCCAGTGTCTCTCCAGCACTCTGCATGCCCACCAGGGCCCAGCCACACTTGGCAGGATGAGTGCAGCTTGTTGAGAACTCACCCCAGGCAAGACAAAGCTCTGGGATAATGTTTTCCAAAATAATCTTTTGGGCAAAAAAATTTCCTCTTTCTCCTTACAAGGTCTTCTGGGAGCTCTGGAAACTTCATGGGAGGTGTCAGCTCTATTCTAGTCAGGAGAGCCCATCAGCTTTTTGAGGTGCAAATAGAAATCCCACCATGAATAACATAAAGTACCAAAACCTCTTCAACAGAATATCTGCTCAAATATATGAGTACTGTATAAACTATATCATCTCTGTGCTGATAGCATAGAGTTGGAAGCAATCTGTTTTATGACTAATAAATCAGTATATTTTTCTCAGTGGGGCACAAAGGGATTTAATTCTGAAATATCAGCTGTGTTGTGCTATTTTGTGGCACATTTCAGCTCAAAGGTTACAGTACTCACTTCATCTTGAGTAGAAGGTCTAATCCATCAGTTAGGGCCATCTCATTATAGTTCCATCAGGGACATCTAATGACTATGGGTACCTAATACAAGTTTGCAGGTGATTTTGAAATGTGGCTCCATGCACTTGGGAGGCATCTTATGTCTGAGGAGAAAGGCAGAAGGAAATAGCAGCTAAAAAAGAGAAGTAAGCATTTAGGTAGAATAACTGTGGCTACTTAAAGTATTTTGAAGCTACAATTTAGGTGAATTCACCACTAAGTAAATATTTAGAGAATTTTTAAATGAATTAATGCATATTTTCTGTTACAAACATGAAAATACATGGTAATTATAATTATGCCTATTTATATCTACCTATATATTATCAATTTGATATTCAGCTCTGCATTTATAGGCACTATATACACAAAGACAGGCATGTGTGCATTCTTCAGATGTGTAAATCCATGTGAATTGCCTTTTTTCATCACTAAATGCAGCCAGTTCTATGCTGGAATTAATTTGCTATTCTAGCTGCACAAAAGACATTCAGAAAGGAAGAGGAATTGACTATCAAGGAAAAGGCAGAAAGTTATACTGAAATAAGACTGACTGCTATGGTCAAAGTACTGCAGAAATGTCAATGCAGTCCCAAATATCCTGGGATGATCCTCATTTCTCAGTTTCCTTAGTTCTGTAGGAGCAAAATTTATCTCTGTATTGAAGATTTTGGTTGGACGTTAAATGAAACTAAAATACACAGAAGAGCTGGAAGGGTGGTGGTTACCTTTTTTCCTTTTTTTTTTTTTTTTGGACTTAGATGGTGACCCCCCACTAAACTAAACCTATGGTTTTTTGTCTGTTTTTTTTTTGTTATTGGTTTCCTTTCTGGTTGCAGTCTTGGGAAGACATGGACCCTCTAAGTGCCTGCACTTAAGTTTGGGAAATTAAAAGTACTTTGGTATCTTAGCAGAAATATCTCTGATATCTGCTGCAAACTCTGGAGTTTAAGACCAGCAATGGTCTCTCCATCTGTGGAGGTCTTCAAGGTTCCACAAATGAGGGTACAACCATCCTGGGCTCCTGCTCCGAGCAGAAATCTGGCCTCAAGACACCCCAGAGGGGTTCCTTCCACTCATGATTCTATAAATCTGTTTGTATATATAAATATGATTTGTGCTATAAACACTCCAAGTCATGAAAAATACCCAGCCAAAATTTTATAGCAGTTTCAAAATTTTGAATGTTTTCAACTTCTCATTAATTTATTCCTGAGCTAAAAAGTTTTTGAAAATGCTGAAAGGAAATGCCTGACTCAAAGGGTGTTTTCTATGAGAAACTACAAAATTTACAAACCTAGGATGTTTAGCCCAACATGAAAGTAAATGCTGTGATAAGCTAGAATGAATGTCAGTATTATGACAGGTTGCAATGCAAAGTGAATAAATGTGGGCTGATGGCAACAGAACAGCAGCATAATTTTGTAGTTTGGGATTTTTAGGGTTTTGCATCAGTTACTGTAGCAGGAGAAAAATCTTCTTTTTGGCTCTGGCAGTATGAAACCACCACTGAAGGGATCAGCAATAACCAGTGAGCTGAATCAAAGTGTCTTTCTATGAACACATCTGTTAATCTGGAGCAGGAGATATTTGGCTCCACATCTGTGGAGTATTGTGGGACCTCCTGGTAGCTTCCAGTGGGAAAAAACACTCCTCTTATCCCCTTTGTTCTGCAGCATAGTTCTGCAGAAATTGTTTAGAAAATGGGTGTGAATATGTTAGTGATGGGAAGAACTAAAAAAATAGCAAACTGAGGCTTTACTCCAGCTTCTGGATATGCAACACTTCTTTGGAAGAATGTCCTGAAAAGAGAATAGAACATTTTCAAAGATTGCTTTTAAATGAGCAAAACCATTGCTCAAAAAACTTTCCCACACATCCTTGAGCACTGGCATTAATGTTAGGGTTTTTTCTTTAGCAAAAAAGCTTATTGTAAAAATGGTGGAAATATATATTTGTGAGACATCCCACTGCAAGTCCTCTTACAATCTTTACAGTTTGATAAATGTGAAAAAAAAAAAAAATAGCCTCTTGGGGTCAATGGGATGTTTTCCTAAGTAGAAAGCCAGAAGGATGCTTGATGCAGATGCAGGGCACCTGAGAGAAATTTACTTCAAAAAGCATTGGCAAGCTTTAGATTGGATGTTAGGAAGAATTTCTTCACCAAAAGGATAGATGATAAATCCTTTCACTAAAAGGATTATCATGCACTGGGAGAGGCTGCCCAGGGCAGTGGTGGAATCACCATCCCTGGAGATATTTAGGAGCTGCACAGGAATAGTGCTTAGGGATATGGTTTAGTCAAGGGCTTATCAGTTTTAAGGCTTGGACTCAATGATCTTGAAGCTGTAGAAGTGGAATGAGGTGGTTTATTTTCATGCATTTGAGTAACCACAGAACTCTCTCAGCTCTCTGACAACTCTGCAGTCTCCTAGGTCCATAACACCTTGTATTAAGTATTGCTGAAAACTACTTCATCACTTGCTCAAAGCTCAGCTCAGTGTCCCTTGACTGACCACACTGTGTTGGATGACAAATCCTTCTATTTGTTTTGGTGCTGGGTTTGTTTGTTTGTTGTTTTTGGTTTTGGTTTTGTTTTTTTTTTTTTTTTAGAAATGGTTGGAAGATCTATTTGCCTCTCAGGGCCACGAGTTACCTGGGTGTAAGAAAGGGCAGAGCTTGGCTCTGAATGACCAAAATATTCTTTCCCTTGGCTGTGAGATGCTGAGAGAGTGCATAAAATTAATGCAGAACACAAAAGCTTCAAAAGAAACAAAAAGAAGGGGATGAGCCACCTTCACATGCCTCCTCCTTCCTGGGGGACCTTCAGAAAAGTTTCTGCAGGACAACACAGACTGACTCAGGGGTACAGGTGTAAGGCTGAGGAGCTGCCACACTCAGAAACTACCAGCATTTCACTCTGCCATTAACCAGGCTGTGCTGACAGCTTGGATGGAGAGCAGTGGGTTGGACCCACGTGTGGTGGTCACGGGGACTGCTGGTGTGGTGGTCCCCGTTCATTGCTCTCCACCTTGCCAAAGGCAGAGTTTTTGTCATGTCCACGTTCACTGCAGCTTTTCTGCAGCATGGCAAGTGGAGCTTCTGCATTTTGGATGTGTTGCAGCCTCTTTAGTACATTGTCACAGCAGCCATGAGATGCCACCTCTCAAATCACTGCACACACTGCCTCAGAGGCAGGGGACAGGAGGGCATGGCCTGGAGCTGTTCCAGAGGAGGTTTAGGTTGGATATTAGGAAGCTCTTCCTCATGGAAAGGGTGATCAGACATTGGAATGGACTGCCCAGGGAAGTGGGGGAGTCACTGTCCCTGGAGGTGTTTAAGGGGAGACTGGATGTGGCACTCATGTGTTGTGGTGTTAGGGCATTAGTTTGGACCTGATGGTCTCAGGGGTCCTTTCCAACCTCTGTGATTCTGTAGAGCTTTTCTGTTTTCATTCATTATACCCACTGAACTTTTTTTCAGAACAGGCAATTTTTAGGTAAACTCAATATGGGGAAAAAAAAAATAAAATACTTGTTGGGTTCAATATAGAAGAGAGTCTGTTTAATGAGAAGAGCAAAGCTAACACTGCAGTTTTTAAAGCACAGGGGAAATTTAAGCATGGAGTAATAGAAATGGGATTGCAGCCTTTGTTCTTAATACGTATTGCATCTAACAATTCCATTTGTTCTGCTGTTCTTCAGTGCCAGGGCTAAGCAAATAGTTCTCAATAAATAAATTACCCTTTGAATTTAACTTTCATTCCTGCTCATGGAGTCCCCATGTGCTGATTGCAGTGGTTTCAGACTTTATTTGCAATTCAAGATCATGCAGGTTCTTAGGTGAGAAGAAGGAGATATTTATTCTCGTGAGTTGCCCATGTGTTAGGACACCCTCAGCTGATCACAGGGTGTTGTGGCTTCTACCCCCTGGTAGAAACATGAAACATGAATGTCTCCTTTTGGAAAAGTGAACACCTTGATGTCTTTTGTGTGGGAAAGTTAAAGTGGAGTCACTGTTGAGAGAAAAAAAAAAAATACTATTTTTCTGAATCATTTATTCTAGATACTTAACCCAGGGTTACACCTAAAGGGGACACTGCTTGAGAAAGGGCACTCTGAAACTTCTACCAAAATAAATTAGACCTTTTTTTTGCTTTGAGAAGCACACCTTTATGTCCATGAAAAAAAGCAAAGGATTTCCTGAAGCCTCCACTGTAAAACAGAGGACAAAACCAGGTCACTCTGAGTTGTGTTTTTCCCAGTATTTCTTTTCTTGCTGTAGTAAAATATATGGCTATGATCTCACCCTGAGAGATTGTTGCTTTGCCTCAGACAGGGCCAATTTTTTTTTATTTTTTTTTTTTTCCAAAGGAGTTACAAATTTTCAGCTAAGAAAATGCCACAGATGAGTTTCTTAAACTGTAACTCAAATCACACAGCAGTAAGTTGGGAGGATTGCTCCAGAGCTGCTTCTCCAGCAAGAAGAGAGTGAATTGCAAGTTGTGTATGGAGGACATCACAAAATACTCCTCTGGCAACACTCCCTGTTTATTTTCTTCAGCATCTCTTTGTAGGGGACAAAAGAGTACAAACACGAGAAACTGAAATCTTTTATATTTTCTCTACTCTTCCTTTGGTGGGCAGAGTTTGAATCAAATAAATCTGTAAGTTTTCAGAACTAAAAGGGGAAGGCTTGGGACCAGCAGCTTATGGAATGAGTTTTCTCTGGGTGATTCCATGGAAAAAAAATAATGTCTTACATGTCACCTTGTTGGAATATTATGAAGTTTTCAAAGATCAAAATACTCCACAGAAACCTAGTGGATTTTTCTTACAGTTTAGAGATGGGAATCAGTATTTAGGATGGGTTTGGCTGTGTGCTTCAGAAAAAAAAAATACCAGATTCTAGATGCAAATGGGAAAAAGCACTAGAGGAAAAAAATAATAGATGCTATAAATAAATAAATAAATAAACAGTGAGAAGGATATCAAAGAATTTAATTGATCTCTCAGCTTGTAAAAACCATGTAAGTTTTTTAATCAGTAAGCATTAAGTGCTTAAGAATACATGTGGGCACACTGTTTCCTATAGGCATCCAGAAGTAATTGCCCTTTAGCCCCAGTGACTGATAGGTAGCACAGAAACACAGGGCTGGTATTCTGTTAGTTTTAGAAATCTGAACTCATCTGCCAAAAGGTATTAAAAATTTCATTGCTTTTTATAAAAAAAAAAAATAAATTACCTAGACTCCTAACAAAATATTGAATCTTTTTTGAGAGGTGCATCTTAGCTCCTTAAACTACACAAGTTTTCTTTGTTTTTTTAATCTCATTTACTACTTTCCTTTTAAAACAATATGATCTCCTTTATTAATGGTTATCCGAAGTTTTCTCTCTTTATTTATTTCCATCCTTGAGAGCAACAGACAATTCCTTTCTCAGGAAAACTGGGCAATAGAAAAAGGAAAAGCATCCTCATGTTTTAGAGCAGTGACCCTGGCATATGTAGAAGTAAATGCCAAGTGCTATGTGTGGTTCAAGGATAATCCTTTTGTGTGCTGCATGAACTTGTGAAATCATTATCCCAACAATTAGCCAGAATGATTAATGAGGCAGGGAAGGAAGAGGAGGGGGAGAAAGAGAGTGGTTGCTGCCATTCTGTTGGTACAGAATCTATATTTCTCTTGACTTCATCTGTTTTACTTTACATCTTGCCTGAGTGTCTTCAGTTTTTTAGGAAGAGGCTGCCATGCTTCTTGGAGCAGATATTTTTTTTCTGTGGCAAATGTTAGATTGATATTGTCGTGCTCTCCCAGCTACCATTCTCTTTTTTTTTTCTTTCCAATGAATGCAGCAGGGTCCTATTAAATACAGCAAAATTATTAAAAAAAAAAAAAAATTAAAAGAAAAAGAAAAAGAAAAAAGGAAGAGAAAAAGGAAGAGAAAAAGGAAAAGAAAAAAGAAAAGGAAAAAGAAAAAGAAAAAGAAAAAGAAAAAAAGAAAAAGAAAAAGGAAAAGAAAAAGAAAAAGGAAAAGAAAAAGGAAAAAGAAAAAGAAAAAGAAAAAGAAAAAGAAGAAGAAAAAGAAGAAAAAAGGAAGAGAAAAAGGAAGAGAAAAAGGAGAAAAAGAAAAAGAAAAAGGAAAAGAAAAAGGAAAAGAAAAAGGAAAAGAAAAAGGAAAAGAAAAAGAAAAAGGAAAAGGAAAAGAAAAAGGAAAAGAAAAAGGAAAAGAAAAAGGAAAAGAAAAAGGAAAAGAAAAAGGAAAAGAAAAAGGAAAAGAAAAAGGAAAAGAAAAAGAAAAAGGAAAAGAAAAAGGAAAAGAAAAAGGAAAAGAAAAAGGAAAAGAAAAAGGAAAAGAAAAAGAAAAAGGAAAAGAAAAAGGAAAAGAAAAGGAAAAGGAAAATAAAAAGAAAAAGAAAAAGGAAAAGGAAAAGGAAAAGGAAAAGGAAAAGAAAAAGGAAAAGAAAAAGGAAAAGAAAAAGGAAAAGGAAAAGAAAAGAAAAAGAAAAGGAAAAAGAAAAGAAAGAGAAAAAAAAGAAAAAGAAAAAGAAAAAGAAAAAAAAGAAAAGAAAAAGAAAAAAAGAAAAAGAAAAAGAGTGGGGGGAGAGATGCCCAAATCAAATGAAAGCTGAGTGGGTTCTGTTTGCAGGCTGGGGCCTTGCTCCCAGAGGGCCCACACAGAACGTGCCCTTTTATCTTGGTGCCTTTAAGCTATGGTGGTCTGTTCAACCTTCTGGGGCTACATATGTCCCTGGGACAGCATAATTGTTCTCAACAGCATGAGCTTAACTTTATCATCCCTCCTGCCTCTTGATGGACTGCAAATTAAACAGTGGCTCCATGAAATCAAACCAAGCTGGGAAGTTTCAGCAGCTTTTTAGGGCTATGTTTCTTATAAACAACACTTGTTATTTTTATGGGTACCCTGAAACACTTTTCTAGGGTGATGAGATGGAATTGATTTTAAATGTCTTTTTTTTTTTTTTTCTTTTCTTTTGTAAACTCTGAGGCAAAAAACAATCAGAAAGAAATTAGATTAATGAGGAAAGAAAGCTAGACATGGACATGGAGTATATGCATGGAAAACATGCAGGAAGCCAAAATCCCAGTCAGAGTTTGCCAAATTACCCACAACTTCTCTTTCCAAGCCCTCCTACTAACTCTCCATTGTATGCAAAGCCTGCAAGTAGGGAGCTAATAGTGTAGGAGTGTCAAGTATGCATTGGAGATGTAAATTTTACAAGACCCCTCTGCTTTGCAGGGAAAGGGACATCTTTGTGTCACACACAGCCAGGAATGTCCTCTCAGCACTGAGCACATAAAAAAGAACAATAACAACAGGTAGGAAGCATCCTCATTTCATTGAGTCACGTTTAACTCTTTGATCTAAAACTCAGGCAAAGTTTTCATAGATGGAGTTATCCTGATCTGTACCACATTCTTCAGCTCCTTAAAACCCCTTGAATTCCTTTTTCTTTAGGTGTGTATCTTCTTTGCCATTTGGTCCTAAAAAAAGAACCACCAGGAAATTTGAAACTTCTTCTACCTTGATCCTAATGCCCATATTTCAGTTTAAATGAATTGCTTGTGACTTATGTTTAGTCAGATGAAATTTTTACCAGCACTTTTAATGATATCATCCATATTCATCTGTCTCTACTGGAAATACCTGCTTTAAAATATTGATTTTATTTTTGGTAAACATCAGAAGGAATTTTATTCTTTTTTTTTTTTCTTTCTTTCTTTTTTTTTTTTTTTTTCAGAAGAACACAAAGAATGGAAATCATTGAGCCACAATTTTTATGTTCTTTCCTGGAAACTGGCCAAACTGGGCTATAAGTCAAACCAGCTAGAATCATGTGAGGTTTTAGCTCCTTTGTCAGCAAGGCAACTGCAATTTTCATTGGATGCAATAGTGTGCTGCTGTCTGAGGGGACAACAGGGCTCAAGATCTGAGGTCTTCCTTGCAGTTTGTATTTCCTTTAGTCTTGAAAATTGTTTTCCTTAATCTTAAAAACAAACAACAAACAAACAAAAAGCCACTAAAAAAAAAACAACATCTGAAAAACACAATTTTACGTATTCTGAACACATATTATGATGCATATATATATATATATATATATACACACACATATAAAGTTTCGTCACTGAATTATATTTTTTTCTTGGTCATAGCCTAGGTCCTGTGCTGGGCTGCAGAGGCCTCATGTGGAATTTAGACAAATATTCAAGTGTCTACATCTGTTTCTTTGTCCTGATGACTATCAGAAAGGAAGCATGTCCTTTCCAGTCTTTTTGTGTCATGGACTTGAGGGTAAGCTCAGAAGGGAGCTTTACCAATGGATCTTGAAGGCTGTATGAGATTCTTACATAGACTGCAAAACTCTTAAGGCCAATTCACAATTTGAATCTTTTTTTTTTTCCACCCCAGGTCTTAAAAAGGGTTGTGTTGGATTAAGCATCTCCCTTGCAGCTTTTAAACTGTGTTGCATAAAACCTAAAATAGTCCTGCTCACAGAGTGAAAAGCTCTCCTGGAGGTAGAATTTCTGAGTTTAAGTCATGACTACAGACTGCCTGCTCCTCCCTGTCAAGTTATAATTTCTTTGTTGGCAAATAAAGCCTAAAAGTTCATTATCAACTCTTCAACAGCCTTGCTATGCTGGCATCAGGAGAGACAATGTGTTTCATTACCAGATTTGTAGCAGAAACAGTAAAAATTCTGCTTCACTGCTTCACAGTTACCTTAGTGACATTCACTGTGGAAATCTGCTGCAGATGTTTATGGAAACAGATATTTTCTAGAAGGAAATAAACACTTACTGAAGTATTTATGTGACATTAAGTCCACAGACAGTGCAAAATGAACCCTGGTGGCTTGATGGCAACTCTACGGTGACTGCTGCACACCTATGAGCTGGCAAGGTTGGGGCTTCAAAACACTGGTGGTCCTAAAGCTGTGTGGAGCTGCCTTTCTCAGCATCTCAGCACTTGCACCAGCCCACATCTGGGGTGATCCCTCTGTGGGACCTGATGGAGACTTAGGGGTAATGGCTTTTAGCTGGAAGAGAGGAGATTTAGGTTGGGCATTATGGAGAAATTCTTTAGTCTGAGGGTGGTGAGACCCTGGCTCAGGTTGCCCAGGGAGGTTGTGGCTGGTTGTGGTTGGTATCACACAGCCCATCAGCCACCAGCCCCTTGAGATGAGCGTGGGCAATGGGCACAGTTCAAAGGAAAAATGACAAAAAAACCCAAAAAAAACAAAACAAAAACCCCAAAACACTATGGGAAGGCTCCAAGGTAAACTTATAATGGCTTTCCATTATCTGAAGGAGTCCTCCAAGAAATCTGGGGTAGGGCTTTTTGCAGGGGTGTGTAGTGAGAGGACAAGGGGAAATGGTTTAAAAATTGGAGAGAGGAGATTTAGGACATTGGGAAAAAGTTCTTTCCTGTGAGGGTGCTGAGACCCTGGCACAGGTTGCCCTGGGAGGCTGTGACTGCCCCATCCCTGGAAGTGTTCAAGTCCAGGTTGGATGGGGCTTGGAGCAACCTGGGCTGGTCGGAGGTGTCCCTGCCCATGCAGGGGGTTGGGAATGGATGAGCTTTAAGGTCCCTTCCAACCCAAACCATTGGATGATTTATGATTCTATGACCTTCAGAACTGGGTGGCAGGGAATGTCCCTTAATGTGCTGAGGAGGAGTTGTGAAACCCTCAAAAAAAAACCCTCAAAAAAACACATTGCCTGGTGCCCACAGCGGGGAGGTAAATGTGGGACTCAGCCTTCCCTGTTGTCACAGTCATAGTTCAATGCTTTTGCTCTTTGTGTGACCAGACACAGGGCCTAAGCTGACAGATGCTCCGTGCTCCCCTCCCTCAGACTGTCAGGGATCATGTAAGGCTAAAGAGAAGGCACGTGGCCTTTCAAGCATGAGCTAAGAGAGCAGCCTTTGTCCCCTGTCTTATCACTGTCTGGTTCTTAATCAGCATGGATGAGCTGAGAGATCTGCAATTAGGTAGCTTCAGGTTTCCTCTGTGCTTGTCAAACAAAATCCTCATGCCTAGAGTGTAACACAGGTCTGCTTTAAGCTACGTATTTTCTCCAAACTATGTCTTTTTCTGAAGAAACATTTGGTCTTTTTATTTTGCACATTGCTGGATGTGTGGAATTTGGCAAAGTCTCCTGCACAGAGCCTCCTTAGGTCCTCTCAGTTGGCTTTGTTTAAGAATCTGATTCATTGAACAACTCGGTATAATTTGGGACTGGTGCAAATCTAGTTTGAGTCAATGCTAAAAGAAGCCAAACTTTTATTATTATGGTTCAGGCCTTCATTTCTCTTGTCTCAGTTTCTTGATCTGTAAGGCTTCCTGAGGTACAAAGCTACCTAAAAAGGATCTACTCAAAGCCTAGTTTGCAAGGACATCTTCATTTCTTATTCTCCTGAGACAGAGGCAGACAAAATGCTGCAGTTGGTATGTCCAGAATATAAAATTAAGTGGCACAGGGAAATGACCACCACAGTCTGGGAGAAACTGGAGGTCAAGCAACCCATGACTTGACCTCTTCATGGTCCCAGGAAGACCACAGTAAGTGGATCTTGTGGTTCCATAGAGAGAAGCTGAGGCTCCAGCAGTCTGTGCTGTTCCCAATGTCTCCCAGGAGCTCTGGGGCTCCTGCATCTTGCTTGGCCATCAGCTCTCATCACCATGGCTCAGATGGAGCATCCTACCCTGAAAGGAAGCCCAAAGCAATAGCAGACTTCATGTGCTACCTAGAGAAAGGTTTCTTAACAGTGCAAAACTATCTGGGGTGCTCTCACTACCTTGAGGGTCTGTTCTGTTTCCTCATCCAAGTATTGCAATTCATATGGAAAATATTAACAAAAAAATTTCTGTTGTTCTACAAAGTGTAGTGAAAGAACCCAGAATTTTTCTAAGCCTTTAAATGTTTGTTTCATGCTCTGCTGCAGATATTTGCTGTGAGTTTGGGTGAGTCACTGGTGCAGCTGAAGTGAGTTTGTGTGCTTGCTCCTATGGATGGGATCTGATCAGTTTCCCTCCTGTGAATGTCTCTTTATGGGAGGACTCAGTATGGATTTGTGCATGATTTTTTTTTACCTATTCACATTAAACAGCTCTAGCCCAAATCCTTGTAAATAATAATATGTGTTTCAAGCATAAATGAAGTAGTGAAACTTACATTTTAAGAGCTACCTGGGACTTAGCAAAAATACTAAATAAAAAAATAAAACTCACACATTTAGCTGCTGACTATATCAAGTTTACTGAGATGCTAAAAATGAAGGAAAACATGCCCAGGAAACAAAAATCCATGAGAGGTCAGACAAAAAGAGAGTTTTCAAAGTTGCAATGCAGTGAAATGAAGTAGAGACTCAGCAGATTGTTAAAATGCTGCTCTTGTCTCTGTCAAGAAACCTGACTACATAGAGGTAAGAATGCTGTTTTATATCCAGAGCTTACTAAACCTGTGCTGAATGCATATCTGGAATATATTTCTTCTTGTGTGAAAGGACTACATATTGCTATATTAACAGTAACAACATGGTTATCACAGCACATTTCAAGGAGGTGGGTAAAAAAACCACAGGTTACCATCCTAATTCTTCCATAAGTCATGAAACCATCAACATACTCATTGTTTCTAGCATAAATTTCATATTTCAGAAGCCTGTTTCTCCCTTAGAAATGGCTTATGCAAAACATACTAGAAATGCATTTGAATGTCATGCCTGAGTCTTGGTAGCATTCCTGCATATCAGCTCAAAGCAAACAGCATTTCTTCACTCAGATGTGTTGTGTTGACTGAAAAATGTGTTAGTGCAGTCAAGAATACAGTATTTGTCATCCCCAGCACTTTGAGAAGTTATTTCTTGGAATAGAGTTCAGCCTCGTTCTGCAAAATATTTGCTGCTGGGCTCATCTTCCCCATTTGTAGATAAGGTTGGATGTCCCTATTCTTTTTTTAATTTTTTCCCTCTGCTGCACTGTTTAGGGGCCTCACTGTTTCCAGCAGGCAGGTTTCAGATCAGTAAGAGGTAATTTCTCCCTGATAAAATCCCCTCTCCTCTTGCTTGGGGCCAAGAAACTGCAGCAGCAATGTTATTCAGGAGGCACTGGGCATCCTTGGTGGTGACATCTGTTTGGTTGTCTGGGAAGGGATTGAGGTACAATCAGTCATATAGGTGTTGAATAGTATTGGCTTCCTGACAGACCATCAGAATAGCTGTAGCAGCAGTGTGTAAACCAGCCAGTTTGCTCCTGTGAAGCACTGTGATGTCAGGAGCTCAGTTTTACTTTCAGTATTGTATGAAGCAGTACATGAAATCACTTTGAAGATGGAAAAATATGCCAACAGAAAAAAAAGATAAGCAAAAGCATGCTTTGCCTATCAGATTTTTCTTTACTAAATTGGAGATCATCATATGACTAACCTATGGCATCACCAACAGAATTAAGTCTCCCATCTTCTCTAGAATTTCTGTATGGATTACAGATCATTACCTAAGATTTAGATGAAGGTAAGGCAGAGCTTGCAGTTCCTTTGTCACCAGCTGGTGAATAAAAGATGAAGATTAACATGATTAAAGAGAAGTGAAACAGGGGTTCAGCAGTATTAACTCAAGGGAGTAATTCTCCTGGACACTACTGGGACTGTGTCCATGACTAAGGACAGAATTATGCTTTGAGGAGAGCAAAAAGCAGAGCCTGTCTAACCAGCCCCTGGGGAATGGGAGTGATTACAGGGCATGCTGTTGTCTCTTCTTTTATGGGCTTAGGCAGCCACCTGGAAAACTTGTGGGGGAGTCAGTGCCACTGCCATAAATCCCAATGTATCTGGGCTCAGACTCAGAGGTGAAGGCTGTGGCTTAGCATTGCTGAGAGTGGGTACAGGGACACAGTCACTGAAGCCTTGTGTCTCAAGAGCATAATCCATGGTGTTTCGTGGTCTTTCATCTCCACCTCAAGTAAAGGGCTGAAATATGTGAGATGAATTGAGCCCCAGAAGTGTCTGTTCCTCTGCTCTAACTGTGCAGAGCTGCTCAGATGCTGCTGTGCAAGCCAGAGGTGAAGGCTTGGGACACCTCATGAGGTTTCAGTGGGACAGCAGAAACCAGGGATTGACCCTGCCCTGCATCCTGAAGGGCAGCTCTGTCCCTGAGCTGCTCCCCTTAGTGAGGGATGGAGGAAATCTGCAGCTAACCCAGCATTTCTCTAGAGGCTTTCATGCCCATCTTTACTACTAATTGCCCAATACCTCCACTTCTGCAAGCTGCATATAGGGGGAAACAAAAAAAAAAAGAGTTGTCATTCCTTGTTCCATATTCCTTGTAACAAATTTGAAAATATAAAGACAACTTTTAAGTGTAGCATCATCTCAGGAGACATTTTCCTAAGTTAACACGATTTATTTACACACAGACCTGTGCAAGCAGCTTCTTGGTCTGCTAGAAAAGAGGCTGCTTTCCAAAGGCAGGCCAGAGACAAATGTTTTTTCAGTCAGTTACCTCTGTCTCCTTCCAGTGGTTTCCCTGCAAGCTCTGCCTAATGAGCTCTCCAGACTTGCAGCAGGCAGGACACTCAGCTGGGTTGGTGTCCAGCTCCTGTAGCTGCTGAGCTTGAAAAAGTGCAATAAGATCTTAAAGCTGGGAAACTTAACCCAGAGCAGTTAGGGAGTAGGACATATTTATTGCAGAAGTAGAGCAAGGATCCATTAGGGTCTCCATTAAGATCAGTGTATTGAGGAAACTCAAGAAATGGCAGGGGATCTGTGATTTACCTGATTTTCTGAGCAGCACAGGCAGTACCATATACCTCCAGAAATAGAAATATAAATCATAAGGCAGTTCTTGTTCTTTTGGTAACAGGCAAGCTAAAAAAAAAAAAAAAATGGTTTTTTGACACCATTTCTGCAGGCACTTCTGGCTACTCAACTATATGTCAGACAAAAAAAAAAAAAAAACAAACTTCCATTAAGAGATGTTATACTTTTGTGCTGCTCTTTTCTCCAGCTCTTGAGTTTGGGCTTATCTGCTGTATAATGCCAGAACATTTTGAGTTGAGGAGTTCAGATGTGTTTTCTGTGAGTGATACAAAGCTTCTAGAAGTCATAAAAAAACTGGGGAAGCTGACGTGACAAGGAAGAAAACTCTTCCAAGGTGCTTCAAGAAAGTTGTACTGACTGCAATGCTCTGTGGAGGTTGCTTTCCCTTTGGCATTTATTTAAACACAATTAAAGAAGCTGTGAATTTCTGAGCTATCTCTCACTAGACACTTAGCCAGAACTTAAGAACCAAAAGGTCTTTTTACTCCTCTGTCCCTGCTTCTGTGAGAGGCAAGTTTCAGCCTGAAATGGAAAGAAAAAATGAGCTATTTAGCTTTCCTGCCTTATTGGGAAGAGGAGTATTTTAATAGGCAATATTTCCAGAGAGAGAGTGAAAATGTATAGTAATGCTTTTTACTGTTCACAAGCCAGAAAGGAAAAAAATACCACCCTCTGAATATTCTGGTTTTAAAAGGAGGGTTGGAAATTATGCTCTCTAGCTTCCCAGCAACCAGCAGCCTGGGGACTCTCTTAGTTGGAGGTCACACCCATACTGCTGTGTTTAAAAAATAGTCTAATCCCTCACCAGTTTATAATTTTGGCTTTCAGGACTTCTCGTGTTAATGAGTTTTACAATTCCCATGTTGTCTGGAAAACTACTTCCTTTTGTCAGGTTTCAGGCTGCTAATATTTCTGTATAACCCATGGCATGTGTTGTCAATATGTGTTGTCCTTGTTATTTCTCTCTGGCAAATCTGGTTTTACAAACCTCTATTGTCTTTCCCCTTACTCTGCTTGAAGAGCCCTACATTATTTAGTCTCTCTTTAAAAAAAAAAAAAAAAAAAAATTGAAAAAAAAATTCAATAATCTGATTTCTATTGCTCTTTTCTGCAACTTTTCTAGCCCTACTCTATCATTCTTGTAATAGTGGGACCAAAACTGCAGAATGTGCCATTGATTTCTGCAGAGACATAATATTTTCTGTTCTGCTTCCCTCTGTATTCCTGCTCTGACAATTCAGATGATGCTGTTTGCTCTTTTGACCATCACTAGGCACTGAGCTGACATTTTCTCTGAGCATTCACGAGTCTAAAACCTCTTTCCTGAGGGTTATTAGGTAATTTAGAGGCTCTTGAAGTACACGTGCAGTTTAAATTGTTTTTCTCACACACACTGAACTTAACAGCCCTGAATTTACTCTTTTATTTAACCACTTGGATGAGCAGCATGGGGAGATCCATCCTCAGCTTCTCACAGTCCACTTAGGACTGACTTTGCCATCTCATTTTCCACCTTGCTTTTCACTGCTTCTAATTTACCAGTACAGATAATTTTTGTATTAGCACAGCTTATCTGAGGCCGTAGTTTTGGATTTAACTTGCTTCAGAGTTTCCTTTAATGCATATATTTTTATTTTTTTTAATAGTGTGACTTTGTCATCACTGTTTAGGATGGGTCTTTTGAGGACAGAAGCCACTTGACCTGTTTAGAATGTTATTTATAATAATGCAATATATAATATATCAGTACTTTTTTTTGTTTGCTTCCCCTTCTTTTTCCCTTTATTTTTGGCCTTGTTCTCTTTTATTTTAAATTTTGAGCTGCTGCTTTATGAGACAATACCATGGAATATAAAATAATAATATATAATAATAATATAATAATATATAAAATAAGAATTAAATAATAAAATAAAATATTAAATAATAATATAAAATAACATTGATCCATGAAATGCATAGAGCATTTCATAAGGAGGAAAGAGAGTCAAATAATGACTACATGTCAAATAATGACAAATAAGCTACAAAATGATGATATCAGGGAGTCTTCCATATACTACCAGTACAGTTGTTGATGAAATTCAGGGAAAATAGTCTGCAGCCTACACCCCAGACATAACCTCCACAGAGACAAAGAATTCTTTAGGAGCTCCATAATTTTAGACCTTCCATTTACTGCATTCTTCACAAGAAGGAGCTTGAATTATGATCTTGGATTTAAACTGTGTAAATATATCCATCATCTATAAGAATGGAGTTTCCTTCCAGCCAAAAAACTCCTTTCAGATGCACAAGGACTAAGCTGAAACATCCCTTTCATAACAAATCAAAATTTGCAGGAGCTTTTCACAACTGAATTGTTCTTTGTTTGCTGTTCTTGCTGCTGTTCTCTCCTTGTCAGCTCTGGAGGAATTTTTGAAAACTTCTCCTTCCTTGATTCTAATGTAGATTATAGAGTGGGAGGTTTTGGTTCTGCAAAAACAAAATCATTGCTTGCCTACACTATAATGAAAGCCTCTGCATGAAATATGACTATCAGAAGGGATGATGGCTTTATCTGAAGCATTTGAGTTTATGGTTAATTTTAGTGACTGTACAGATTATAAAATTGAGTTCAGTCCTAATGATATGTGAGTATTCATTAGGGAAATCACTTTATTCACTGCACTGGTCCCTTCTGCACTGACATTTCTGAATCAAATAATAGTTATGAGTTCTTGGGCCTGATACTCTTCTTGCTGGGCAAATTAGGAATAACTCAAGAGAAATCAGGAAAAATGGTATAATCCTAGTTTATCTCTCTGCCTGTCCATGCATATTCCCATTCCAATTTTTTTTTTTTTTTTGCTTCCTTTTGCAATACTCACTACAATTTACCTTGGGGCAATTTTTGGATGCCTGTGACTAGCAAAAGCAAATCTTCTCAGGCATTTCCAGGGAAAAAAAATATGTAGGAAAACATCAAGGAGAGAGGGTACTCTCATGTGGGAAGGCAGAGCAGATCAATGTTTCATTCTGGTCCAAATGACCTTCCTCTTGGAATGACATCACCCATCTGAGACTGAGCTTTTGAACAGGATTGATTCTGTCTCATCTTCCCCCTTCTGTGGTGACTAATTTTTTTCAGGGTTAATGATAAAGTTTTCCCCCAGAAACTGTTTTTGAATATTTCTGCACTGTGACTATGATGTTTGTAGCAGTGGAGACCTTTTTCTCCCATCTTAATTTACTCCTGCACGAGGCCCTCGTGTTCTCTTCTCTTCCACTGCCTTTTTTTTTCATGATTCCACACTTGGTGCTTTTCTTGCAGCCCCAGTTCCTGGATTATGTGGCTTTCAGAAGATCATCTTTTGTATAAACAAAAGCAAGGAAGGTTTTTTATCAGCTGTACTCAGAAAGAAGAGGTGGAAACAAAATTCAGGTACATCTTGAAATGTCAAAACTCCCAACTGTTTCTGAAAGTCAACAGGATTTGAATATATTAATTATAAAGCAAATTTCATAATTCTGAGAATAGCTTAAAGATATTGAAAGAGGCCCTTGGACCTGATTACAAATTGACTGTTACAGCCTTACTGTCAACTATGGGAAATTTTCCAGTGTTTTACTTCCTTACCTGAAGTGACTCCAAACTCCAAATCTCCTGGTTTCTAAAGAAGGACAAGTGCAGGGGAATTCTGAGCTCTAATTCAACATTTTATTACAAGATTCTAAATGTTAAGCTTGCTAATGAACACAAAGGTACATTACTGTAAGAGGCTTTTTTCTTTTTTTTCTTTGTTTTTGTTTTTGTTTTACCCTTGAACTACAGAGAACAAAATCTTCCTTTTTTTATAAGATAAAAAGCACAGAGGACTTTTTTTCATCTGATCAAAAGGCTCAAAATTCTTAATACTGTCCCTTCTGTGTCTGTAGAGGTTTGTCTGTGTCACCATAGAGTCTTTTATAGGGTGCTGTTACTTTTTTCCAGAGTGGGATATCATCCTAAAATGTCCTTCCAGCTTTCCATGTAAGAGATACGTTGGATGAGTAGATTCTGTAGCTGCTAAAGCTATTTATTGTTTTCCTGGATGTGGATTATGTTTCTTCTGCTGCCTGTGAAAAAGCAGTCATGGAAAGAGATAATGTCATCACTTAATATTTATGAATGGGTAGTTTTCATTTAATAGGGAAATCAATACTTGTTCCTAGAACAGTTTGTTTTCCTTCTAAAACAGAACAATGAGCAGGATTGCCAGATAACTCTCTGGATTCTATAAATGAAAAATATCTGTTTATATATCTGCTTATTAACTCTTTTCTTTTATCTAGCCTTTTGTATTATGTTCTTGAGCCTGTTACACAGTGTTCAAGAGGTCATTGAGTACATCTCTCTTTTTATCATATTCTTCTCTTCGATTATGTAATTGATTTTAAGACCTATTTCATATTTCACTGAGGCTTGTAAATATATAGATGTGACTGTGTATGTGTGCATCTGGGTCTGCATGTTTATTTATGGAATTGCCAGTCTGCCAAGAATTGCCTGTGACGTGGACAGATTTATTTATCTGCTTATTGGAAGCACAGTTTCAAAATAATTGCCAGGTGAGACCCAGATTTTATTGCTAGTCCTCTCTGTTTCACAGCTTTCCTGAAATGGTTTAATTATCAGCTATTAAAGGTGATAATTCATGCACTAAATCTGAAGAGAATTTTTTATTAAAAAACCCTCATTACACCAGCAATGCTAAGAGTGCTGTTTATACTCCTTAAACTTGTTTTTACCCTAGTCAATAAGCCATGGTTTTGGAGTTTTTTTCATAGAATTATAGAATCAGGGTTTGGGTTGGAAGGGGCCTTAAAGCTCATCCAGTTCCAGACACAGGGACACCTCCCACCAGCCCAGGTTGCTCCAAGCCCCATCCAACCTGGACTTGGACACTTCCAGGGATGGGGCAGTCACAGCCTCCCTGGGCAACCTGTGCCAGGGTCTCAGCACCCTCACAGGAAAGAACTTTTTCCCAATGTCCTAAATCTCCTCTCTCCAATTTTTAAACCATTTCCCCTTGTCCTCTCACTACACACCCCTGCAAAAAGCCCTACCCCAGATTTCTTGGAGGACTCCTTCAGATAATGGAAAGCCATTATAAGTTTACCTTGGAGCCTTCCCATAGTGTTTTGGGGTTTTTGTTTTTTTTTTGGGGGTTTTTTTTGTCATTTTGTCCTTTGAACTGTGCCCATTGCCCATGCTCATCTCAAGGGGCTGGTGGCTGATGGGCTGTGTGATACCAACCACAACCAGCCACAACCTCCCTGGGCAACCTGAGCCAGGGTCTCACCACCCTCAGACTAAAGAATTTCTCCATAATGCCCAACCTAAATCTCCTCTCTTCCAGCTAAAAGCCATTACCCCTAAGTCTCCATCAGGTCCCACAGAGGGATCACCCCAGATGTGGGCTGATGCAAGTGCTGAGATGCTGAGAAAGGCAGCTCCACACAGCTTCAGGACCATCAGTGGAAAGCCATTATAAGTTTACCTTGGAGCCTTCCCATAGTGTTTTATTTTGTTTTGTTGGCTTTTTTTGTCATTTTGTCCTTTGAACTGTGCCCATGCTCATTCCAAGGGGCTGGTGGCTGGTGGGCTGTGTGATCCCAGCCCTGGGGTAGCAGTGAAGACACAGCCAGGTGCTGCTGAGCCTTGGTGGCTGATGTCTGTCACCAAACCACTCAGCTTTGGGTTAGAGGATGTTGCTGATGGTGCCTGGCAAAGTAAAGACCATGAAAAATATAGAATTTCCACAGGGATGCTGAGTGGTGCTTTTTCTCAGTGTTGCTGAACACATACAACATGTTGATCCTTGAATTCTCCTCCCAATATGAAGCAGTTAAGGAAAGTGAGGCTGAAGCTGCTGGATATAGAGAGAAAAGAGATAAAAATGGGAATTCCATCATCAGGAATATGTGAAAGAGCAGAAATAGAAGTGTGCATAGAAAAATACTCTGAAATCATGGCATCAGTGTCTACACATCCTCTATAGGACTGTGTTAGTCTGATTTTTATAAACTATATATGAGCATATTTATGAACTCCTATATTCATATATTTATGAACTGTTTATGAACTATATAAGAGTAATGCAGCAATTTTAGGGGCTTGCTCCATGTCTGGTGACAGCATCCAGCAGACTTGTGAGGGAATTGCCATTTTTTTTTTGGTCAAACAAAGGAGAATGTCATCCTAACCAAGAGTCCTCAAAGCAGGATGGGTTGGGCACCTGGGTTTTCATTTTTTGTATAAAGGTGTATGTACCCTGAAGCTTCACACTTATCACTTTTCTCCCTTGTTTTTATCTTGTGTTCTTTCTCTGCTTTTCTCTGTTTACAAAACAAACAGAAAATTCATTTTCAGAACAAAGAGGCAGGGGAAGTGGCTTTTGTAGATTACAATTACTGCAATTAGGATGTTTTCTGTGTTAAAATAGTAATGGTTTGCATTATAAAATGCTTTACCTGGGGAAAATTTAATATTTTTGTCTCTGCCATAAGCATTTTGGTGTAACATTACATAAGCATATAGAATAGGCATATGAATGCTGTGGTTAATATCTTAATTCTTAATTACATTTTAAATTGTATGAAAGGAAATATCTTTCAGTCTAAGACTCCATACTTTAAAAAAAAAAAAAAGTTAAATCACTTAATTAAGAGGGCATCCCCTGAGTTGTATGGAAATAACAAGAGAAAATGAACACCTAAACAAGACCAAGTAGAAAAGCAGAAATAATTTATAATAATAAATAATTTATGATTATGGAAGAAAACATTTTAATTAGGAAAAATAAGATAAAAACTAACATAAAGTGAATAGATTAAAAAAATATATATAAAAAAACCCAAAACTTTTGAAGTCCAGGATGGCAAACTAAATACATTCTTTATATTAAAAAAAAGGAAAATCTTTTATAATAAAAAAGACAGGAAGGCCACAAGACTTCAGATTCCACTTTATTTACATCAAATATGAAGAGGTCCTGCACCAATTGCTTAATGCTGCCCCAGTGACACCAGTGACTCCATCATCCTGGAGTGGCAATTGTGGGCACTGATGACAGCTCAGAGGAAGCACCACAGTTGCCATATTTTTTAAGCATTGTTGAAGACAATGAGGCCAATTATGCCCTTGCCATCACTAAATATAAATTACGTGCTACAGATTTTGTTCACAGAGCATCCCGTGCACTTGGCTAAAAGCCCTGACCCTATTGGATGATACTGGTGAAGGGGTAGGGGAAAGGGAAGTAGAGGAGAAGGGAGGAATTTGTGGGGTGCTTCTATGGATAAAAATACAGTTTTATTGACTCATTTTACCTCAGATGAGCATGTTGGGAGGGTTTTTAGCTGAGCTCCTTATTGCAGCAGATGGAGATCCCAGCTGCTTGTTTCTTTCCATCCCGACAATCTGGTTACATCAGTTTTCTAGCAGCTTGCACGTTGAAGGCTTTCATCACAAAGAAAGAAATGGTCTTTCTTTTGAAAATAAAACTGGAACTTGAAATAAATTTCCAGTTTTTCTTCCAACTGAGTCATTGATGGAGGTGATAACCACGAGGTGCACAGGCTGGCTTTGTGAAGAGAGAAGTGACCAAAATATGCCCTGGACACCTCCCTTCTGATTAAGCAGTTTATAGAATTCTTCTCCTGTAAAACAGAGATTTCCATCAGTCCAAGTTGCTCTTCCCAACACACTGGGACATGGCAGCCTTTACACCTTTAAGTTGCACCTTGAAATTTGGCTCAGTTTCATGAAATCTGAGGAATTTTACAACTCCAAGTTAAAGCAAGCGGACAACATATAGAGTTCAGTCTCTGAACCTCTTAAAAAAACTATAATGACAATTTATTTAAAGGGAGCATAAATATTAAATTGCAGCACTGATGGCTGGGACTGCCTAACCAATTGTCTTGAGAACCTTTACTTTCACTCTTAAATGAAGGAGGATTTTTCCTAGCCTAATGAGGCCAAGTCTAGAGGGTACTGAATCTGGGAGAAGGAGAAGTTAAATTATTGCAGGAAAGAAGAAAGGGTGAATTAAAGAGTTTTTGTAAGCTGGATAGTGCCATTGAAAGCTTCTTTTTTGTCTGGAAAGGAGACAAGAAAGAGAAAACAAGAAACAACTCACATACAAAAAACCAAACAAACATAAAAAAGCCCAAGAAAAAACCAGAAACAAAAACAAAACGAAAGAAACCAAGGAAACAAACAACCAAACACAAACCATAACAACTGAGCAGGCAGATCGTGTTTTCATGAAGCTTTGTGGATTAAAATTTCAAAAGATTATATGTGAGATCTTGAGCCCTCCTTCAGCTTGGCACTGAAAATATAGTCAGTAGTGTTAAGGAGTGAATGCTAAAAACTTTGTTTAATTGTGGTTTTTGCAGGACTTTTGCAGAAATATGAGGTTGTGCAGGAAACAATGCAAAATTGCAGAAAGAAGGAGAATTTGTGATTAAAGTCTTTATCTACTGATATGAAACAATCTGTCTTTCTCTTCCAAGACATTCTCTTTTCATGCCACACAAGACATGCAAACTAAAGCTTTTGCAGCAGCTCATCAAATTTAAAAAAAAAAAAAAATTAAATTGTTCTTTTTTTGTCTAAATATTTAGTTGAAATAAAGCATCCAAAGTCTGCTTTCTGGAAGTTCTGTGGATTTGCTGTCCCAATTTATGTGGACAAAACCTGTTCCTTTTTTCATGGCAGATGCTACATAGTGCTGTGCCTTCTGAAGATATTATGGGCTAAGTGTCTTAGGGTGGGCACCCAAGACTGGTGGAGATTTTACACCTTTATCCCTCTGTGCTGCTGCTGCATGTTTAGCTGCCCCATGCAGAGCACTGCTTGGAATTCGGGGAGGAAAGGAGAAGTTCTCTCTCTCCAGGAAATCTTTGAGGAGTGTGTAATGTGGGGCCACACATTAAACAACTCTCCATCTCCATCACACTCTGCTTTATCTTCTCTGAGAGGTATATTGGGCTTTAACTGGATGAATGCTGCTGCTACGAGTGCAGTGAGAGTGGTAATTCCTGAGGGGGCTATTGGGAGCCTCTTTAGAGCTGTAGTAAATAATGACTAAATCCATGAATTACCCAGCAAGTTAATGCACTCAGCCTCATGTTCTCTATCTGCCCTATCTTGCTCCTCTAGACTCCTCTAGGCTGTGGTTTCAAAGGATGTTTAGGCAGCCTTTGAAGAACAGCTTGAAGAAGCTCACAAGGGCTCTGCTCTGTTTGCTGCACCCCAATTTACTGAGAGTTGCCCAGAATTTGACTGAAATAATTCAGCATCCTTCACTTTATCAGCCTGGGAAGAAATCTCATGGGAACTGCTGTGCAGCAAAGCCAAAGCTGATTTTTTTTTTTTTTTTTTTTTTTTTTTTTTTTTTTTTTTTTGGTGCTATTTCACCACTTCCAGCTCCAATCTAAAGGCAACATGTTAGTGCATGAAAATTTGTAGACTCTTTCCTAAGTTTCTCACAAGCCCAAAGGTGAAGTCTAAACTCAGATTAGATTCCTACCACTCTGCTGGTTTGTCTGAGGGAAAGATTTGTCTCTTCTGCTCCAAAAGCAGACTATACCTACCTTTGGGGTAGAAATCACCTTTCCCCAACTTTATCAGCTAATTATCTTCTCCAGGCAGGTTGTCTGTGTTCCATCAGCAACCACAGGAGAGGAGCCTTTCTGAAGGCTGATTCATCCCATCCTGAGTGCCTGATGCAGGTGAGTGAATTGCCATCTGGATGAGCCTGCACATCCCCAGACTCTGGAGGGAACCTAGATAACCTGTTTAGACCAGACAATTTTTAGATGAGTCAGTTTTTAGATGAGCAAGGATAAGTGAGATGGCTCCTAGCCTCAGGGGTGCATCTGTGTGTGAGAGAGAAAAAGGAGAAGTGATGGGAGAGATAAAACATGGGCACAGTCTAAAACCAGCCAGCAGCTGTTTCACCAACCTCTCAGTATGTATTTGTGAGTCTCTGTGGGATTTTTCCTTCATTTCAGGATAACCACAAAAAGGGAGATTCAGAGCAAATAACGTTTCCCATCAGGTGGAACTTCCAGCAGCTGGAGACTGCTAAATATCCATGCAGAGGATCTTCACCCTCCTGGATATCTCAGGAGCTGGAATCTTGGTGCATGGGGCCTTAATAGTTCAAATGGTTTGGAAGTGAAATATGTTCCATAATTCCTGTGATTTGCATGGGAAATTGATTTTATTGCATATACTTGATTAGGAGGCACAAGTGTTTCATCAAGGAGTATAAATAAACATCTTACTAGAAACAGGGTGGATGTGGATGATCTGTGAAGCCAGGCAGCAGTGGCTGGATGTTAGTAAATTTTACAGAACTGAAGTTATTTTACACAGTTTTGATTTTCTGTGTCAGTTCATGGAAAAGAAAGACAAAACACTTTGAAATGAGAGTTTGGGTGAGATTTTGGTGGATGGCAAAGCCCATCATTTTTTACAATTACTTTCCTGGCCTTGAAATTTATTAATATTTTGTGTTTAAAACCCAGAGACATTGCTTCCTCTGACTGATTAATATTTTTCTTTGAAATGTTAACATTTATTATTTATCTCTGGTCCCCATTTAAAAACCACTTTTTCTTCAGTTATGACAGGAGCTTAAAACAGTTCAAATGGGGACTGTCATCCTCAGCAGCTTCAGCTGCTCAGTGGTGGCATGTAAGTACCTAGGAAATGAACTTTAAATACAGAGAGAAAATGAAGCAGCATCCCCTGTAAGTACCCTACATGGCCTCATAACTTGCAAGACACTGTGGGGATGTCTTACCACTGGGGTGAACTGGGTGGTCCCTCCTGCATCTCCTTTTTCTGTGCATACCTTGCCTACCATGCCCATCTTGACCCTAATGTTAGTTCAAAAGTCCTGAAAATCACTTTTTTTATTTTTTTCCTTCACAGTTTATCAAGCAGGGAATGGGAACTTCAAATGCTCACTTGTTAAGGGGCCACAGAATGCTCCCTTGGATTCATTTTTCATTAAAGCCTGGGGGTTGCATGAAGAGGGTCAGTTTCAAGTAGACTTTGTTTCCAAGGGTGGAAAAAAAGTAGTGCATCATCTGCAAAAAAAAAAAAAAAAAAAGTTAGGGTTCTGGCCCAGCCTGTCAACCAGATCTTTTTATGGTCACTGGGGAGGGACACTCTCTTCCAGAGACTGAGTTAGTAAGAAGAGTCCTTTGCATGCAGATTCTTTATCAAAAAATTGTATTCCCATTTTTGAAATGGAAGTAATTATTTTTAATCATAGCTGTCTACCAGTACTAGGTGCAGGGTGATGAATTGATGACAACCACTATGAAACAGATTAATCAGCCTGGGATTAACTTGCTCTTTTACATCAGACTTTGCTTGAAGGAGAAGCCAAAGTTTCCAGAGTTTCACTGCTACACAAGCTCTTCAATCAGACTTGCAGAACTAAACCATAGGTAATTAGAATTTAAATTATCTTATCATTTAATATTCAAGTGAAATGTACTCTTTTTCCCCTGTGTTGAGAAATCCAGCTTTTGGGAAAAGGAACTGTTATCTCCAAAATCTAAAATAAATAATAAAATAGTAGGAAAAGTGGAAGAATCTACAATAAAGAGTTTATAAAGTAATTTAATTGGAAAGCTTTGGTTTTGGAGAAGTGTCATTGTTTACATATCTGCAAATTCACATAAAACCACAAGAGCTCAAGAAAAGAGACATTTTAGCCAGAATGGAGACTCCTTCCATAGGAAATGGTATTATTCTGTGTGATTGTTACACTCAGTCTTTAATTGATTTATAATTCCAGTTGCTGTAGTTATAGTAACTCAGAATTCCCAGACTTCTATGTGTTTAAAATCCCAACCTGAAAATCAAAGTTCCTTTCAGAAAAAAACCCACCACAAAATCAAAGGAAGACAAACAGAGGTGTTGAACATATTAATTTTACAAGTATTGAGGAACTTACTTAAATTGCCCCAGGGCAAAATTGAACAACATAACTATGAACTTCACAGAGTTTGCTTTGGGTCTGGATGTCCCAGGTAGAAAGCAAACCCCACAACAGTAAAATGGGAGTCTTGCACTCATTCTCAATACAAAACTTGATGGGTTCATTGATCCCAGTGTCATTTGCCAAGTCCTGAGTCCCATACTGCAAATCACCAGGTGTGGTCCACCTAAGTTTTGAGTTATTTCTGATATGCTCTGAACTAGAAAAATTAACATCATTCTGCTTTGTTATTCTCCTTCAAAAGCTTCCCTCTCATTTTCCTTTTCTAGGGCACCCAAAATGTTTGGAGACCAAGCTTGTATGCTGGAGATGCTTCTGAGGAGCAGGGTTTGTGACACTGCTTCTTCATAGTCCTGTGGCTATCTGCTCCCTCTCTTCTTGCACCTCATGTCTAGGCTTTTTGGGTGTCTTTGCCATGTCCATTATGAACTCCTGCTCCCTGGCTAAAATTTGAGGCAATGTGGATGTAAATGACCCTTCAGTTCCATCCTCATCCATCACACCCTTAGCCCCCCTTATGTTTAAAACCAAAACCAGCAGAAAACCAATCACCAGCAAAACCCTCCCTGATAAATAGAATGACACAGCCCACACTGAGCCACTAGGAAACAAGCTCATGGCTATTGCTGGGATTCTTCTAGACTTAGCATGTTTGCCATGACAAATCCATTCTTTTGCTCTAAATCTGCCATGGCAAAAGGGACACGCCTGGATCTTTATATTGAACACCAAACATAGCTGACCCCATCACGTGTGCTGTCAGGGAATTGCCTGATTTCAGTGCCAGAAAGGTCATGGCAGAATGGGCAGAGTACAGAACAGCTTGGGGTAGAAAGAAGTGACATATTGTGGTGCAGAAATCCCTCTTTCCACTTGTTGTGTTTGAAACTGCAGTGTCTGTGTGCATCACTCTCTAAAATAAGAGCAAACCATATGGAGAGTTTTTAACCTCCCTCCCATAGCAAAATTGCATTACACCATAGGAATTCTCATCTTCTTTAAGTCTTGAAGTTACTGTAGTTATATACCCAAACACTCTGCAGTGGTTTCTTTTTGCTCTTTTTAACCTCTTGCTTAGCTGGTTTTGTCAGTTTCATGCACAATTCTTTAAGAAGAATTCCTATCAAGCTCCTTAAACTCAAACTGGCAAACAACTGGAGGAAGATAAAGTTTAACCTCTTATACACCCATGAGAGAAATCCACATACAATGAATAAATGTAGATTCTTGGCCATCCATCTGTTCTATTTTTCCAGAAAAATGAAAATCATGACCTGGACACTTCTGTGGTTGCTTGATTTGACACGTTCCCAGTTTCTCTTAGAGAAAGATCTTGATTAGATCCTCTCCTTTGCCAAGTCCATTTCTGCTCAGACTATGGAGCAAAGCTCTACTCCTAGATACATGACAGAATATCCAAGCCAGACTTCTGAACCTTTTTTATGACCTATGACCCTTAATTTAGCCTCTGTGATGATAACAACAAAATAAACCACCCCTTGCAATTATAAAGTGAGCAAAACCTGCCCAGATCATACAGCAAGAACACAGCCAAGTGTTTCCTCTGCCTTGAAGAGGCTGTCAGCTCCCTCCAGGGCTCTGTGTCTTGGCTTCAGCCCCTCCTGGGATGTGTTGAGTTTCTCCAGGAGGATCCCACCTTTCCCTAACAAGCATTTTTATCTGCTGATAGCCTGGAAAATGTATGGCACCTTCAAAGTGTGCTGTCACAGATGGTTCATTGGACAAGTCTCCCACTCTGGCTTGTGAGGAGAGGAGAAATTTATGCTTCCTACATTTTTCCTAGAGCTGCTCAACTTAGGACAGAGCCCTGGGCATGTTCTGAAGCTTCAGTAATGTTTTCTCTATCTGCAGAAGCAGAGCCAAGTCTGAGTCCCTTTGCAGTCCATGGTGAAACTCACTTTGACTATTGGGACAGATACTTGGCCTCTGTTCCTTAGTTGTCCTTATTTTATCTGGTAGTCCCTTACGTATGAGGAATAAACCATTATGAGGGGATTTATACATCCCTTAAGGAAGAATGGAATGTAATTCAGAATACAGAGATAAAAAAAGAAAAAAAAAAAAAAAAAAAAAAGAAAAAAAAAAAAGAAGCCAGCTCCTCAAACCCTTTATTGTGGCACTGCCAACCCATGGAGGAGAGAATGGGAGTAGCTATCCCAGAGGTCCTGGAGGAGGTGGTGAGGAATCTTGGCAGCAGCTTGGCAGGCTGCACCCCACTGCCAGGCTGGGTGGAGAAGCCTGTGCCAGGTGCCACCCAGAGCAGGACACACCTGTGTGCTCCTTCCTCCTTCAGAACATACCAAACCTCTGAAACCATGCCCGACCTTAAAGCTCAACTGGCCAGGGCTTTCTGTGAGAGTTTACTTGGCTTTTATTTCCTTTCCCGATGGTAATTTTCAACTTAATAAAAAAAATGATTGTTTTTAAGTAGATTGCATGGTATGTAATTTTATCAGTCAAGTGGGTTGGAGAATTGATTAGGTTCAACTTTACTGGCCTGTCCCTGTAAACTGGGGTCATACTTTTCCACTAGAGCTGAGAAGATGTGGGACAGGGAACTGGTGACTCAGGAGGTGGGATTCCCCTTTGGAGTTGTATGAGCTGACTCAATGCAAATATCATTCTAAGAGGCTGTCACCAGGAAACTCTCCATGGTAACCCTAAGGTTCATTTATCAACTTCATTTGCCCAAGTAGCAAATCACTCAGATCAATGGGGATAACGCTGCAAAGGAAACTAGGAAGATATTTTTTAGGGTTTTTTGATTATGACCAAGCTATCATAAGCCTCAAGGTGACTGGTTCCTCCAAGGGCATTATTTTGGGGGCTCAACTACTGAGCTTAGACTCTGGCCTGACTCACTGAGGGAAAGCTGCCCAATGTGCAAGGGTTTCTCTGCACAGGAGATACCCTAGGATGCCATTTCTGTGACCAGAGACTCACAGAGCACTGCCTGACCCTAACCTGCAGCCCTTTTGGCTTCACTAATTTCTATCACCATTACTGCCTAAGTGCCCAAGTACTTCAGTTTCATATAACATGGGCTGTAAAGCATGTGAGGCTATTTTTATTTTTTTTCTTTCTATAAATGTGCTTGTTATTTTGTGCTCCTGTTAGAGGAGGCAGATGGAGGGATTTACGCCTTGCACTGGAAGCTGAATGTGTTGACATTGATTGTAGACCTCAGAGGCTTTAGGTGTCTTGACTGTCTCAGACACAGCTTCAAGGAAGTCCTTGACCAGACAAGCTTTGTCTCCTCAAAAGAAAGTTCTGCTGCCAAGCTGTTTTCAATGATGGAGTCCTCAGACAGGATTTGCCTTTCTCTCTGTAGTCTGTACAAAGGAAACACCCCAAATGAAGTCCTCTTTGCCCAGAATCAACCCTGAGTATCCCATTTCATTGAGATGCTGTTAATGAAGATTCCCTCTCCTCTCTTTGCTTCTCCTCTCTTTGCTGATGTGCTGCACCCCAGCAATATCATCTCCATCTTCCTGTGAAAGCAGAAGATTTCCTTGCACCAGGTGCTTCTGCTATCAGCTGAAAGCAGGCAGCGTTATCAGTTGTGGAGATTTTCTTATCACCTACAGTTGTGATTTTATTTTGCTATATGTGTGTCTCTAAACAAGCAGAGGGATTAATTTTCATTTGTGAAAAGATTTACTACCTGCAATATTGTATTGAAGTGGTAATATTTTTTGGCCACTCCTGGAGAGAGTGTTTCAGTTCATATTTTTAAAGGCTGTGAGAAAGCCAGAAATCATGGCAATAAAATAAAGCTGTTTGTTAGTCAGAGCAGAATGTTATTAATAGGAATATATCACGGATATGGGAATAATTCAGTCATGAAACACTCCTGTGCCAAGGGCAGGACTGAAATAATTTTTTTTTTTTCATTTCATGTGGGTTGTGAACCAGTCTACAGTGATGCTGAAATAGGAGCCTGTGAAGATGGGCATGGAAATGGGCAAGGGGATAGAAATTAACATCACATTAACATATTTCTTCTGGGTTTTATGTCCCCCCAGCATAACCTGAGCATGGTGTGGGACAGCACTGGTTTGTCTGGGCCAGATCCCAGAGTGCTGGCACTGGGAAGTGTGGGCAGCCTGGGACCTCCCTGTGCTGAAATAAGTGTTTTGAACTGCTGTATATGGATTCCTGCTTTTTTTTGCTATTTGCCAAGAAGCAAAACTGCTGGAGATTTTAACCTTGAGAAAAGGAAGCTGAGGGGAGACCTTATTGCTGTCTACAACTGCCTGGAAGGAGGCTGTGGGGAGGTGGGGATCAGTCTGTTCCATGAAGTTGAAAGACAAGAGGAAGATTTGTTCAGTCAGGTGATAAGAAAAGAGCTAATGGCCTCAAATTCCACCAGGGGAGGTTTAGATTGGATCTTAGGAAGGATTTCTTGACTGAAAGGATTACCAGGCATTGGGATAGGCTGCCCAGGGCACTGGTGGAGTCACCATCCCTGGAGGTGTTTAAGAGTTGTATAGACATAGTGGTTGGGGATATGGCTCAGTTAAGGACTTTTCAGTGTTTGGTTAATGATTGGGCTTGATTTTCTTGAAGGTCTTTTCCAGCTGAGGTAATTCTGTGATTCTGTGCTTTGTACCCTACTTTTCATGGTGGCAATATCAATGTAATCCCTTGACATACAACATGTGAATTAATATGCAGATCAGAGTAATTAAAGTAATGGTGTTTCAGTCACAGTTCTAGGGTGGGTATTTACAAGAGCCAGTTTTCCAAGACAGCCTAAGAGTCCTCCTGCAATGTGTGGAAAGAGAGAAAGACACAGAGAGTCCTCAGGAGTAAGGTAAAATAAGTAAAGTTGGACTTTTGCTCTAGAATAATGGTCTGAATGAGCTCATCCTTCCCCATGAACATAACAGAGAGCACAGGGAGATTAACCTGTGGATTAGCTGAGGTTAACCACACATGCCCTGAGGTTCTGAGCATCCCTCATTGCTTCTTTCTCCAAGATTAGACCCACAGTGAGCATAATTGCTGTTAGTCACATTTTGTGTACCATATTTCACATTACTGCTATTTTGCACTTACTGCCAAAATGAATTCATAAACCCCAGTTTGCAGCCTGTTGTCTCATGTGCAGCTCCAGCTGAACCACTCTGCTCCAAAACTTGCTTTTGGAATCATTAGTGTACTTCTCCCAGTGTAAATAAATGGGGTTACTTATGTGAAAATATATTTCCCAGAGGGAAGAAAAGGTTCACAGTCAACTTTTAGTTTGTTGTATATGCTTAGAGCTAAGTACATTGCTGAAGAGAGAGAATCTTTATTTCTTTTCCTTCAGAGTTTCTAATTGGGAAATATTTAATTCTATGCCCTCTAGGCTAGTTCTGCATGTAGCACAATTATTCAGGAAAAAAGAATAAATCTGAATGCAAAACATAAAGCAAAAAGATTAAAGTTATCCTGAGAGCCTGAAAAATATTTTGAAAGGTGTTTCACCTACTTTGTACCATGCTCGTGTAATTACATGTGAGTAGCTGGTTGGATCAGCTCTAACGAAACCCAAATTTTTCTTTCAGAAGAGAAGTGTGGCAGGATGAGCCAGGGGGAGACACAGCTCAAAGTGACATCTCAGCCCTTGTGTGAAGGAGAGGATGTTGTATGAAGCTACATCTCTAACCCACAACATTAAAGCTTCCCATGGTGGCATCATGGAGAAGACAAGAAGCTTCAAAAGACTCCACAGCCTTCTCAGTTTTAGCACCTTTGACATCACCAAAAGAAATTGGTTGGCAGCCTCTGAGTCATTTCTTTCAGTTTCTCTGCATATCCATATCTGGGATTTCTGCACCTCCTCTTTTATGAAAACACTGCTTGCATTATGAGCCTTATGAAATCCTATGGATTCCCAAGTAGAGCAGTTAAGAGGATTAATAAATGCTGCCACGAAATTGACATTTCTTTTACTGGCTCAAAACCAGTTTTATAGATTTCCACTTTATTTTTGTGGCTGACACTTTCCACAGCGTGAAGGATAACGTTACAGTGACAGTAAACAGAGCTGACAGTAGAAAGAGTCCTCGTGGAAAACAAGGCTTATTTGTGTGGCTCATCTCTTGGATACTTCTCCAAAATTGGCTCCAGGTTGTAATCATCCTCACATTAGAACCAAAGCTCCTCATGGGCTGTGTGTAGCTGAATTTTGCAAGCTTTAGCCTGCAAGGATTGTGAAAAATCGGTGCTTATTGCAGCCCTCTGAAAAATTTTTACTATATTCTGAGTTTGTGGGACTTTTGACTTCAAATTTCTTCTCCAGTGTTTGCCCATGATGGTTGCAGGGATTTCATTTGTGGCAGCTGCAAACCACGCAAAGAAGTTGGTTACAGAGAATACAGAAGTTCTTATACTGGGCGATAAAATAATAATAATAGAATAATATAGAAAGGGATGACCACTTTAACAGTTTTATTTTACAGGAAGACTTTGCAGCAGCCAGCTAGGTCAAATTATGTTGCTTGTACACAGGTGTTTGGGAATCACAGGGATGAGTTCCAGGGAAACACTGAAAATTCAGGAAACCTTGCAGTGCAAATAGAGGGAAAAAAAACCCTCAAGAAGATTTTTTTCAGTAATCCCATTCCTTATTACTTGCTTCAACCAGTCTACTTGGGAGGCTGTAGATGCCAGGACCATGCAGAATTAAACCTAGAAATCTGCAGAATGGAGTAGACTGCAGCTACCCTTTTGGAAATGCTTATTTGTTTCTTCCAGCGTGATGGTTTGGAAGAAAGCTCCTGGGAAAAAATGAGTTTTCTTCCCTTTATAGCAGCTGATTTTGGCTCAACAGACAGGGGGACACGGGGTTGTTATCCCAAGGCTTGCATTACAACACAACTAAGGAAAACCCAGAGTATTCAGATGTGAAAATTAGCCAGCAGGATGATGATTCCCCACACTGGCTCTGCTGTGTTTTACAAAGTTCAGCTTGCGACCTTTTCAGTGCAAATATGATGCAATGGAAATGTGACAAGATGTCTACATTAAAAAAACTTTAATTCAGTCATTTTACTGGCTGCTGGAGCTTTGATGAGTTCTGTGAAAATGGCAGCATGTGAGGAACATGCACAGGGCTGGAGAGGGCTCTGCTCCCCATGAAGGCACAGCTTGCCAAAGCTCTAAGCTCATTTGTAGGATTCCTGTATCAATATATACCCCCAAATGAGCTTGAAATACTGTTAATCTTTTTTTTTTTTTTTTTTTTTTTGGGGGTGGGGGGGATATTCTTGCTTAAGTTCATATTTTTTTTTGCAATTCCTACGAATAACCTCATTTACTCGAATTAATGGAAAACAAAGACCAAAGAGGTGCGAGTGTGGACACCCAGATAGTTTGCAAGGTGAATATCTGCCTTTTCACAAGGGCAATTTCTTTGTGAGTTTCTCTAACCTCCATCCCTGCTTAAGTAATTGATGATAAATTTTACCTGGGTTTATTTGTTCTTTTCATTGCTACCTCTACTTATTCCCCAAGAATATTTGGCATTTGAGAAAGGGCTTCATTTTAATGAAAGTTGCTGGGCAAAATTCTAAACATTCATACTCTGCTGCACATCTAAATTAGTACCATTTATGCTTTGAGTATCCTCATATTACCTGGCTCAAAATGTCACATATTCCTACTCAACTGTGAGCTCCACTTTTTTTCTGAGCAGCTAAATGAAAGTTTTTCCGATGAGTCTAGGGAGATGTTATTGTTTTAAGCCCAAATTAAAAACCTCTCAAAATTACTTTCCCACTTCTCAGCCACATATTAATTCATTAATTATTCAAATTTTATTTTGATTCTGCTCTTCTTTATCCCTGTGGCATTTTTAAAGGAGCAAAACAATTAAATACAAGTAGCAGAGCTTCCCAAACCATTGACTTTTAAACCTTAGGCTAGCAGAAGTTTATCTAAATACTGGGAATATTAATCATTTAACTGGGCTTAGATAGGAACAGGTTAAGGCAAAAACTTCTCTTAGCTCATAATTTACTAGCAAACCTCACAGATTTTTTTTTTCTGCATTAACTCTAGCTACTGAGTTGGTTTTGAAACAGGTAACTGCAGTTTTCCTGTAGTTAAAGTCACATTCTGTGAAAATTATAGGGGTGATGGATGAGGTGAGGGCTCTGCAGGAGCTGAGAGGAGATCCCCCCAGTACCACCACTGAAGGCAGTGCCTTTCTCAGCTGAAGTGGGATCACCTGTAGACTAAATATTTTTAATTTATTGAGTGGGTTTTGGAGAGTTGGGAGGGGCAGACAGAGGCCTTTGGGGTGGTAACAGCTTGGTCATACCTGCAGCCCATAAATGTGGGGAGGGAGGGCAGGTGGTTTACTTAGTGGTGGGATTTGCTGAGCAGGGGATTTCTTCTTATATGGTGACCAAATATTCCTGTCTTTGAAGGTAAGTTCCACTGGTTATTTTTTAGGAATGTTTTGTGGTTTATGGAGGGCTGAAAAATAGGTTGAGTATGTTTTTCATTCTTTTCCCTAATTTGAGTGCTTGTTCATGTCTCTTCTGGATGGAATAGACATCTTCTCTTTACCTGTTCCCCCCATGCTTTATTTCTCCTTTATTTCTTTTTCCTAACATCTTATGTCTGCATCTGAGAGAAATGGATGAGATGGAGAGCAGTGGGACAGACATATATCCTCCTGCCCTCCCTCCCTACTCTCAGTTTACAACAGGTACCATCCTGGAGGCTTTTAGAATCACAGGTACCTTGTCTGAGGGCTCTGCAATTTGCTAGCCAGGGAATGGAGCTTCACATCCTTTGTGTTCAACCCAGTTCCCTTTTGCTCCTCAACTCTTGCAGTGGAACAAAGTGTAAGCAGTCACTTCCTAACCAGCCATCTGAGTAATAGCTACACATTATTATAGTCTGAAGATGGAAGACACCCAATTTTAGTCACTTCTTACACAGAAGTGGTTCCATTTGTGTTTTTCTCAGAGATTTTCCTAGATTTACAGAATTTTTTTTACTTTCTGAGAGCTGGGGGCAAGTATAAAACATAATATTTGAGATACAGGCAAACTATGGATTTATTCAGCAGGATCATGATATCCTCTGACCTTTTCTTTACTGCTGTCCTAATAATTCCTAGTATTTAGCTAGCTGGTTTGATTACTACTAACCAGTGTGCTAATAGAGCCATGAAATTACCTATTATAACTCAAATAATCATGACTAATTAGCAACAGACAGAGGAGCTGTATTGGAGCAGTTTCTGTTTGGTGGAGGCTTTTCCCCATGTGCATTTTGACTTTTCTCCACTGGCCAATAAAATGAGTAATGAAAGTCACTCAGCCTATAAAAAAATGCATCTTTTCACAGGTGGACCCCAGTGCTGCTGCTGTGAATAATTTAGCAGACTTCCAACCTTTCCAGATCCCTTCAATCTTATTTTCTGTGACCTGCATGGGCAGGGAGGAGAGAACATTATTGCACTAGTGCTTGTCATAAATAAGGAATCTAATTAAGCCTCTCTTTCTAGATGTGTTGTGGAGGTAGATGTCAGGATAAAGAGCAGCTAAAGTGAAAACAACAGTGATTTTGTCTGGTTCAGCAGCATTCCAAAAGCCAATGAAACCCCCTTTGTCTTTTGTGGCTGCAGATTCCATCTACAGGAGGTGCTGTGCAATCTCAGGGGGACAGCACGGAGATCCGGGTGGGAAAGGGTGATGGGAGACCTGGACCAACAGGAATTGCCCATCACCTGCCACAACCATCTCATCTCTAGGGTCTTCTCAACAACCTACAGTCTTCCCTGCACTTTTGGGGTAGGGTTTTGCTGCATTTCCCTAAGGTGCAGGGCCTGAAAAGTTGGGTTGTCCTGTGGGTGTTTGGGATCTGTATGTAAAAGCTCAGGCAATGGGATGGGTATGGGGTGGGAGTTGTTGCAGTTGAGTGGGACTCAGCATTTTGCTTGCAGAGAGTTCAAAACTGAGTTTCTCACACATCAGAGCTCAGGAAACTTCCATCAAAAGCAGCTCTGAAATTCTCTTCCACCACTTCCAACAAAATACAGTTCATTAAGACTTTGAACAGTCTGGAAGGAACACCACTTTTAGAACAATTATATTAAAGTGCTTCACCAGTTTTGGAGAAATGTTTTGATTTTTTTTTTTCTCATTTTAAGAGGCTGTTTCTGATGAAACTCATTTTGCCTGTATAGTTAAAAATATTCAGAAACTGGAAAACTAAGCTACAATGTTTGTTTTCTGGAAGCAAAACACCCTAATCAATCAGTTACAAGTTTATGACAGCTTTTTTTTCTCTGGAAACACCAAAATATCATTCATTCCAAAATGAGAAGAAGGAGAAAATGGAAATGGCAAAGCTATCTTTATCTCCCCTCATATTTTAGGTGAAAATTCCTTGCATGGCCCCTGAGCTCCTGCTGAAGCTGTAGTCAGCAATGTGAGGCTTGCATGGTACAGAAATATTCTCAAGGTTTTAATGACATTAAATGAAATAGTTCTTCACATTATTTCTCCTTTGAACTGACTCATCTATGTGACAGCAAAATGACAGTGTATTTAAATAAATAAATCATAAAAGACATCATCTAATCTTAATGTCATCAAGGAGAAAAAAAGAAAAAAATCACTTTTGGAAGATCTGTTCACTAAAGAGATAGCAGATTTAAGCTCTCAGATTAGTTATGTTGTAGCTGCTCTTTGGCATTTTGTTCTTTCAACTGCTGTGACTGAACTATTTCAAACAATGAGGACTCTGTCTCTCTGTGGACCTCCATTTAATAACAATCTCTCTGGACTTGAGAAGTTTGAAATAAGTTGAAAGCTGAGCTAACACAACAGAGGCAGAGTCCTGAGCCTTGGGACTGATGAAGAGCATCCAGCAGGCAAGGATGTATTTTCTGGGGTGCCAGATGGATGCTAGAACCTTGGCTTGGTGCTCTGCTCTGACAGCTTTCTGCCTGCACCATTCTCTTACTGGCATCCCAGCCATATGACTCCAACATTACAGGTGATGCTACACTGATAGCCTTTTGTGTACTTACCTGCCAAGGTCCTGTAACTAAAAAAAAAACCACCCCAAACCTAAAATTTCCACAGGAAATGTTGTTAATAGTAACAATTTGTTACTGTGGTTAATTAAGAAAACTACATAAAGGCATAAAACTACAATTCATTCATCAGAGACACTCTGGGCTGACCAAAAGAGTCCTTCCATTCTCTGCCTGTGCCTAAAAACCAAGAACTGGCTGTGAAAGGGCTCATCCCCAACAGTGTTAGCTAATTAAATAACAGCTCCATCTTATTGTTGGAGTTTGCCATATATTAGGATAGTTTAATATTAAAACTGCAGGTTTTGCCATTGACTGGAAAACTTCCACTGAAAGTGCTTCCTGAAAACACAAGAAGTCAGTGTTAAATTTTTAGGGTTCACTTTTTTAATTTATTTTTTTCATTTTTTAGGGGTTTACTCATGAATCTGGTTAGCTGCAGCCTCTCTTGTATGGCTGAGTTTTGCTTTAATGTTTGTTCTGAGGAGTTTGTGTAGGAAAAATGGACCTGAAAATCCCCATCGGAATGAAAATGGAACTTGATAAAACTATGAGAAGTTGTATGATGTGGTTGCCTGTAATAGTAAATGGTAGAAATAGATATCTCAGGATATTCCTTGATCTTCCTTCGAGATGTCTCAAAATATTCCTTCCTAAATTTATCTTGCACTTGACATTGAATTTGGGATTCAGGTGATGCCTTGTAATTTATTTTGAAGGCCTTCCAAAGCCTGTCAAGCACTTTTCTTTGTCTAGACATTTAGACAAAATGTTGTCACCTGCAGACACTGCTAAGGCTGTTTAGCCCTTCTCTAAACAATCTTATTAATTGCACTTTCTAAAATAGCTCAGCAATTTTTCACTCTGAGTTTCTAATTTGGGAGTAAGTAATGTCCTTCTATTTACTGCGGGCTTGTCAATCACTTCCTGAACTAGAGCAGAATATTCACTCTCCGTACATGATTATTTTGTTTTCTTAATTGGTTCCTCAGGAAATACTTTTTCAATTAAATAAATTGGCTTTCAACCGAACTTATTTACAAAATGGTCTTCATCAGCCATTTTTTACCACACTTGATGCATCACCATAGACTAGAAGAGAAGAAAATTCTTCTCCTTCCTTCTTCCTTGGTAGAAACTCTGCTTGGTCTTGTAGCATTCTCATCCTGGTGATTTTATACTTTTGCCATAGCTATTGCTCCAGAAATATCTCTGAGGCTCCGTAGTTTGCAACTCTAAGAATTCCCTTTCTTTCCAAAAAGGGAAACTGGGGAAGTGTTTGCTACCCTGCCATTCTCTGCTATTTGGTTTTTGGGTTTTTTTTAATGAGCCATTCCATATTCTTTGTTAGAAATGGTTCTATTTCTTGTAAGAGATCTCCGGGAGTGATGCCATCGGTCAGGTGCCACCCTGCTCTTTCATTTATCAGTTTAATTTTCTTCCTCTTATTTTGACAGCTCAGCCTGACATAGTCTGCTCTTTATTTCCTGAGAAGGGTAGGGTGTGGATAGGTATCTTGGCTCCATTTTCTGTGGCAAGGGCTGATACTGAACCTGTGGTGCACTGTAGTGGTGTTTCTAATGCCTCCAACTTCTCTTTCTGTGTGGTTTATAGGCAGGTTCTGAACTATTCTGTCACATCCCTATTTGGACATAAGTTTCTGAAAAATTTATTACATCCTGGCCCAATTACACTGGCAGACAATGGAGTTAAGTAGTTTCTGTTTGGAAGCTCTTGGCCTCTGTGGATGGACATTCCAGGGGCTTCTTTCCCAAGACAGGCAATATGTCTCTTCTTATTTAATTCCCTTTCCTAACAGCCTGATCTGGGGCTGCAACCTGTCCCTTTCAATTTCATCCCCCTTTTCAGAGCCATCCTCCCTCAGACACAGAGCTGACATTGGGTCTGACATCTCTTGCAGGTGTCTGCCTGACCCAAGCTCCCCTTGCTCTGGGTCTAAGCAGCAATAGTCCAGAACTCATAAACACCCTGCCAAAAATATGGTTTCACTTTGGTTTAAGGTGGAGACCACTTCTCTGTCAAGTCCCAACTTGTGTGCTTTCCCTAATGTCTAACAGACCCCCTTCTGTACACCACCTGCCCAGATGTCCCCTGGTCCCTTCATGGAACTTGTCTGCTTCTTGACTCTGGAAGGAAAAACCTGGTTTGAGGCACATTGGGTGGAAGCATTTGCCCCAGCAGTCTGAACCTGGCTTCCAAGACATTTGTGTCCTGTTTTTTTTCTGCTATGCTCTGCTATCATAATATTGTCATTGCTCTAAAACATTTCTAAAATACTTGCTGTCTTTATTTGAGAGAAGATCATAATATTTAATACCAAAAGCTTGACTGAATGATGTATTTACAAAGAGTGGCCCCTCCATGAACAAAACAGAAAAACAATATAGGAAGAGCAGCCTTTAATAAGAATGAGTTTCACGACCATAGACTAAATGGAACCAAAATGGCATAATTTCCTGCAAAACCTATTACTGTATAGGGAGTATACAGTACACCACCTGCCCAGATGCCCCCTGGTCCCTTCATGGAACTTGTCTGCTTCTTGATTCTGGAAGCAAAAACCTGGTTTGAGGCACGTTGGGTGGAAGCATTTGCCCCAGCAGTCTGAACCTGGCTTCCAAGGCATTTGTGTCCCATTTTTTTTCTGCTATGCTCTGCTATCATAATATTGTCATTGCTCTAAAACATTTCTAAAATACTTGCTGTCTTTATTTGAGAGAAGATCATAATATTTAATACCAAAAGCTTGACTGAATGATGTATTTACAAAGAGTGGCCCCTCCATGAACAAAACAGAAAAACAATATAGGAAGAGCAGCCTTTAATAAGAATGAGTTTCATGACCATAGACTAAATGGAACCAAAATGACATCATTTCCTGCAAAACCTATTACTGTATAGGGAGTATACAGTACACCACCTGCCCAGATGCCCCCTGGTCCCTTCATGGAACTTGTCTGCTTCTTGACTCTGGAAGGAAAAACCTGGTTTGAGGTACTTTGGGTGGAAGCATTTGCCCCAGCAGTCTGAACCTGGCTTCCAAGGCATTTGTATACCATTTTTTTTCTGCTATGCTCTGCTATCATAATATTGTCATTGCTCTAAAACATTTCTAAAATATCTGCTGTCTTTATTTGAGAGAAGATCATAATATTTAATACCAAAAGCTTGACTGAATGATGTATTTACAAAGAGTGGCCCCTCCATGAACAAAACAGAAAAACAATATAGGAAGAGCAGCCTTTAATAAGAATGAGTTTCATGACCATAGACTAAATGGAACCAAAATGACATCATTTCCTGCAAAACCTATTACTGTATAGGGAGTATATAGTACACCACCTGCCCAGATGCCCCCTGGTCCCTTCATGGAACTTGTCTGCTTCTTGATTCTGGAAGCAAAAACCTGGTTTGAGGCACGTTGGGTGGAAGCATTTGCCCCAGCAGTCTGAACCTGGCTTCCAAGACATTTGTATCCCACTTTTCCTGCTATGCTCTGCTATCATAATATTGTCATTGCTCTAAAACATTTCTAAAATACTTGCTGTCTTTATTTGAGAGAAGATCATAATATTTAATACCAAAAGCTTGACTGAATGACGTATTTATAAAGAGTGGCCTCTCCATGAACAAAAGTCTAAACAGAAAAAAAAATGTAGGAAGAGCAGCCTTTAATGAGAGTCAGTTCCATGCCCATAGAGTATGGGGAACCAAGATGGCATCATTGCCTGCAAAACCTATTACTGCATAGGGAGATTGTCACTTATCCCAACACAGGCTGTGCAAAGATCAATGTTTACCCTTTTCTGAATCGCATATAAAACAAATGATGTGAAGAGAAGATTCACCATCTATTTAAAAACACTGCCTTCTATTTTGGACCTAACATGTAAAATTTCTGTTTAGCAATTTCAGTTAATTGTTAGATTAACATTTTTGGGGAACAGATTGCAAACTTCAAAATGGAAAAGATCATTTTAGGGAGGGAACCGAGGCAGCTGTCAGTGAGCAAACATTAACATAAATTTGCATAACAGATGTACAGTAAGGTGTCTATGACAGACAATCCCTGAATATTAATGATACAGACCACGACATCATTTGCGTAAATGCTGTCTGCTGGGTATTGGAGCTGCTGTGCTATTTGCAGAAGACAAAGGAGCATGGAGCTGAACAGATGCACCAAATACATCCATGCATCTTAATTTATGACATCCTCATGAAAGACCTTGTGGTGCGATTTCAGGTTTTATTACAAATAATTCGGAGATAAAGGAACTGAGTAATTATCTTTTCCACTACAGTCAGTTCTTTCAAAGGGGAGGGAAGCTTACTTGTGACAACCATTGTGATGGGGTTTTTTTTATTATTTTTATTGTGGGAAGCCTCTTTTATAAAAAGAAAAAAAATACCCTCATTACAAAGAGTCAAATATTCATCATTATTAAAAGATTAGTGTATATTAGCATGCTTCATGGGAATTGCCACCTAACCACAACTGGAGTCCTCCAACAGACAATGCATTTTAACAACTCTACAAAGGGTAAAACTAGAGGGAAAAAAAAAAAAAAAAAAGAGAGAACAGATACAGACCTTGTAAAAAAAAAAAAAATTACTGGTATGGTGTTTTAGATGAATCCTAGATGAATCTTAACCAGACTTCACCTATTGTACCCTTCTTATTATGAGGTCCAGGTAGAACCCTAAGCATGCAAAAATCTAGAGTTATCAGCTCCATGTAGAGCAGTATTCCTGTAACAGAGAAACTGATATAAATTATATGCTGGTAACAGCAAGAAGCAGAATATTTGGCACCCTGGCTGCGTAATCCAGTAAAGTTAATGAGCAAGGAAGGAATAAGTATAAAAAAATAACAACCCAAATCTGGACTTGTAAACCATGTGCATAGAAAACCATGCAAGGCAGAGGATGTTTCTCTTCTCTGCTATTCATTTATTTGGGCCCTAATGGATTCCTTTCCAAACCCATGCTACCATAAGAAAATGAATTGCTGACATGATGGATCTATTGGTAGCACATCTAGAGTTTCATGCACACAGTGTTCAATTTTTGTTCTTGTCAGCTAATCAGCAGCAGACAGACTTTTTCTTTCAAGGGATTTCCTTTCCCATTTGAACAGAGAATATAACCCAGCAATCACTTTGCAGATGTGCTGTGTGGATTGCTCTTTCCACCTGCTTTTCCCTCAGACTCTCTATCAAAGCCTTAATCCAGTAACATGATAAAATCTTTTCAAGGTCCTGTAAGGTCCATTGTGAAATGGTTCCTCTGAATGGACTGGAAAATAATATGAAAGTTACCAGGTCCCAGAAAGAGCCATATGGTGATTATTTTAATGGATACTGACTGTATGCCCAGAGGGTAGTTAACATGTTATTTCACATTTTGTGTGAAAGAACGGAATAACTGCAATCTGACACTCTCCTGTCCAATTCTGCACCCAATATCTTTTACAGAAATGCAGCTTTATTCCGTGTTTCTGTACTCTAACAGCAGGTGACAGGCTGATGCCCAGATATGTTAACAAGAGTCAAAGCTGATAATCCCCTCCCTTTCTCTTGAATCTCCATTCTAACTTGGGGAAAGAAATGGAGAGCTGAGTGGGCAAGGACCATGTCCAAGGTGTACAGAAAGGGATGAATTATGGAATTGGAGACTTCCTTTGAGATGGAAATAAATAATTTTGCTTTATTTTCTGATAATGACATAGAAAATATCTTGCTAAATACAAGTGGTTTGGCATTGTTGAGGTGAAGTGAGGTTCAAGAAGCTGCTGCTGTTCCCTATATTAATTTCTGATTCTCCTTGGTCAACTTCAGCCAACACTGGTAGAGGAGATGAACCCTGAAGACAGCTGAGGCAGCACTAAGGAAGTTTCTTCAACGTTGCAGTGAGATCCAGTTTTGGACTCTTCCTTTTAGTCATTCCTTGCTAGACCACAGTTTTCAGTCCACCAGCAGTGAGCAGGAAGGGTTTTTTGGGCAGCAACTTGGCCCATACATAGCTTGAATTGAGCTGCCTAAGGGATGGAGATAATGTAGGGTTATGGGACAGCAGAAATCACAAGGGGTGGGGGGAAAACAAGGTTATTCCTATGGAGATGTAAAAACCTGCAAGGATGGCAATTGGCTACATTCCAGCTCTTTGGATGCTTCAAGGTGAGACCCAGGCTCAGCAGTGCCCTCTCCATCCCAGCTGCAACCCTTTGGTCTCAGTTCTGCTCACACTTCTTTCTGGGTTGCTGTTCTCCCACTTCCCTGCCTGGTTCAAAAAGAGCAGTGAACATGATGTCCATGCTTGGGACATCATGGACACAAAAAAAAGGAGAAGAGTTCCCAGGAGTTTCTCCTGCTAATAAGTTTGTCTCAAAGTGGGTGCTTACACTTCCTGTGATTTTTTTTTTTTTTCTTTTTTCTTTAGAAAAAAAGTGGCCATCACCACTGAATTTAGGCAGGAGTGGAATCCTAGGTCCTCCTGAGGACTTCAAATTTTTCTCTTCCACTGAAGCCTCCAGACAGTGGGGCTGGAGAAGGGGTCCAGCAACCAAGATTTTCTGGCCCCTGGAGGGAGGTGGCTCAGAAGTTCCAGCATCCTCACCCAAGTCACAACTCACAGGTTGCTTTCAGGATTGAAAACTGAGATTTTTGGATCCCAGCTTTTCTGGAAGAGATTTAAGGTTCTCAAGACTTTTTTTGGATCTGTTCCTGTATTCATTAGGCACAAATGAAATTAAATATGACAAATTACTCTGTATTCCTTCGGCAAACATAGAGGTTGTTAATAAATAATGCAAATAATTTAATGCAAGGTTAAAAGCTTATCTCCAAAAGGAACTTATCTCTTCTGAATGAATAAAAGAGCCAGAATTTTGAGTATTGTAGGAGTTTGGAACGAACTTGAGCTCTCGTTTGAGAGGAAGAGGAGCAGAATAGATGATCCTTGCTTGTAGTTTCTAATGTATTTCCATCATGTTTGGGGTTTAATAAAAAGAAATCTCATTCAGCCCCAATGGACACCTCAAGGAAACATCCAGGATGCTTTTTTTTTTTCCCCCCTTACAGTTTAGTGAGTAAGGACATGAGGACAGCAAACCAGTGAGAGGAACTGCTATGCTTCTGGCTAGGAAGTCCAGTTCTGGAAGTATTTGCAAATGGCTGCATTGTCATGGGGTGTAATAGAACTTCTCTGGTGCCTGCCAAAGGGCTTCCAAAACCTGTACATCCTGTCACTGTCCATTTGCCAGCATGACATGAAAACACTTGGCAAATAAAACCTGAGAGGCTTCAGAGCTCAGTTTGTTCACTTTTACGCTGTTAGGAAACCATTAACTTCATCAGATTTACTCTGAATTTATCCTGATATAACTGAGAGCTAAATGGATCTGCAGAAGCTATATATATACTTATATATATATATATATATATATATATACATATATATCTATACTTATATATATATATACACATATATATATATTTTATTCATTTTGCTTTTCCCTAAAACAATTTGAGAGCCTTAGTAGAAGGAGCCCTAAGCTGATGCATAATCTACTGAGCAGAGAAGTAACTAAAATAGACCTTTTTTTCCTCTGCTGCAAATCTCACTAGGTCACTTTTTGAAAACTGCTACAACACATTCCAATAAACAAATATTTGTGTATTCATTTAGATTCAGCTTTCAGAATGAGGTCACCTTTGGCGTGATATCCTGCAGCTCAGGCACTCTCAGGGAGATGTGACTGAGGAATGGGCTGCAGAATTTGATAGTCTCTGTTTTGGATAAACAAATATCATATTTGTTCTAAATGTCACACAAAGATCTCCTTCCATGTCTGAACAGATGGAAGCTATAGCATGGTGATATCTCTTTTTTTTTTTTTTTTTTTTTTTTTCCCTTCTTTTTTAATTTGATACAACAAGTTCCTCCTTTGTCTGGTTGCATTG